>NC_089232.1:40056658-40358821 GCF_963924675.1 Phocoena phocoena
CATGGTATCGGGTTACTATTTTTTGCTTGGCAGGTGGTGCCAGGACCTGGTCTTATCCAGCAGAGTGAATTAATTGCCCACAGGTGAATTAGAAAATAATAACAATTTTGGTCCCTTTGGTTGAGTGCCTCTTAAGCCACTCTATTTAAACACAGTCTCCATCTCCTCACTGGGTCTTGTTCAGTGTCCCCACGTCCATCCTCAGAGGCCCCCGGGGCTCACTGTCTCAGACGCTGGCTCCTGAGGCACCGAGTGGGTGCATTTGAACTCTCCTCGTAGGTCAGCTCGCAAGTTGATAGAGAATAAATGTGTTTTCTTGATGATGATGAGAACCGTGATGAGACACCGCCTCTGTGCTTGAAGAAATGGGATTGTAAAAACTATCTGAAGTGGCTGAACTTTTAACTGTGCTAATTATCTGTAACTACCCCTGGGAGCTGAGCTCCCCATAGCGAGCTTGCTGGGGCCTCACAAGTTTAGCTATTCTGCAAGTGGCACCAATGTTAGAGTCTAAACAGACGGTGTGACCTTCAGAGATTAATCAGTTAAAGCGTCCCTTATGAAGCTGTTTTAGATTATTCTTGACAGTAGCTGTTTTTGACAGGAGAAGGTCAGAATCAAAGTCCTTTTTCAACCATTGTAGGACACACGTCTGCATCAAATGTAGCAAACATGCAGAAATCATTGAGGAAAGGCGCGGGTGTTGTTTTTAACTCCTCATTTTCATGCTTTGCTTTAAAGCAGAGATGTTTGGAACATGACAAATGGGGAAAAATGTTTTCCACCTGTATGCCCAAGCCTATCTGTGGAGACGTGTAATACACCTCTGTGCAGAGTGTCTAACATATGTGAACATTTCCCCTTTGATGTTGAACCACGGGTCTTAAGTGTGCTCCCCACTGTCCACTTCTACTCTGTGAGTCAAACTGAAGTTCTTGAAACGGGGCCAATGGCTTTGCTGGAGTGTGAACATGCTCTCGGTCTATAAGAAAGAGTAGCCCAATCCGGGCATTGTGTTTCAGTTTCTTTTATGAAATAAGTCACTTTCTGGGGATTGCTGTTTGCTTTTGAAAGCTGAAGGAGCCAATCTGGGGTCTAAGGGGCTGGAGAGGAAGTCCCCAAATGCTGACAATTGTTTCTTCCTCTGTGTGAGTTTGAAGCTATTGTCCAGACAAGAAAATGTAGGGTCAGTCTGGCCCAATGCAGGGAATTCTGTATTTCAAACACACGTCATGTCATTTTCTTTAATTCAGTTGGATGAACCTAAGTGCGTCATGGATTTAAAAACACAAATATAACTCAGTCCCTTTATCGGGGATCATTCAAGAATTGATTAATTTTCATGGAAATAATACATTAGTAGCATTTTCCCTCTGACATATGCACTTTCTTAAAGTATGACTGCTTTGTGAATAGAGAATGAAGGACGATTGCCACTACCATGCTTTCCTTTTGGAAAAACAATCCTACCATCTTGGAAACATCGCAAGGAAACGATGTTGACATTTCTTGCTTTTAAGAAAACGTGAACATGGTTTTGACTTTGATATTAGAGGCCAGAAATCCTGAAGTGAAATAAACTTCTAATTGAAATAAACTTCTAATAAACTGCTAATAAATAAACTTCTAATTCCTTACCTGATTGTGGATGCAGTCAGGAGGGCCAAAAACCCTCCTTCCCAGTATGTCTTCTCTACCCCAGTGGAGATACTGGAAAGGGAAGAATCATCTTTTAAGCCACTAGAGTCTTGAAGCTCTCTCAGAAATAAAATCGATCAATCTTTCAATCATGAATATATTGGGAGTACTTATGTGCCCGAGTCTGTGCTGAGTGCTGGTATTGGTGGCTTACAAAATACTGTTTTTTCTAATCAAGTTCTGTGTCTCATTGAAGAAGTCAACAAGACGGTATGATACACAGAGTTCTCTCTCCACTTCCTCTCAGGTAGGGAATTCTTACATTTGGAGAAACTGGTCATGAGGCCCAATTAAGGTAGGCAGTTGAGGTCTTCATTTATATTTTTATCCTTCTGATATTAACTGAGTGACCACCAAGTGCCTGACACTGTGCCAAGTATTGAGGAAGACGCCCATAAGTATAAAATAGTACCTTGCATCCAAAGATGTGTTGTCTCATTGGAAAAGCATACATGAAATAATTAAAAAGCAATGGTGGTATAGGAGGTGCACACCACAGATGTCCTAAAGTTGTGCAGGAAGGAGATGCCTAATTATGAGGTTCAGAAGACAGTCAGTTTAGCCGACTATTGACTATGAGATTAGGTCCTTAAACTAGTTCTGAAAGTCTTCTATACAGTCATCCAACTGACAAAAAGAAAAAATCTTCAGCTAAGTTAGCAGGTTAGAAAGTAGTGTTAACGAGCCCGTGATGATAAATTGTAATAAAATCCCAGCAACAATGCCAGGTGCCATTTATTAAGCTTTTATTCTATGATAGACATTGTGTGCTGAGTGATCTCCATGTACTATCCAACTTAATCCTCGTTACAACCTTCTGTAATGGGTACTTTTGTTATTCCATTTTACAGATGAGGACATTTAGATTCAGAATGAATTAACTTGCCTAAATGGTAAGTGGCAGAGGTGAGATTCATACCAGATCTGTGATTCCCAGAGTCATGACCTGAATGATGAGGGCACACCACCTGGTTCAGCCTCATGTGGCCCAGGTCATTGTAGCTGGGAAGGGATCTGGCCTCCATAGTCCTGTGGCTCTTTAGCAGCTACGCCTGACTTACGCAGGGTGAGAGCATAGAGATGCTGGTACAAATCTGTCTTCCATCCTTGGACCAGACCACCAACTTAGCTCTTCTGAGCAATGAGTTTGAGGAAAGAGTGAATGATAATTAAATGACCATAGTATATGGCAGACTGACCTTGATTTAGGGGGAAATGGGGCCACCAAAGGGTACAAAAATGAGAACATAAGGTCAGAATGTTTGTCAGTGGAGCTGCAGCTTGTTTGGGGAAACACAGAGGCATGGGAGCGTTTTTACACAAAGTCACTAAGAGGCCATGGGGATTTGGGGCTCAGCAGTCACCACGGCTTCTACCAACTTTCTGAGAAAATAATCGTTAATAGTGAGCTGCCAGCCAATTGTTTATTTTCCCCTTAGGCTAATTGGACTCTGATCACAAACATCTCATACCTCTGACAAGGATGCTTGTGAGCTCAGTGCTGGGATGAGCCACATCTTGCAATGTCTCGAAGGTGTGGGTGAGGAAGATCAGGAGCAGGTGACACCTTAGCGTTGATTTGAAGCAGCTGTTACCTTCAATTGCTGCCTCTGCTGTTTTCCAGGGGGTGGGGGAGCTGTCAGGGCCCTCACAGAAAGTTGTTGTCACCTTCAGCTCCTGGGAAGATCGATGAGCCCTGTTCATGGTTGGGTTTTGTGGGTGCTTGAAAACAACTTCTTTTTTTTTTTTTTTTTAAATTTATTTATTTATTTTTGGCTGTGTTGGGTCTTCATTTCTGTGCGAGGGCTTTCTCCAATTGCGGCGAGTGGGGGCCACTCTTCATCGCGGTGCGCGGGCCTCTCACTGTCGCGGCCTCTCTTGTTGAGGAGCACAGGCTCCAGATGCGCAGGCTCAGTAGTTGTGGCTCACGGGCCTAGTTGCTCCGCGGCATGTGGGATCTTCCCAGACCAGGGCTCGAACCCGTGTCCCCTGCATCAGCAGGCAGATTCTCAACCACTGCGCCACCAGGGAAGCCCGAAAACAACTTCTTGACAAAATGTGCTTCCCAGTTTTATCAAGCACTCCAAACATCCAGTATGGTAATAAGTATTATTCCAATCCAAAGACTAAAAAGATCTGATCAAATGCTTAATAGATGTCTGCAACTGGGTTGGTGGCTTGAAGTAATAGAACAGTGATGAGCTGTGTGACTTTGAGCAAGTTACTTAACCTCTCTGAGCCTCAGTTTTCTTTCTTTTTTCTTTTTTCTCAAAGTATAGCTGATTTACAATGTTGTGTTAGTTTGTGATGTACAGCAAAGTGATTTAGTTATACATATATATTTTTTCATATTCTTTTACATTATAATGTATTACAAGATATTGAATATAATTCCCTGTGCTGTAGGACCTTGTTGTTTATCTGTTTTATATACGGTAGTTTGTATGCGCTGACCCCAGACTTCTAATTTATCCCCCGCCCCCGCCACCCTTCCCCCTTTGGTAACCATAAGTTTGTTTTCTATGTCTGTGAGTCTGTTTCTGTTTTGTAAGTAAAAGTTCATTTGTACTGTTTTAGATTCCACATATAAGTGATATCATATGATATTTGTTTTTCTTTGTCTGACTTACTTCATTTAGTAAGATGATCTCTAGGTCCATCCACGTTGCTGCAAATGGCATTCTTTTACTCTTTTTTTATGGCTGAGTAGCATTTCACTGTATATATATACCACATCTTTATCCATTCAAGTGTTGGTGGACATTTAGGTTGCTTTAATGTCTTGGCTATTGTAAAATAGTGCTGTAATAGATACATTGGGGTGCATGTATCTTTTCGAATTAGAGTTTTCTCCAAATATATGCCCAGGAGTGGGATTGCTGGATCATAAGGTAACTCTATTTTTAGTTTTTTGAGGAACCTCCATACTGTTTTCCATAGTGGCTGCACCAGTTTACATTCCCACCAACAGTGTAGGAGGGTTCCCTTCTGAGCCGCAGTTTTCTCTTGTCAGGAAAAAGGGTAATATTACCTGCCTGTAAGGGCTGTTGAGAGCATTAAATTAGGCAATTCATGTAAAGAACTCAGCACTGTCAGCTTTGGGAAGTCCCTCTGAAAACAAGGCTCCTTTTGTTTTCCAATGAGAAGATCCATGGAGTAATCCCAGAAGTTGTAATCCCATGGTCAATTCTCGGTTTTCTCCTTGAGTTTGATTTTAGGAGCAGGGACATGGTTCACATAAAGACATCACACAGAGTTATGGAAAGCTGTCCATTTTTCAAGAAGTTTTTAATATTTTTAGTTAAACATGATGCTTAGATGTGGGTCCTTGGCTCTTGTCTCTTGATTCAGAGTCCTATCCAGTGTCCTCTTATAGAACAACCCCACAGCTTGCTTGTCCACCTCCCTAAGTGGGCAGGTACCTGCATCTGCAGTGCCACTAGATGCCCTGCTGTCCACACTGTCTAGGACCCATAGACACTCCAGCCTTCGCGAGCCCTGGGCGTTCATGTGAGTTTTAAGTGTGAGCAGTTTCCAGAAAGCCAAGATGGTGTGTCGGGTTAAGACTCCCGTGCCTTTCTCTTTGATTCATTATAGGCTCTGGTGAGAAAACAGGCAGTTAATATGCAGAGTTCCTGTGCTTAAAACACTGAGAGTGTGTATATGTATTTTTTCTCTACACTTTAAAAATACGTATAAATGTAACACTCTTCTTTGCTCATAATGAACAAAATGTCCAAAGTAGTGCTTAAAATACATTTTGAACAAACAGAAGCTGCATCTGGAAACATGGCTAGTGGGAAGTACAACTGTTTGGAGGGGTTTAAATTTTTTTCCTTTTCCTAAGCAAATGCTCTGAAAAGTTCATTTTATATCAGAACAGCTTTTTCTCGAACCTGTTTTAAAGTTAATTATCAAAATCTTGCATCTTCTATCTCTCGCCTATGGATCCCTGCTGGGTTTGTTGTTTCGCTTTCCTTGGGAAGGAGTCGCTCTGTAGAAGATCATCTGCATGATGTCACAGTCCAGGGACTCTAACCATCCTAGCTAATCAGCTTAGAACATCAGCACCTCCTTAATGTGGGATTTGGGACCTTCTGGATGCAGGGCGAGGAGCTGAACTAGTCTGCAAGCACGTCACTTTTTTCTTTTGCTTTAAGCAAGAATAATTTGCCTGTTTCCTCTCATCGTTCTCCCTTGTTGTTTTGCCCCTGAAAACTGTGCAGCAAAAGCAACCTCCAGGGTGGACACTAAATCTTCTGATGCAGGCAGAGCAGTGATAACATCTGAACTGAGGGTGCTTTTCCGGGGCACGCTTGACAGATGTAGCAGGGCCTTTTAGGATTTAGTGCTGGAGCATATCTGTTACCCGCGCCGCAGCACAGCGTGACGGGAGCTGTGTGGTAATCTCCCATGAATTCTGTCTGACTTTTCAGAGCGGCTGAGCAGGTCGCTGTAGGATGCAGAGGCTCTGCAGCCAGGTGGGGAAAGGCAGACCTTCGGCTGGAAGCTCTTTGAACTGTCTTCTCCGGGCACGTTTCGCAGGTGGGCTTCTTCCCGCCCTGGAACGGCTCCTCCCCAGGCTCCTTTTGCTTTCGGAGATATCATGGCAAATTTGCTTTCACCCCACTGGCTTCTGAGTGTACAGTTTCAAGAGCCCAAATTTAATTTCTAATATGGCTAATAGGGCCAAAGTGATTGCTTTGATGGAGTGGCAGCCTGCCTGGGTCTTTGACGGGGAAGTAAATATGATACATGCTAAGATTTCCTTCCTCCTTTCTTCCCTCCCTACCTCCTTCCCTCCCTCCCTTCTTTCTTTCTGTCCTTTCCTCCCTCCCTCCTGCCATCCTGCCTTCCTTCTCTTTCTCTCTCTCTCTCTTCCCTTCTCCCTTCGTCTCTGGCTCTGACAGAGGCCCAGCTTCTCCACAGATACAGCCGAATGGTGTCTGCCCCCAGTTCCTACCCCACGAGCCTCATTTGGTTCTACTAGAATGTGCTCTTGGGTGACTCCATCCTCCTCTGCTCTAACAATTACCTTGGCATTTTATAAAAATACCAAGATTGATCACAAACACCAAATTGTTTAGATCACAGATTAAAGTTTAATTTTGGAGTTTTGCTCTAGGGTTAGAATCAGCTTCAGAGTCTGTGTCGCACAGGAGGTGCTGTAATTTGTTTTAAGGATAAGGCCTTCGGGCAGCTGTGCATAAAATGAGCATGATTCCTTATTCCCACGGTTGATTTTTGAATGGGAGTGCAATTAGAATTTTTTCACCCAGAAGCACATACAGTCAGAGCAAAGATAATACCTTGAATACATATTCGGCCTAGGAGACCTCTCCTGGAAATTTGTTTATTGTTCACCAAGTCCTAATGCAAAGAGATCCATGCCTTCCTTAACACCAATAAACTCACCCTTTTTTTTTTTTTTTTTTTTTGCGGTACACGGGCCTCTCACTGCTGTGGCCTCTCCCGCTGCGAAGCACAGGCTCTGGACGCGCAGGCCCAGAGGCCATGGCTCATGGGCCCAGCCGAAACTCACCCTTTAATTTGAAGTCTGGTGTGTTCATAGAGACTCTAGCAGTGTCCTTGTTATTATGAAGTGAGACTTCAATGGTGAATTTTAGTGTCATAGATATGTGCAACTGGTTACTTTTCTTTGCAGAATAGAACCTACTAGAAGCCAATGGATTCATAAACTCAATGGCTGCAGAGATTTTCCTGCCATGCCGGGGAGCCCACTCCCAAGTGGCATCGAGCAGCCACCTCCCTCATAGAACTGTAAGCAAATAATATTTTTTCTGATTAACAGTGCTGACCACATTTGTCTCTGCGGAAAGAATGTCGAAATCAATGTCCACAGGGTACTCATTTAACCTCAGGAGCAGAGGTGATCTTCTCTTGGTCACTTGGAGGCCATGCTCACTGAAAATGGGAATCTGGCTCCACTGACTGGTCATTGTATGCGGTGGGGACAACTCCACTGGGCTCTGCGTTAAAAGTAGGGACTCACACATACCTTGCTGATGAATATTCTAGCACAAGCATCTATCTGTTTATCTCTCTGTGTGTCTCTCTAACGTATTTCTTTTAAGGCGTAGAGTCTCCAGAGTCTATGCTCCTTGAGGAGGGTTTCTTTCTGGAAATCAAGGTCTTAGAATATCTATATTGATTTAGGATTTCCAAAATTGAAAGTCTGTATACATTTTTTGGGGGAAGAAACTCATTTCAGTGAGGTCTGTGGTTTGAGTAAACATGTAACATCCCTGTCGCATTCTTTCGTTGCCTTAAAATGTACCTTATAGACTATTTGGTGCTACTTTCTGGAGGAAGTTTGAGACCATCAGTTGAACAATCACCTTCTCTCTTTCCGGACCCCCTTCACTCCTACCTCAGCGAACTCATCAAGCTGAGTTTCATTTTATGTCAGGCAATATCTTAAATACAGTTTTGTTTATGAAATTATAATACGTTTGGATATGATATTGACATTGATAGGCACAAAAGGCACTTAATAATAACCAGGTCTAGAGAATACAAATCCACACCAGCTCTCCTTTATTGAACACAAAAACACTCAAAGTTAATGGCCGCTGAAGGCATTTTTGGCTCTGTTGTATGTGATAGGGTGATTTTTCAGTCAAACAGGCAGCCTATGTATTGAACGTTGGTGGTTGACCAGCCGACTTGGTCCGAATGTTCCAGTTGGCAGTGCAGTGGAACAGATAGGAAGAGCTGGTGTAGCTTTGGAGCCAGAGAGCATGTGGCCTGGATGACTCTTACACAGGCTGTTAAAGAGATGAACACCCTTTTGTGGGCTAGATCCCTGTTCTCCCAGAGATGCTGAAGTTGGTGGGAGGGTGGCAGTCAGTCAGTTGAAGACCCTCATGTTATTACTACCCTTTCCTTGGAAATCAAAACCCCAAGGCACTTTGCTCATTCTTGAAAGCCTACTCCCTCAAGGTCTCACTCCTTCATGCAGCATTCCTAATAAACCTAATTCTCATTTTACTTGTACCCTTTCTTAGTTCTCCTAGAATTCAGAAAATGTCAAGCTTTGTAGCATCTGATTATTTAATAACTTTTTCTATGCATATACGTCATTTGCACACTTTTTTCCTTTTTTGCAAATTTGAAGTCTCATTTCTTTGTAAACTGTTTTGTTTTTCTTAAGAATGTACTTTGGGTATCTTTCCACATCAGTAAATATCCTTCTACAGTGTCACTCTTATTAGCTCATAGTGTTCTAGTGTTTGGCTACAACAAACATCATTTAACCAATCTCCCCAGTTGGTGGATATTTGGTAAATTTAGTTTTTGTCTTTGATCCAAGGTTATTATATCACAACTTACTGTGTATAAATCTTTGTGTACTTCCTTGATTATTTTCATAGAATATGTTTCTAGAAGTAGAATAGCTAAATCAAGGAGTATTTAAAATTTGTAGTGCCTTTGAACAGTTTTGTCAAATTGTCCAACAGTAGAATTGTCCAATTCTACCAGTTTATACTCCCACCAGTTGTTATGTATGAGAATGATATTTTTGTCTTAACACCTTCTACATTGTAATTTAAAAAAAATTAGTAATAAGTTTAGAGGCAAAAATTGTTTTTCGCATTTTGGCTTGCATCTTCTTTTATTTATCTATTTTTTTTTGAATTTATTTTATTTTATTTTTTATACAGCAGGTTCTTATTAGTTATCCATTTTATACATATGTCAATCCCAACCTCCCAATTCATCCCACCCCCCCTACCCCCCCACCACTTTCCCCCCTTGGTGTCCATACATTTGTTTTCTACATCTGTATCTCTATTTCTGCCCTGCAAACAAGTTCATCTGTACCATTTTTCTAGGTTCCACATATATGCATTAATATATGATATTTATTTTTCTCTTTCTGACTTACTTCACTCCGTATGACAGTCTCTAGATCCATCCATGTCTCTACAAATGACCCAATTTCGTTCCTTTTTATGGCTGAGTAATATTCCATTTGACTTGCATCTCCTTAAATTTTTTTAGTTTTCCTTAGAATCTGTATTTGGTGTCATTCTCTAGTTGTTCTTTTTTTTTTTTTCTTCCCTTTCTCTTTTGTTCTCTCTTTTTTTTTAACATCTTTATTGGAGTATAATTGCTTCACAATACTGTGTTAGTTTCTGTTGTACAACAAAGCGAATCAGCCGTATGCACATACATGTCCCCATATCCCCTCCCTCTTGAGCCTCCCTCCCACCCTCCCTATCCCACCCCTCTAGGTGGTCACAAAGCACCGAGCTGATCTCCCTGTGCTATGCAGCTGCTTCCCATCTCTAGTTGTTCTGTTTTGCATGGTGATGTTCTTTAACTCCTGGGCATAGGGGCTGTGTTTTCCATTTCTTAAAATAGGAAGCATAGCACTGAGATGTGATAGGTACTTTATGAATTCTTATTCAATTGAATTAATTTGAAATTGAAGAAAAGATTAAAGCCCTATATCTCTTTCATAGTTTTGATAGTTCAGAAATTGGGGAGAAATTTGGGAGAAGGATTAAAAGTGAACGAATTTCCATTAGAAATTAGAAAAATGTAAGATATCAAATAAAAGCAAGTTTGAGAGGTTGTGGGTCAGTAAAATCTCTTACACTTTGCTAGTGGTACAGCTGCTCAAGAGAATCATTTGCCTCTGCCTCATAAGGTGAACATTTGCCCACCCTGTGGCCTAGCAAACCCACCTCTAGAAAAACTCTTGCACATATTCATGAATCTTCATAGCTGTCCTTCTCAGCCCACCAAACATATGGAAATAACTTGAATGCCCATCATCAAGAAAATGGATAAATACACTCCGTTATACAGTGGAATACAATATATGTTACAACATGGATAAATCTTGCAGAATAATATGGAATAAAAACAGTAAGTTTCAGAAAACCACACATAGTATAATACTGGGTTTGTTTAGTTCTCAAGAGCACAAGAAGCTTAAGCCTACACACATTTGTGGTAAAACCAGTCTTAAAAAAAAAGCAATAAAAATTAGGACTGTGATTATGTCTGGAGGAGGAGAGGAAGATGGAGAAAGGAGAGGAGAGATATATGCAAGTGGGTGCAGGTTATTCTCAAAATGTTCTAATTTTTTAATTGGATGGGACTTCACAAATATTCATTACATTGTGCTTTATAAGTTAATATGTGTTATTTGTAAATTCGATTGTTTCGAATAGATTTAAAAGATAACAAACGAAAGAAATAATGAAAATAAAAGGGAATGCTGGTAGTAAGAGGGCAATTTCTTGAGTCTTCTAGCAGAAAACCCTGTCACTTTGTTTGCTATAGTTTCTTAGTGGTGATGGTTGCTTATTTTCTAAATCCCCACTTCAAAAACACTCTTTAAGTCATTGGTGAAAGTGCTTATTAATGGACAAGTGTCCAAGGTGGTTTCTTAGTGCTCCTACCTCCCTTCTGTCCCCTAATGATTTCTCCCCAACGAGGTTGCCCAGTGGATTGGAGTAATGGGCTGGAATAACTCGGTCGATCACTGATGCCTTTCTGGCCGGGCTGACACTGTTCTCAGTCACCATGCAGGCTGAAAGGGTGACTTTTGGAAGTCACAGTGAAGATGCTGTTTTCTGGTTGACAAAAACTCTTATATTTGATTCTATATGTTACTTTCCTACCTGCCTTGAATTCCCATCTGAATATAGGATATGACTGGGTAGTTCAAATATTTTTCTGCAAGGGAGAGGGAGACAGCTTGAGTGTAATGGGAAGGGACAAAACTCCTCGCTGTCTTCAAGAGGTTTGCTATTCCTCCTAGTATTTTGGAAATATTCTGTTTTTCACTTTGAGTATTGGGCTAGGACAACTGGAGGTGATTTTGTCCTCCAGGGCACATTTGACAGTGTCTGGAGATGTTTCTGGTGGTGGTGGTGGGGTGCTACTGACATCTTGTGAGTGGAGGCCAGGGATGCTGCTAAGTGTCTTACAGCACACAGGACAACCCCCATGACAAAGAGTTATGTGGCTCAAAATATCAACAGTGCCGAAGTCGAGAAACACTGGCTAGGAGTATGTTTCCTTTTCCACTAGGGGACAGAGATTCTTTGGGCATCTGAAAAATGAAAGTGCTTTCTTTGAAAATTGATCTATTTAATAGCGTGTAGAGGCATCAGACAGGCAGAGAATGGTCACAGTGGTCTCTAATCCCACACTGGCATGGATTTGTGGTTAACTTCTGAAGCTTTTTGTCATCTGCACGCAGAGGTAATTCATCTAAATTATCTTCCTCCAGATGAGTGTAAGCAACTTGAAGGCAGGACCCGTGGCTTATGCTGATTTGTACTTTCCACAGAATTGCTTATAAAGTAGGTGCCCCCTGATATTCTGCTGAATGAAGAATGAACCAGTTGATTAAAAAGTAAAGCTGAGAGGTGCAATCAAGATGGCAGAGTAGGAGGATGTAGAGTTCGTGTCTCCTCACAGCTAGGGCACCTACTAGGCACTGGTGGGGGACCTCAGACACCTAAGGGGATGGGAGGAATCCCCATGTGACTGGGTAGGACATGGTGGGGAAGGAAGGAGAGAGGAAGGAAAAGTGGAGTTGGGATGGGAATAGCACCCCTGAGGGGTGGCTGGGGGAGGGGAAGGGTTCCCATGCTTGGAGGAGCCCACTCATGGTGAGGGGATCAGTGGGGATGGGGAGAGACCTTTGGGGGATCCAGGGATTGGAGGGGAACACGGCCAGCATCTCCCCTGCCCACGTGGGCCCCAGTGAGTCTGCTGGGGTCTCGGGCCTGAACCTCTGCCCTCTGGGGCCTGCTTTAGCTATGCAGGTCCTGAGCCTAAGCCCCACCCCATCCCCCCACCCCCCCCAGTCTCTTCTGGCCTTTTTTTCTTTTTTTGCTGTTGTGGTTCTGTTTTGCTTTATTGTTGTTGTTTTATTTTTTCTAATATATTTTTTATTTTTCTGACTTTATTTTATTTTTTATTTGTTGTTATTGTTCTCCTTTTTGTTTCTTGACTGTTTTTTTGTTTGTTTGTTTTTTGCCATGCTGCGTGGCTTGTGAGGTCTTGGCTCCCAGGCTGGAGTTCAGGCCTGAGCTCCTGTGGCCTCAGGCCTGAGACCAAACTGCTGGACTAACAAAGAACTTCAGGCCCCAGGGAATATTAATCAGTGTGAGCTCTCCCAGAGGTCCTCATCTTGGCACCTAGGCCAAACTCCACCCAACTGCCTGCAAACTCCAGGGCTGGATGCCGCAGGCCAAACAACTAGCAAGACAGGAACACAGCCCCAACCATCAAAAACTGAGATGACAAAAAAATATGTTACAGATGAAGGAGCAAGGTGAAAACCTACAAGACCAAATAAATGAAGAGGAAATAGGCAACCTACCTGAAAAAGAGTTCAGAGTAATGATAGTAAAGATGATCCAAAATCTCAGAAATAGAATGGAGGCACAGATTGAGAAAATGCAAGAAATGTTTAACAAAGACCTAGAAGAACTAAAGAACAAACAAACAGTGATGAAAAACACAATAACTGAAATGAAAAATACACTAGAAGGAATCAGTAGCAGGATAACTGAAGCAGAAGAATGAATAAGTGAGCTGGAAGATAGAATGGTGGAAATAACTGCCAAGGAGCAGAATAAAGAAAAAAGAAATGAGGACAGTCTCAGAGACATCTAGGACAACATTAAACGCACCAACATTCACATTATAGGGGTCCCAGAAGAAGAAGAGGAAAAAAGAAAGGGACTGAGAAAATATTTGAAGAGATTATAGTTGAAAATTCCCTAGATGGGAAAGGAAATAGCCACCCAAGTCCAGAAAATGCAGAGTCCCTTACAGTATAAACCCAAGGAGAAACATGCCGAGATACATGCTAATCAAAGTAACAAAAATTAAATTCAAAGAAAAAAATGTTAAAAGCAGCAAGAGAAAAGCAATAAATAACATACAAGGGAATCCCCATAAGGTAATCAGTTGATTTTTCAGCAGAAATTCTGCAGGCCAGAAGGGAGAGGCAGGACATATTTAAAGTGATGAAAGGGAAAAACCTACAACCAAGATTACTCCACCTGGCAAGGATCTCATTCAGATTTGACAGAGAAATCAAAAGCTTTACAGACAAGCAAAAGCTAAGAGAATTCAGCACCTCCAAATCAGCTTTACAACTAATGCTTAAGGAACTTCTCTAGGTGGTAAACACAAGAGAAGAAAAAGACCCACAAAAAGAAACCCAAAACAATTAAGAAAATGGTAATAGGAACATACATATCGATAACTACCTTAAATGTAAATGAAGTAAATGCTCCAACCAAAAGACACAGACTGGCTGAATGGATACAAAAACAAGACCATATATATGCTACCTGCAAGAGACCCACTTCAGACCTAGGGACACATACAGACTGAAAGTGAGGGGATGGAAAAAGATATTCCATGCAAATGGAAATCAAAAGAAAGCTGGAGTAGCAATACTCATATCAGATAAAATAGACTTTAAAATAAAGACTGTTACAAAAGACAAGGAAGGACACTACATAATGATCAAGGGATCAATCCAAGAAGAAGAGATAACAATTATAAATATTTATGCACCCAACATAGGAGCACCTCAATACATAAGGTAAATGCTAACAGCCATAAAAGGGGAAATAGACAGTAACACAATAATATTGGGGGACTTTAACACCTCACTTACACGAATGGACAGAGCATCCAGACAGGAAATAATTAAGGAAACACAAGCTTTAAATGATACAATAGACCAAATAGACTTAATTGATATTTATAGGACATTCCACCTGAAAGCAGCAGAATACATTTCTTCTCAAGTGCACACAGAACATTTTCCAGGATAGATCACATCTTGGGTCACAAATCAAGCCTCACAAAAATTTAAGAAAATTGAAATCCTTTCAAGCATCTTTTCGGACCACAATGCTATGAGACTAGAAACCAATTATAGGAAAAAGAAATCTGTAAAAAACCACAAACACATGGAGGCTAAACAATACATTACTGAATAACCAAGAGATCACTGAAGAAATCAAAGAGGATATCAAAAAATTCATAGTAACAAATAACAACGAAAACACAATGACCCAAAACCTATGGGACACAGCAAAAGCAGTTTTAAGAGGGAAGTTTATAGCAATTCAATCCTACCTCAAGAAACAAGAAAAATCTCAAATAAACAATCTAACCTTACACCTAAAGCAACTAGAGAAATAACAAACAAACCCCAAAGTTAGTAGGAGGAAAGAAATCATAAAAATCAAAGCAGAAATAAATTAAATAGAAAGGAAGAAAACAATAGCAAAAATCAATGAAACTAAAAGCTGGTTCCTTTAGAAGATAAAATTGATAAACCTTTAGCCAGGCTCATCAAGAAAAAATGGGAGAGAACTCAAATCAATAAAATTAGAAATGAAAAAGGAGAAATTACAACTGACACCACAGAAATACAAAGCCTTATAAGAGACTACTACAGGCAATATATGCCAATAAAATGAACAACCTAGAAGAAATGGATGAATTCTTGGAAAGGTACAACCTTCCAAGACTGAACCAGGAAGAGACAGAAAATATAAACAGACTAATCACAAGTAATGAAATTGAAACTGTAATTAAAATTTTTCCAACAAACAAAAGTCCAGGACCAGACAGCTTCACAGGTGAATTCTATCAAACATTTAGAGAAGAGCTAACATCCATCCTTCTCAAACTTCCAAAAAATTGCAGAGGAAGGAACACTCCCAAGCTCATTCTACAAGGCCACCATCACCCTGATACCAAAACCAGACAAAGATACTACAAAAAAAGAAAATTACAGACCAATATCACTGATGAACATAGATGCAAAAATCCCCAGCAAAATAATAGCAAACAGAATCCAGCGACACATTAAAGGCATCATGATCAAGTGAGATTTATCCCAGGGATGCAAGGGTTTTTCAGTATATGCAAATCAATCACAGTGATGCACCATATCAACAGATTAAAGAATAAAAACCATATGATTATCTCAATAGATGCAAAAAAAGCTTTTGACAAAATTCAACACCCATTTATGATAAAAACTCTCTAGAAAGTGGGCATAGAGGGAATCTACCTCAACATAATAAAGGCCATATATGACAAACCCCCAGAAAACATCATTCTCAGTGGTGAAAAACTGAAAGCATTTCCTCTAATATCAGGAACAAGGCAAGGATTTCCATTCTCGCCACTATTCTTCAACATAGTTTTGGAAGTCCTAGCCATGGCAATCAGAGAAGAAAAAGAAATAAAAGGAATACAGATTGGAAAAGAAGAAGAAAAACTGTCACTGTTAGCAGATGACGTGATAGTATACATAGATGATCCTAAAGATGCCACCAGAAAACTACTAGAGCTAATCAATGAATTTGGTAAAGTTGGAGGATACAAAATTAATGCACAGAAATCTCTTGCATTTCTATACACTAACAATGAAAGATCAGAAAGAGAAATTAAGGAAACAATGCCATTTACCATTGCAACAAAAAGAATAAAATACCTACGAATAAACCGACCTAAGGAGACAAAAGACCCGTTCTCAGAAAACTATAAAACACTGTGAAAGAAATCAAAGATGACCCAAACAGATGGAGAGATATACCATGTTCTTGGATTGGAAGAATCAATATTGTGAAAATGACTATACTACCCAAAGCAATCTACAGATTCAATGCAATCCCTATCAAATTACCAATGGCAGTTTTCATAGACTTAGAGCAAAAAATTTTACATCTTGTATGGAAACACAAAAGACCCTGAATAGCCAAAGCAATCTTGAGAAAGAAAAATGTATCTGGAGGATTCAGGCTCTGTGACTTCAGACTATACTACAAAGCTACAGTAGTCAAGGCAGTATGGTACTGGCACAAGAACAAATATAGATTGATGGTATAGAATAGAAAGCCCAGAGATAAACCCATGCACCTATGGACACCTATGTCACCTAATCTATGACAAAGGAGGCAAGGATATACAATGGAGAAAAGACAGTCTCTTCAATAAGTGGTGCTGGGAAAACAGGATCGCTACATGTAAAAGAATGAAATTAGAACACTGCCTAACACTGTACACAAAAATAAACTCAAAATGGATTAAAGACCTAGATGTAAGGCCAGACACTATAAAACTCTTAGAGAAAAACATAGGAAGAACACTCTGACGTAAATCACAGCAAGATCTTTTTTGACCCACCTCCTTGAGTAATGGAAATAAAAACAAAAATAAACAAATGGGACCTAATGAAACTTACAAGCTTTTGCACAGCAGAGGAAACTATAAACAAGGTGAAAAGACAACCCTCAGAATGGAAGAAAATATTTGCAAATGAATCAATGGACAAAGGATTAATCTCCAAAATATATAAACAGCTCATGTGGCTCAATATCAAAAAAACAAACAACCCAATCACAAAATGGGCAGAAGACCTAAATAGACATTTCTCCAAAGAAGACACACAGGTGGCCAAGAGGCACATGAAAAGATGCTCAACATCACTAATTATGAGAGAAATGCAAATCAAAACTACAATGAGATATCACCACACACCAGTCAGAATGGCCATCATCAAAAAATCTACAAACAATAAATGCTGGAGAGGGTGTGGAGAAAAGGGAGCCCTCCTGCACTGTTGGTGAGAATGTAAATTGATACAGCCACTATGGAGAACAGTATGGAGGTTGTTTAAAAAACTAAAAATAGAATTACCATATGACCCAGCAATCCCACTACTGGGCACATACCCTGAGAAAACCATAATTCAGAAAGACACACATACCCCAGTATTCATTGCAGCAGTATTTACAATAGCCAGGACATGGAAGCAACCTAAATGTCCATCAGCAGACAAATGGGTAAAGAAGATGTGGTACATATATACAATGGATTACTCAGCTATAAAAAGGAGTGAAATTGGGTCATTTGTAGAGATGTGGATGGACCCAGAGTCTGTCACACAGAGTGAAGCAAGTCAGAATGAGAAAAATATTGTATATTAACACCTATATGTTGAATCTAGAAGAGTGGTACAGATGAACCAATTTGTAGGGCAGGAATAGAGATGCGGATGTAGAAAATGGACATGTGGACATGGAGGGTAAGGGTGGGTGGGATGAACTGGGAGATTAGGATTGACATATATGCTGCACCCGGTGTAAAATAGCTAGCTAGTGCAAACCTGTTTTATAGCACAGGGAGCTCAGCTCGGTGTTCTGTGATGATCCAGATGGGTGGCATGAGGTGGGGGGGCAGTGGGAGGAAGGTCCAGGAGGGAGGGGATATATGTATACATATAGTTGGTTCACTTTGTTGTACAGCAGAAACTAATACAGCATTATAAAGCAACTATACCCCAATATATAGAAAAAGAAGTGAAGTTGAGAACTGTCCACAAAGGGCTAGTTAGAAGGAGCATTGAGGGTTGAGAGGGGCATGGTAGGGTTGGGGGTAGGGGACATCCACTGCCTCTCCCAAGCCCTAAATTATAGACAGTTGTTGTACAAGGGGTCATCTTTCTTAATTCCTTGATTCCTAGTGGAGGAGATTAAGACTCAGAGAAACTGAGTATTTCACACAAGTTCGCACAGCAACTTGCTGGCAGGTGTGAAAGAATGTATTCATCCTGGTGCTTCCTGTTCACTTCGCTGCCCAGCAAGTTCTCTTCTTAAGGACCTGCATGAGGCCCTGAAATACAGGGCTTATGATTTTCAGGGATGATGTGTGTGCTTCTGAGTGTCTCTCTGTGTACGTGAGCATGTACTAAATGTCCCCAGGCTCTGGGTGTTTGAGCATAGATGTTTCCTGACCTGTTCCTGACTCCTGGTACTACCTCTCTTCTGGGTCCTGCTAGTACAACCTGTACTGCCCTGACCAGAGCACTTACCATATTTTGTTGGGTTTGTGAATTTAACATCTGTCTTCCATGCTAGCTTTGAGAGGGCATGGAATATATTTGTCTTGTTCAATGCTGACTGAGCACATAAAAGATGCTTCATAAATGATTTTCCATGAGGGCATAAATAAATATTACATCAGGGATGGCCATTTTGGGCTCATTTCTGGGGAGGATGTTGTTTGGGTGGGCTCCTTGCTGGTGATGTATAGCTTACCAAAAGGGGTGGAGTTGTTGAAGATGAATTTTGCCTAGGTAACAAATGTTGGGAGCTCAACTCCTGGCCTGGGAGGGTGTGGATGGTGGGACAATACCACCCTAGCTGTGCATTCATGAAACCCAAGACCCCTGATGGTAGAGAGCCTGGCTCAAGAAGTAGCCTCATCCTCAGTGTGATTTTTTCTGTTGTTGTCATGGGGGCCATTGATATCTGTGGTGTTTTTTTTTTTTTTCCCCAGACTATAATGTGTGAGCAATCTGCCCACAGCTTGTCATATGGAAGATGAGATAGCTCATTATCCTGAAAATCCTTCAATAGCTGCTCATAGTAGGGTCAGTTAAGTACAAGAGGGTCTGCTATCATTCAGAATCTTCTTATTCTCATTGAAGTTACATCCAGTATTTTTTTCACATACTATTTTTCTTTGTCTACCAATCTGGGGAGTGGGGATGGAGAATACACAGGGTATTATAATGGGTGTCAATTCAAGTTAAGATGAGTGGCTCCTGCCCCTGATCGCCTTGATGCTTCTGTAACTTCTGATGGACTCAGTTCATTGGGAGACCATTTCAGATGGATTCTTGTGGGCTCAGTGTTTATGTACAATGACTCTCTGCTCTACATAAGGCACCAAAAGAGAAGCAGAACAGAAAGTGGAGAAGGGCAAGCAGCATAGCTTTCTGTTTTCTGTGGAAACATCTGAAAAAGAGAAGTCTGAGAAAGTTTCCATCCACGGACTAACTTATTTCTCCCCAGTCCCGAGACCTCTCAGGACCCACCCTTTCTTGGATGCTTGATTTCCTCACTGTGTCATGAATATGTACCCCCTTAAACTGCCCTTCCAGGTTCTTACTCATGCTGTTACCCATAAGATAAGCTCTCCTTGCACCCTTCACAAATCTAAGTCTGAGAACCTTTAACACCCGCTCAAGTTCCCAGTGGCCCATGAAGCCTCCGTCAGAGGCAGAACTGGTATGGGGAGGGCAGATGGCATTGCTTGTGGTTTTCTGTGTGAGTGGGGAGATAGCAATACGTATAGCAGCCATCATAAACCTCTTCACTTTATTTGTAACATTGACAATTAATGAGCACTTATTGTGTACTAGGCAAAATTTTAAGCACTTTTCAAGCTTTATTTATTTCTCAAATCACCCTTTGAGATAGGTACTATACTATTTCCCCTTTAGAGGGGAGAAATCTAAAGCACAGTGAGAGTAAGTAATTTGTTCAAAGTCATTTAGCTAATAAGGGGGGAACTGAGTTTGAACCCAAGCAGTCTGACCTCAGAGACTATGATCTCATGATACTATATCAGACTCTGTGGTTTAGTTGAAAGAGAGCTGGACCAGCAATCAGAAGACTGAAGTGGTGGTTTTGGTTTTGCCTCACTTTACTTTAAAACAATTTTTTTGTGGGGGTTAGATGTTTCTTTTTTTAAGATTA
The DNA here is from genome assembly GCF_963924675.1 of Phocoena phocoena. Taxonomy (NCBI): domain Eukaryota; kingdom Metazoa; phylum Chordata; class Mammalia; order Artiodactyla; family Phocoenidae; genus Phocoena; species Phocoena phocoena. The sequence continues at coordinate 40,076,935 of NC_089232.1, forward strand.
AAGTATAGTTAATTTACGGTTTTGCCTCACTTTAACTGTTGGGCTTTGGGCAAGTGACTTTGCTTTTTCTGGGGCCTCAATGTCCTCATTTATAAAATAAGAAGAAAAAACTAGCAGACGTAATGTTATATGTGCAACAAAGAGAATATTCATGAAAGCTATTGCTAAACTAATCTTTATATAAAGTTAAGATTTCACATTACAGTCATCCCCGCCTATCCACAGTTTCAGCTTCCTCAGTTTCATTTACCTGTGGTCAAATATAGTCTGAAAATATTAATGGAAAATTCCAGAAATAAACAATTCATAATTATTAAATTACACACTAAGTGGTATGATAAAATCTCATGCCCTCCATCTCTGTTCTGCCGGGGACAGGAATCATCCCTTTGTCCAGCATATCCTGCCCTTTAGTCACTTAGTAGCATCTCACTTACCAGATCGACTGTTGTGGTATCCCAGTGCTAGTGTTCAGGTAACCTTTATTTTACTTAATAATGGCCCCAGAGCTCAAGAAGAGTGTTGCTGGCAATTCAGATTTTGTTTCCTTTAAGTGAACAGCTAAAAGTTCTTGACTTAAGGAAAGGAAAAAAAATGTATACTGAGATTGCTAAGATCTGTGGTAAAAATGAATCTTTCATCTGTGAAATTGTGAAGAAGGAAAAAGCATTGCTAAAGAAGACATGTAAATGGTCAATAGGCACATGAAAAGATGCTTGATATCACTAATCATAAGGGAAATGCAAATCAAAGCCACAGTGAGATATCACCTCACACCTGTCAGAATGGGTATTATCAAAAAAATAACAAATAACAAGTGTTGGTGAGGATGTGGAGAAAACAGAACTCTGGTGCACTGTTGGTGGGAATGTAAATTGGTGCGGCCCCCAAGGAAAACAGTATGGAAGTTCCTCAAAAAATTAAAAATAGAACTACCACATGATCTAGCAATTCTACTTCTGGGTTTTTATCTGAAGAAAACAAAAAGAGTGATTTGAAAAGATATATGTACCCCTAAATTCATTGCAGCACTATTTACAATAGCCAGGATATGGAAACAACCTAAGTGTCCATCAACAGATGAATGAATAAAGAAGATACAGTGGATATCTACAATGGAATATTACTCAGCCATTAAAAAAGAATGAAATCTTGCTATTTGCAGCAACATGGATGGACCTGGAGGATATTTTGCTTAGTGAAATAAGTCAGAGAAAGACAAATGATTTCACTTACGTGTGAAATCTGAAAAACAAATGAACGAGCAAAACAAAACAGAAATAGACTCACAGAGGCAGAGAACAAACTGCTGGTTGTCAGAGGAGAGAGGGGTGGGGGAGATGAACAAAATATGTGAAACGGGTTAAACGGTATAAACTTCCAGCTATGAAATAAGTCAGGGGGATGTAATGTACAGAATAGGGAAGTTAGTAATATTGTAACAATTTTGTATGGTGACAGATGGTAACTAGATTTATTGTGGTGATCATTTCATAATGTGTAAAAATATTGAATCACTATTAGTGCTTAGTTTCAGGTGAAACTAATGTAATATTGTATGTTAGTTGTAATTCAATAAAAAGAAGAGATTTGTGCTAATTTTGCTGTTACACCTTAAACTGCAAAAGTTATGGCCACAATGCATGTTAAATGCTTAGTTAAGATAAAAAAGGCATTAGATTTCTATATAAGATATACAGAGAGAGAAAGAGACCACATTCACATAACTTTTATTACAGTATATTTTTATAATTGCTTTATTTTATTATAAGTTATTGCTGCTAATCTCTTATTGTGCCTAATTTATAAATTAAAGTTTATCATAGTTATGTATGTATAGGAAAAACATATATATATATATATATATATATATATATATATATATATATATATATATATAGGGTTTGGTACTGAAATCTGCAGTTTTAGGCCTTCACTGGGGGTCTTGGAACAAATCCCCCATTGTACTCAATGTGACATTATTGACGGTTGTTACCTGCTCATAAGTCTGTCTTGCAAAGAGCATATTATATTCATGTAGGGCAGATGCTATGTCTTATAATATCTCCTGGTGCCACTCCTGGCCTGGCCACTATTTACCTTTTAATGGGTGCCTTTAATAGGCTTTTAATAGGTGCCATCTATGCCCTTGGTTAAACCCTAGTCCATGTTAATATCTATAACTGTTCTTTCCCTAAAATCTTGATGTTCAAAAGCCTCATCTTTTTGAACACTCTATCCTATGTTTTCAGCACCCCCTCTTCAATACTCTTCAAACACAAGGGAACCTTCAGTCCATGGACTCTACCTCCTATTCACCATCCATTGTCCTCCTCAGGCTTAGCTCCATGGTTATTGATACAAAGGCATATCCTTATATGTATTGAGGCCTCTTACCTACTCCATCTCCATTGAATCCTCCTGTCAAAACCCCAACTCTCTGCCTACCCTGGACCCACACCCAAGAAGCCAAACATGGCTGGAGAAATTACACCACTGTGCTGACTATACTTGTGAGGACAAATCTCAGTCCCACAGTCTTACCGCATTCCCTTTGTGAATTTACCTGCCCTCTCTTCAAGATGCTGCTTCAAACCTCCTCTCCTTTCAAAACACCAATACCCCTCCCTCCTTCGTGTGGAGGGTCTCAGTTCTTATTTCCTAGAGGCACATAGGAGCAATTGGATGAGGATCTCTCCTATGTGCACCATGAGGTGAACTGGCCACCCTGCATGGGAACCTTCGTGTTCGGCCTATCTCCCTAGTGGACTGTGCCACCTCTGAACATCAGAGAGCTCAGCCCTCTGCTCATCGCACTCTACAGACTCAGGGCCCTCCTACCTGCTGTCGTACCATCCCTAGTGCTCTGCTCCAGATCTTCGCATGGCTCATTCTTTCCAACGCACGGGCCTGCTCCCATGTCACATTCTAAACAAGCTCTTCCTGACTATCTAAAACAGTACTCCCTCTCAGGCCATCACTTCCAATCTCCTTAGTTCCTTCATAGCACAGCTCATCTGAAATGGACTCTTTATTTGTTTACTGTCTGTCTTCCCCAAGAGCATGTGGGCACACTAGTGGGGAAACTTGTCTGTCTTGTTCCCTGCTGTGTTCCTAGCACCTGGAAGAGCCCCTGGCACATAGTAGGTACACAATTAATGTCTACTGAATGAATGAACAAACAAAATTAGCACCATCTCAATGATCCTGGGTAAATCATTTTTATTGGTATCAATTTTTATCGTCTACAAAGCAAGAGAATTGGCTCCCCATTGACTAATGCCTATTCCGGATTCTATTCTTCCCGAATGAAGGTCATTTGGTTAACCACAGTCATTGTCTGTGATCCAGCCATGAGGTTAGTGTGTGTTTAATGCCCATGAGTTCTGTGTGAATCCTGAAAGCATCTGCTTGGCTGCATTTCTGCATCGTTTGGCTGGAGTGTTCTAGTCATGGAACTTGAACGGTAGAAGATCAGTTGAGAATGCTGTGGGCATTTGAGGACACGAGTGCCAAGAGATCACAAGGGAATTTAGTAAAGGCTGTTATCCAGGTTAGGATGACTTCACAAAGCAGGCAGGGTGGATTCTCAGTTGGGCTGCAGGCTCTGTGGAGTGTACGTCCTGCTCTGGGCTGACCGTCCTCTGGGTAGTCCCGTAGCGTGGTGTTGCCGGTGGCCCATCTGTCCACTCACACCTCGGCCTGACCAGGTGCTGGTGCTGAGGAACTTTCAGTTTCAGTCTAGGCAGGAGGGAGGTACATGTGTTTCCAGTTTGGTAAAGAGAGCCTGTGAGGTGTGATGTGAATCCCAAAGTTAATAGTAGTAATAGTAATAATAATAGTACTACTGCTACTACTACGAAATGCCTTTCCTTACACTTGTGCCCATGTGCCACCGTGCTGAGGGTTTTATACGTTGTCTCGTTTAATCTACTCTATGGAGAAGATAAGTATAGCAGATGCTATTGGTGCCGCAACCATCTCCCTGACCCCACCCCTGAGGTCACCTGTGGGTGCAGTGGACACTTCTCATGCCCACTGACAGCTTTCCACCTCAAGCCCGCATGTTTCTCAGTTCTCTGCCTGAGGGATTTTTCTCCTTCTGTGTGGTAGCTTGCTGTGCCCAAGAGCAAGGCAGCTCAGACGTATAGGAGTCTGAATACCCTCAGGGGCAATATTTAACTAGTAAGGGACAAGAGTTAATGGATTGTACCCCAGCATCTCCATCCTTTGGTGGGACAATTTTGAGGTGCATCACACATGGATGCTAAGAAGGTCCCCAGGAGATAGGGCCTCATTGCCCACCACGGTGACCAGCTCACTTTCTGGCCGTTCTCCCTCCCTTGTCTCATCTTCTTCCCTCTCTCACTTGTGTTTCCTGCAATCACCCCTGATAAAATAAAAGTACCTGAGCTCAAATCTTTCTCCCAGGGTCTGCTTTTGGGGGAACCCAAACCAGGGCGATAATTGATCCTCATTTTGCAGATGAAGACATTGCAGAGAGAAGGAGCAGAGGAATCTCCATGCCTCCAGTTCGTGTTTCTCTTTAACCAGTTTGGAGCTTCCTAGACTGGCTCCCATCTCCCCAGGTGAACCATAACCATCTTTGGTCACCAGGTTCTTAGGCCTTGGCCAACTGTTTCTGAGATCTGAAAGCGTTTGACTAAGTTGGATCTCTGGCAAGGAGAAGGCATCCCTGTGGGGCTGGAGGTTGGACTCATGTTGAGACATGCAGCCAAGACACCTAGGCCCACCTGGTTGAAAACAGCATGACACATTCTGGAAACGCCAGCCTCAGTGCCTGGGTAGACGTGACTGGACAGGCTGTGTTTGTCCTGCTGTGTTCCATGTTGCAGTGACTCAGGTACAGGTGTGACTTACTTCTTTTTCAAACTCTCTTCTCCACCCTCGGAGATCTGGGCTATGTGTGGTCACAGCATGTCCTTTGGGGGGAACCTTTTAGCCCAAAGTGTTGGAGGGAGGGAAAGAGACTTGCCAGCAGAGGTGGTAGAACCCAAGCCAGGTATTTGGAACTGGGAAAGGTGGGATGAGTTTTGGAGAGGAAGTGTTGGGGATGGAACAGGGTTATGCTCTCTAGAACTCAGTGACCTCTCTGGGCTGAGCATCTTCCTTGATGACATTCTGGTGTCTGGAGCCCTCATGATTGCAGCACTCCCTGCAGTGCTTGCTTGATCAGGAGGAATATGCAGCAAGGGTTTTAAGACTCCACCATAAAACAAGAGTAATGACCTGTAGTCCGTGGGGCCGTTAGGAGGACAAATGGGGATTACAACAGATGAGAGGACCAGGCCCTGTGTGGAGCTTGACTCACAGCCCCCAGCACACTGGGGTGTCTTGCCTGCCAGCCTTCCTCTGTGCCTTTCCATGGAATGGCAGATCATTGAGAGGGAAGGTTTCACCCTCTTTATGTCTGTGATATGGAATATATAACATAGTATGCAGGAGAAATCTTTACTGAGAAATGTTCACTGCAGGAAAGGTCTTGGTTATTTAACGGGAGGCTTCCTTTTCCTCCCTGTAAACAGAGGAATGTCAGTAATGAACTGTTCACAAGAGGGACACCAGGTTCCCAGCTTTCTAAGCTGTAAGAGCAGTGATTCCGAACATTGGTATGGGTAAGAATTATCTGGGGGAGCTGGTTCAAATGCAGATTATCTGCCAGTGCCCACAGAGATGCAAATTTAGTAGGTGGTCTACATTTTAATAAGCAACACCAGGTGGTTTTATCTGCTTCTCCTAAGAGACCATTTTGAGAATCAGTGATGCTGACAACACCGGCACCCTCAAATTCCTGATGCCTCCTGTTCTCAGAGCCCATCCCTGGTGTTTGAGGTGTCACTGACAGACAGGAAGTTTCCCTCTTCTTCAATGCCAGATAGTTTTTCCAGGCAAACCCTTAGCAATAACAAAATGGCTCCTGGCCAGGGACTCCCATCTCATGAGCTGCTTCCCCTCCTGGAGACAGTCCCAGGGCAGAGTCTTGGCAGCTCTTCAGAGGGAATCCACCACTTTAAACCCATTCTTCCTTCACTCAGATACAGGGGCAGAAAACTTTCCCCCAACCTTGACATCATGCCTACTTCTTGACAACCCTATTCAAGTGTTCTGTTTCTGGGTCTCAGATTGCATATTTGTCCTTGAGCTGGCCAAGAATGTGGGACAGCCCAGCTGTATTTCAGTTTATTTTCATGGGTAGGGATGGGAAAGGTGGTGAGGACTCTTAGGGGAAGGGGTTGGTCCCCCTTCTCATCATGGGTGAAGAGGGTTGTTTGTAGCTTCTCAAGTCCACAGGCATAAAAGTCCCACAACATCTAGAATCCCAGCTGGGCTGTGTGGTGAGCTCTTGACATTCACTGCAGACCAGCAGGAACACACTGAGATTTAGCATTTGACCCGCAGTCCTGCAATCTGCTTGCTGATTTGCGAGGGTAGTCTTTGTGGTTCCTCTTCAGTCCCATGTCTGCTGTCTCCAGCACCCGGTTTCCTCTCTCTTCTCTTTCTTCCTTCCTTTTTGATTCTCTCTTTCACTCTCTCTGTTCCCTCTGCATTTTTCAGCCCTTTACAATGGAAGCATTTGTCTTAAATCTGCAAGGCTAGTACAAATGTTTACTAGGCTTATTTAATAGGAAGAATAATGATAAGTGCTTCTGTTTGTTTTACTAAGTGATCCCCAGGCAGGAAAAAAGAAAATCCTCTGCCTACGGGGAAGATACAATCACCCTAAATTTGTATTCATAAAGAGGAGGAAAAGACTAATATTGTGATTATAGTCATCACTCATCAGTATTGGTCAGATCCCTTTGTACCATCTCATCAGCAACAACCTTGCTGTAGACCAAAACCTAAAGAAGGAGAGTGTCTTTGGGGGTTGGCTGAGGTGAGGGACGGTTGAACTGTCACATTCTAAGCCCAAAGGGAGCCATATGCTTTTTAAAAACAACCATATTGAAGTATGATTGACATACAATAAACATATTTAAAGTGTAAAATTTGAAAAATCTGGATAAGTGCACACACCTGTGAAACCATCATCACAATGAAGATAGTGAACGTATCCATCCCTCAATGTCCCTTTGTAATTCTTTGTTCCTGTCCCTCTGGTCCCCTCTGACAATCCAAGCAAACACTGATATGCTTTCTGTCACTATAGATTAGTTTGCATTTTCTAGAGTTTAATGTAAGTGGAATCATGAAGCATGGGCTCTTTTCGTCTGACTACTTTCACTCATCATGGTTATTTTGAGGTTCATCCATGTTGTTCTGTGTTGAAGAGTTCCTGCTTTTAATTGTTGAGAAGTATTATGTTGTATGCATATGCCACAGTTGTTTATCCAGTCACCTCCTGATAGATATTTGGGGCATTTCCAGTTTGGGCTGTATAATAAAGCTGCTGTAACATTTGTGTACAAGTCTTTATATGGGTAATATACATTTTCTTTTCTCTTGGGTAAATACGTAGGAGTGGAATGCAGAGCCATATGGTTTTTAAGAAGCTGCAGGGGTGATTGGAAAGAATATAGGTCTAGCCATCAGGAAATCTGGGTTTAATCTCAATTTTTCTAGTTCCTAGCTGTGTGACCATAAGCAAGGCACTTAACAAATCTGAGTCTTGTGTTACCTGTCTGTCAAATGAGATGAAAACCAATATGTGACCCTCACACACACAGATGAGAGGAGGACTAAGGGACATAATCCAGAACATTGCCAACTTTAAAGGCCCCACAGAGCATTATGAAGAATAGGCTCCCAGAGGGATAATTATATGCTTTAGGTCTTGCTTTGCCAAGAGAGGGAACTGTCCAAAGTCTTTGGAGATGAAGAATTGCATTTGGTGTTTTCTTGTTGCCCCCAGCTGCAATTTCTCTCTTTTTCCACCTTCCACATCCCTTCCATCTCTTGTTATGGTTCTCCTGCAAAGACAGGCCCATTGAACAAGAGTGAACTCTTAGACACATTGAGTGAAACAAGTCACAGTTGGAATTAACTTTCCTTCCCTGTCTATGGTTCATAAATCCAGATGGTAAAAGCAAAGCAGAAGGGTAATATCATAGAGCTTAGACCTCAAGAAAGCTCTGTAGCCCTTAAGAATTTTACTAAGACATAGTTGTCAAAGGATGCTCTTATATACAGGTCTGGTTTCTTAGGTCACTTTCTCTTCTAAGAGGTGTCATGCACAGTGGATAGTGTCTTTGGGGAATGACAGGCTTGTGTTCACGTCCAGGTTTTACTACATATTGACTATTATGTCTTGGGGACACTGCTTCACTTATAAGGGTCCATTTCTTCATTGGTTAAATAGGAATGTTAGCAATAATGCTTACCCAATCCGATTGTTCTGAGGATTAACTAAAGTAAGGTGCACACTTATGCTTTGAAGTCATAAAGTTCTGCCAGACCTTTGTAGCTATCTTTCTCTCCAGACTGCATGTCTTAAAGAAGAGGTGATCCTTCAGTGGAAGAGCTGGGTGAACTTGTAATTTTGTGAGCTGGGGTGGCAAAAGTCGTCCCTCATTGTCAGGATACCATCCTCCATATCTGAAATCCCTAGTGTTGGTCACTGTAAGTCAGTGTGCTGTCAGAAGGTAACTTTAAAAGGACAAGTATGTTTACTTCACAGCAATCATCCATGAATTAGTGTATAAATTACACCATTTTCTTAGCAAAGGTCTTCAGAATGTGGGAAGAGAGTGAATATAGGGATGAGTGGTTGGGAGTGCAGAACCCTGGACCATACAAGAGAAAAGTAAGGGCATCTAAATGGGAAAGAAATGACAAGCTTCACCTTCTCATTTATTTCTAGGACCATTCCTGGCCACGGGGAGGCAGTTTACTCCATCATTTCAGTAGTTCTATTGAAGACTTATTCTTTATCTCCTTTAAACATTCCATTATTCTTTCCTTTCTTCCCCAAACCCATCCATATGTCTTACTATACCACTAGGGACAGTTTCTTACTAGATCAAACAAATATCAGATAAAGAGAGTTTCTCTCTTGCCCATATTACTTCATTTATTCTCAAGCCTTTTCTGTGAATCAGTGAAGAAAACAGGTGGTGCTATCTATATTACAAAGACGGAAAAATGGAGGGATAAAGAGGCTAAGGGTCTTTTTCAGGATCTCAAATTTAATGGCAAAACCAAGTGGTCACACGTTCAGAATGTTAAGTTACTGAGGCTGCCGCCTAGGTGAGACTCCAGGACTCAAAGGCCTTTCTCTGATAGGGGCTGATTCTAGTCAAAGGAAGATAATTCCTACCAGAGGAAAAACTGGAGAGGACGTCCCTCATGTTTTCCTTTGAGGGGTCAGCAGTACAGAGTGTTATCAGGTGTTGTGTCCTGTAGGTCCTAGATGTTTCAAGGACATCTGTATCACTTGGATAAACAGAAGAGGAAATAATTTTGTCAAGAACATGACTTCTACTAAAAACACCCCAAGTATTAAAGCAATCTTGAGAAAGAACAACAAAGCTGGAGACATCATGCCTCCTGATTTCAAACTATATTACAAAGCTATAGTAATCAAAACAGTATGGTATTGGCATGAAAACAGACACATAGGTCAATGGAACAGAACAGAGAGCCCAGAAGTAAACCCACACATATATGGTGAAGTAATTTATGACAAAGGAGCTAAGAACATACAATGGGAAGAGAACAGTCTAGTCTCTTTAATAAATGGTAGTGGAAAAACTGGACAGCCCCATGCAAAAGAATGAAACTGGACCACTATCTTAACATTATAAAAAATATTAACTAAAATGGATTAAAGAATTGAACATAAGATTTGAAACCATAAAATTCCTAGAGAGAAACATCGGCAGTAAGCTCCTTGACATTGGTCTTGGTGATGATTTTTTGGATTTGACATCAAAAGCAAAGGCAACAAAAACAAAAATAAACAGGTGAGACAACATCAAAGTAAAAGCTTCTGCATAGTAAAGGAACCATCAACAAAATGAAAAAACAACCTATGGAATGGGAAAAAACATTTGCAAATCTTATATCTGATAAGGGGTTAATATTCAAACTATGTAAAGAACTCATGTAACTCAATAATGGAAAAAATCCGATTAAAAATGGTAGAGGATCTGAATAGATATTTTTCCAAAGAGAACATACAGATGGCCAACAGATACATGAAAAGGTGTTCAGCACTAATGATTAGGGAAATGCAAATTAATACCACAATGAGATATCACCTTACATATGTTAGAATGGCTATTACCAAAAAGACAAGAACGAGCAAGTGTTGGCAAGGAAGTGGAGAAAAGGGAACCCTCCTGCACTGTTGGTGGGAATGTAAATTGGTGCAGCCACTATAGAAAACATTATGGAGGTTCCTCAAAAAGTTAAAACTAGAACTACCATATGATTCAGCAATCAATCCCACTTCTAGGAATTTATCTAAAGGAAACAAAAAAATTAACTTCAAAAAATACCTGCATCCCCATGTTCACTGCACCATTATTTACAATAGCTTAGACATGGAAATGACCTAGTGTCCATCAGTGGATGAATGGATAAAGAAAGTGTGATAAATGTTGTGTACACACACACACACACACACACACACACACACACACATAGGAATATTATTCAACCATAAAAAAGGAGGAAACCCTGCCATTTGTCTTAACTTGGATGGATCTTGAGGTCATTATGCCAAGTGAAATAAGTCAGACAGAGAAAGACAAATACCATATGATCTCCCTTATATGTGAAATCTAAAAAACAAGCAAACAAACAAGCAAACAAAACTAAACTCATAGATATAAAGAACAGATTGGTGGTTGCCAGAGGCGGGGTGTCAGGTGGTGAGTGAAATGGGTGAAGATGGTCAAAAAGTACAAACTTCCAGTTATAAAATAAATAAGTCCTGGGGATGTAATGTACAGCATAGTGATTATAGTTAATAATACTGTGTTGTATATTTGAAAGTTGCTAAGACAGTAGATCTTAAAAGTTCTCATCACAAGAAAAAAATTTGTAAATGTGTGATGATGGATCTTAACTAGACTTACTGTGGTGATCATTTTACAGCCTATACAAGTATTGAATCTTTACATTGTACACCTGAAACAATATGATATTCTACGTCAATTATATCTCAGTTAAAAAAAATTTTTCCCTACTGGGCTGAATTCATAGCCCCAGAGAAGAAATTCCTGTAGAATTTCACACACACAAACACACACATGCAGAAAAGAACAACAACAAAAGAACATGACTTCCTTTCCCTTTAGTTTCGTAGGACTGCCTATGGCAAGGTGATACTGTATTTCGTTATGCTATTGGCCAGCAAATCCTGAACAGGCAGCCTGAATGGGGCACCCACCTGATGTTGTTTCTTTGCATGTGAGCCCTTAGCGCTGCTGGAGCTGGACGTGATTCTGCTTTCCCCAGATCCCTTCTGCAGCATGTTAAAGCTAGAAGGGATTTTGGCACTTTTTAATGAGGAAGCTGAGATACAAAGAAATGTGACTCACTGGAGGTTATGTGTCTAGTTGATGAAAACTCAGATCTCATTTCTGTATCAGCATTCTTTCAGTGGTGCTATGCGTCTCCCTCCCACACTCTGAGAATTGGGCCTAATGGGCTCTTGTGAGTTTACCATCTGGAATAAGAAGCACTATACCTACCATTTACTGCTGTCCCTCTCTGAGGGGGAAGAGGCCTTGACGGCAGTGTGCCTCCTTCTCCTCAGAGATGGGAGCCACAGAAGCACTGGAATCTGGTGACTTCTCTGAAAAGAAGATGACTCACTGTCCTGAATACCTAAGTCTTTACAGCTTTGCCCATCTGTGGGCTTCTGACTCACCCTGTTCCCCCTTGATGATCCATCAACCTTCTGAAAATGAAACCATCTTCAGGAAAATCTAGGCTGCCAGAGATCCAGATAGATGATTAAAAACAAGGAAATGGGCCGGCCCAAGGAATAGGTGGCATTTGCCTTTAGGTCTTGTTGTCCATTGTATCTCCCCACCCCCTCACCTCCCTTTTGGTGCTGCTTTCCCAAACACCAAGATACTGACCATTCCCATTCCTCACCTTCCTGGACCTGCCCCGAGGCAGGCAGACTCTCAACCACTGCACCACCAGGGAAGCCCCTTGGAGTAATTTTTATGGTTGAGGATGTTTGGCTAATTAATAAAGGCATATATGTATTTTATTTTCTTAATTGTAACAAAAATCACAAATTGTGGGATGATAATCAAATTTTCACCCATTTGGTTTTATTATTGACAGTAGTGGTCCAGGAAATAAAAACTGTAATTGTAATAAAAGTGTGCAGATGAAAATACTTTCATAAAAGTGTAATGCACACTAAACATAAAGAAGTTAAAAATATATTTATGCGTGCTTTCAAAAAGTTACCTCTGGGCTTCCTTGGTGGCGCAGTGGTTGAGAGTCTACCTGCCGATGCAGGGGAAACGGGTTCGTGCCCTGGTCCGGGAAGGTCCCACATGCCACGGAGCGGCTGGGCCCGTGAGCCATGGCCTCTGAGCCTGTGCGTCCGGAGCCTGTGCTCCGCAACGGGAGAGGCCACAACAGTGAGAGGCCCGCGTACTGCAAAACAAAAAAAACTACTAGAGGAAAACATAGGAAGAACATTCTTTGACATAAATTACAGCAAGATCTTTTTTTTTTTTTTTTTTTTTTTTTTTGTGCAGTATATGGGCCTCTCACTGTTGTGGCCTCTCCCGCTGCGGAGCACAGGCTCCGGACGCGCAGGCTCAGCGGCCATGGCTCACGGGCCCAGCCGCTCCGCGGCATGTGGGATCTTCCCAGATCGGGATACGAACCCGTGTCCCCTGCATCGGCAGGCGGACTCCCAACCACTGCGCCACCAGGGAAGCCCACAAGATCTTTTTTGATTCACCTCCTAGAGTAAAGGAAATAAAAACAAAAATAAACAAATGGGACCTAATTAAACTTAAAAGCTTTTGCACAGCAAAGGAAACCATAAACAAGATGAAAAGACAACCCTCAGAATGGGAGAAAATATTTGCAAATGAAGCAACTGACAAAGGATTAATCTCCAAAATATATAAACAGCTCATGCAGCTCAATATTAAAAAACAAACAACCCAATCCAAAAATGGGCAGAAGACCTAAATAGACATTTCTCCAAAGAAGACATATAGGTGGCCAAGAAGCACATGAAAAGCTGCTCAACATCACTAATTATGAGAGAAATGCAAATCAAAACTACAATGAGGTATCACCTCACACCAGTCAGAATGGCCATCATCAGAAAATCTACAAACAACAAATGCTGGAGAGAGTGTGGAGGAAAGGGAACCCTCTTGCACTGTTGGTGGGAATGTACATTGATAGAGCCACTATGGAGAACAGTATGGAGGTTCCTTAAAAAACTAAAAATAGAATTACCATATGATCTAGCAGTCCCACTACTGGGCATATACCCAGAGAAAACCATAATTCAAAAAGACACATGCACCCCAATGTTCATTGCAGCACTATTTACAATAGCCAGGTCATGGAAGCATTGTAAACACCCATCAACAGAAGAATGGATAAAGAAGATGTGGTACATATATACAATGGAATATTACTCAGCCACAAAAAGGAATGAAATTGGGCCATTTGTTGAGACGTGGATGGATCTAGAGTCTGTCATACAGAGTGAAATAAGTCAGAAAGAGAAAAACAAATATTGTATATTAACGCATATATGTGGAACCTAGAAAAATGATGCAGATGAACCGGTTTGCAGGGCTGAAATGGAGACACAGATGTAGAGAACAAACGTATGGACACCAAGGGGGGAAAGTGGGGGAGGGGTGGTGATGGTGGTGTGATGAATTGGGAGATTGGGATTGACATGTATACAGTGATGTGTGTAAAATTGATGACTAATAAGAACCTGCTGTATAAAAAAATAAATAAAATAAAATTTAAAATTAAAAAAAAGAAAATTATTCTTTATTTTAGTATTTAATGTCCATCTACTTGTTAGGCTAAAGATTTAGTATCATGCTTCATGAATGTTACACCTAGGTTTATCTAAATATATAAGTTTAAGGATTATATGAATTGTTGAACATGCAAAACGTTTCCTGGTTACCCTGTGCAGCTGTTTTGAATACTGTGCTTATTCACAAGTACCTCTGAAGTCATGAATTAGGACACAAAGAAAAGCATGAAAAGAATGCTCAGCAGTGCTGGGAAACCAAAGTTATGCGAGAATCTATTGAATTCAAGCTATCTAAGAGGGAAGATTTGACAAGATAACTCATATGTCTATTCTTTTAGCCAAGCAATTCTAATGCTCAGTTTTCCTGAAGTGTCAAAATCAATGTCAGCAGCAGTGTAGCCCACAAATGTTCATGGCATTCAAACACAGCTGCTTCGTGTTTTGAGAATACAGGGAGAGAGATGTGGAGAAGACTTTCCTGGGGCCTCAACAGGGTTGATCATGAGAGTGGATGTTTATAGTTACTGGTTATGCTGTGGCAGCAATGAGTGTTGTGTCCTGAATGACAGAGGTGCCAATGTGTTCTTTAATAAATGTCTTTAATTTTGTTTATTTGTTTGTGATATATATAGCCTTTTCTGCAGTATGAGGCCTATGTCAAGAATCCTTCTTGTCTAGGTCTAGGGTAGCTGTACATGACAGGGTTATTAGGGTTCTCCAGAGAAACAGAACCTACAGGAGATAGCTATATATATATATCTAGATATCTATCTATCTATATCTCTATATATAATATTTAACAAATAACTTTGTAAATATAATAAAATATAATATAAATAAAAATTAAAATATAATAGTAAAATAAATATACAATATATCAAATACATCAGTAAAAAGTATTTATTTATATTTATGAATATTCATATTATTATTTATTGTATAATAAAATAGTAAGTTAAACATGTTAAAATAAAAATGAAAATATATAATGAAATATATAATATATTCAATATATTTAAAATATATGTTCTATATATATTATATAACTATATATATAATATAATTAATACTATATTATATATAATATAATAATATAATATATATTATATTATTATATATAATTATATATATATATTATAAAGAATTGGCTCATGTGATATGGAGGCTGAGAAGTCTCAAGACCTGCAGTTGGCAAGCTGAAGACACAGGAGAACTGATGGTGTTCTGGTTCTAGTTCTAGTCTGAGTTGAAAGGTCTGAGAACCAGCAGAGCCGATGGTGTAAGTTTAGTCTGAAAGCCGGCAGGCCCCACTGCTGATATTTCAGTCCAAGTCTGAAGGAAAAGACCACTGTCTTAGTTTAAGCAGCCAGTCAGGAGGAGTTCTCTCTTAATAAACTTTCTGCTCTGCTTTGGTAGCTCTTCAATTGATTAGATGAAGCTCACGCACATTAGGGAGGGCAGTCTGTTTTACTCAGTCTACCTATTCAAATGTTAGTCTGATCCAGAAACACCCTCTCAGACACACCCAGAATTATGTTTGACCAAATGTCTGGGCACTTTATGGCCCAGTCAAATTGACACAGAAAATTAGCCATCATAATGACCAAGAGCCAGAAAATATGCAAAAAGAGCTCTCCAAGTAGATGTTTCCACATGCATGGGTTCAAGCTCGTGGCTGTTGCTTGGAAGATGGGACATTTGTGCAGAAATTCTCCATTTCCAGCATTCATGATGGCATAGCTATACTATAGGCGAATCCTGTAACATGAAATCCTTGTTTCTGAGCAACCAAACAGATCAGGATACATTTAATAAACTTGGTATAAAAAGGTGGGGAAATGCATAAAATGGTAGAAATAGCTCATCTAAAACTGTCTCAACATTCTAAGGCATATTCATAATACAGTAGGGTTCAGCTATCGAATATTCACAAGCATGGATAGCTCACTCCCCAGTGACTCCAGATCAGTGAAACGCAGCTTTACGTGTGCACATATTGTAAATATACCCAATACAGTGACTGAATGCTAGCTAAGAACAAGATGCACTAGGTTTTCAAAGGGAATTACGAAAGAAGTAAGGAGTAAAATCAATGACTCTTCTAAGGAGCCTAAAATTTTATAGAGAATTCAAGGCAGGTCCAAACATGTATCTATAAACACAGGCCGTAGAAATGTTCTGATGTATGTATAATTATACACACTTCATTCTTTGGCTTTCCACTCATTTATAATTGGTGATAATTTAGACCTAGGGCATGCCAAATTGATGATGTTTTTTTGGCCAAAGCAGGGTTTTCAAAGAAAACACAAAGGGAAACATTTCCTGGATGCCCAACGTATGCCAGGTACTAAGATGGTTGTTTTACACACATTATCTCACTTAATCCTTATACTAGTTCTGTGAGGTGAACTTTTACAAATGAGGAAACTGAGTGTCACAGGAGTTAAATGTAGATCCAAATACAGATCACCCCAATTCTAAAGCTACACACCATTCAAACAAACTAGCAAGAAAATGCTTGGCCAGCCTCAGAGGGCCACCCAACCATTTTTGAGACTATTAGAAGTTCACGTGAACAAATATTGATAAATCCATTAGAGATCATCCTTTTTGTTAGGGTACTGAGGGGCGCCAATGAACTGGCTGACAGCCTGTTTAAATTTATTGAATGCACTCTGAATAATATTACCATTATGTAATAATTTGACTTTTGGTTAATTTCCAGGCTGAGCTGTCTCTCATATTAATCTGAATAAATTAAATTTGACTTTTGGGTTTGAATTATGGAGAGCCAAAGTGTCCTAGAATGAACATTTTTGTGAGTTGATGGTCCTCAGAGATCCCACTAGGATGGGTTTTAGGGAGGGAAAGTCATTCTCCCTTTCTAATCATTACAAACAAGTAAACTAATGTGTGCTATTAATATGGTAGTCTGTCTTGTTGTTCTGTGAAAACCAGTTCATAAAGATGATGTAGTCCAACTGGGTCTTCCCCTCTGCACTTGATCCCAGCAAGAAGGCTCAGAGCTATAAACAAGGTTACTATATATAATGTGTGTGTATATTTTATAGTATTATATTATAATTTTATTTTTATTATTATATTTATAAAAGGTTATTATATTGAATAAAATAACAATCATCTTGTACCATTACAGGGACAAGGCTCAGAGACATGTGTGCCCAGCAGTGTGCTTTAGTAAGTGTTGCTGATGACTGAGATTGAGTGGGGATGCTGAGCTGGACATTTTATTTTGAACCTAGGATCAGAATTAGAAAAACTTAGAAAAACAATGCAAGAATGGAAACTCTGCTTGAGTTAAGATTTCTTTTAACAGTGTCTTGCTACCTAAATAAAATAGAGGCTCTGTGTTCACCAAATCTTTGCAGGTAATTAATGTCAATGATTTATCTCGGAGAAGTCACATTGTTCCTGTATTCAGAGATGTAAGTGGTTATTTCAGAATTGGCTGGTGTGGTTTAGATTTTGATCTGTAGCTTTGGTTTTCTTGTGATTCATATTGATTCCTCCAATTTGTATGCTGCTTTGCTCTGTAGGTTCTTGATCCACTTGTATCTCTCCTCTTTGGCCATAGTTATAGGTTTAAGTTTCTAGTTTTCGATTTTCTTTTATTCTTGGATTTTCAGTGTTTGTACTCAGGGTGGCTTTTTTTTTTTTTTTTTTTTTTAAATCTTGCTTTTGTTTGTGTGCCCTGCTGTCAGGCCTATTTGGCCTTGTCCATGGGATAATAGAAATGAAAGTGCTTTGTAAGTTGTAAAGCACCATTTAAATGTAAGAGATGATTACTATTTTACTAAAAGTAATAACCTTGTTTATAACTCTGAGTCTTCGTGATGTAATTGGGGGCAAAGAGGAGCACCTGATTGGACAGGTGGGTCAGATATCTTTATGCACTGAGATCCTAGGTCGCAACGGCTCTAGCAACGAATGTCGTGGCTAGATTCTCTGTGAACAAGGATTACAGCCCATGTCTAATCTTGAGAATGCCGGCATGAGCCCAGAAAGGAGACAGAGGGCTCACAGAGGGCAGCTCCAAAAGCCTGACTGGTCCTACTTAATGCCTGACTCTTGACTTATGCTCACACCCTGATTTTGGAGGCCTAAAATACTCTGCTGGACCAGGTCTATGCCTAGATCCCATCTTTACCTCCTGTGTTCTGTCAGAGATCTTGTTATAGGCTGTGTGGCAACATTGGGGAATGTCTTTGGTGACTCTCTTGGTCCACATGAAAATTCACATCACCTTTTAGAAATCAATCCTAAAGTGAAGACAGAACTTTCATCATGCTTAAGTAGTTCTGTTCTGCCTCCTCATCAAGAAATGCTACTGAGTTTAGGCCTGAACTAAAACCAGTCCCCATCTACAGTTTTTCTGTTTCAATTGATATAAAAACAGGCCCATCCATGGCTATAGATGACTTTAACTTGCTTATACCTATAGCTAATTCCCAACTTTTGAAAAGTTGCTCTTTATTTCAACTAAGCCATCATTAGTGGAATCCATCCCAGTCTTGGAGAAAGATGTCCTTATTGGCTCCTCAGTAGATTGGAAATACAGAAATTTTCTTCTAGGAAAAGGAAGAGTTTAAGAGTCTCCCTCCCAAAAGTTGTGTGGTGTGCTAAGGGGGAGGTGCGGCAGCGTTTTATAAAAGGAGATACCTCTGTGACTGGATATCTTTAGGATCAGCACAGACACCCTCATGAGGTGGGCAGTGTGTGAGTCCATCTTTGTCCTCACATCTCTACCTTGTTATTCATTCAATGAATACTTATTGGGCACTCATTTGGTGATAGGCAGATGCTGTGTTAGATTATAGGGACATAATTTCTGACAACCGTCCCAGATCTGGAGGTCATCTAAGCTAGAGCCTGTATATCGTCTTTAAGCCAGACAGATCTGGATTCTAGTGGCTTCTCCCCTTTTGCTATTTGTGTTACTCTGTAAATCTGCTTAATAATTTGTCATCTGAATCTTACTTTATGCATCTGTAAAATTGGATAACAATTACCAAATAGAACTGTGGTGAAGGTTCCATAAATGATGAATCTAACACTCCATGCTGGACACATAGTAGGTCTCTCACTTATTAATTGATAGCTGCATCTTCTGCACTCATCTTCTTCATCCCATCTCAAACTCACTGACTGCTCTTTGCTTGGGGCAGCTTGGCCTCCAAGTAGAATTTAATAGTGTTTAAGTCTTTATGTGAATAGATGTATGGAGGAGATATTTTCAGTAGATATAGATCCCAGTTCAGGATTCTAGAAATGTATAGACATAGTTCCAGTCAACATTTTCTTTTTCATCAGCTGATTAAAAATCTGTTTTTTGGTTTTTTTTAAACTTGAACAATTAATTTAATCAAAATGGTCATGCTGGTAGGCTGGGCAATCATTAAAATAACAAAACAAAGAATTTTACATAGTAATCAACAATAGAGATAGAATGGAATCATAAAAATATTTAATCCAAAGAAGGGAGAAAAAGAGGAAAGAGGGAAGAAAAGCAGATAATTCAAATATAAAATGAATAGCAAGATGATAGATTTGATAGATTTAAGCTCAGCTATGTCAACAATTACATTAAATGTAAATGGTCACAGAGATGGACCCAGTGGATTAAAAAAAAGTAAGATCCACTATGTGCTTTTTACAAAAAACCTCCTTTAAATATCAAGAAATAAATATAAGTAAATTGATGGAAAAGATATATCATTAAAACTAATTAAAGAGAGCTGGAGTGGCTATATTAATATCAAAGTAGATTTCAGAGCAAAGAATATTACAAGGGATAAAGAGGCCCATTTAATGATGATAAAGTAGTCTCCTCATCATAGAACATAACAATCTTAAACATTTATGCACCTAACATTATGAACATAACAACTTCCAAACATGAAGCAAAAAACTGATAGAACTGCAAAGAGAAAAAACATACAGTGGTAATCAGAGATTTTAGCACCTTCTCTTAATAATAGATAGAACACATATAGAAAAAAGCCAATAAGGATGTGGAAGAACTAAACAATACTAATCTGACATCAACTAATTTGACATAATTGACCTTTATAGAACACTGCACTCAATAACAGAAGAATACATGGCACTCTACTTTCAATTATCTAGCACCTGACACATCACTCTAGTCACTTCTGTCTGTCAGCAGGAAAATGCTTCTGTCAACAGTAAATACTATTGTTCTGGGCCTCACCAGGCCATGAAAATCCCACAGAATTCCTGTTAGAGCCGTACTGGCTCCTCCTTGGGGCAATTCTGCTGAATATTCTAGTAGTAGCTCCAGGAGAAGGTCATTGTTTCAAGAACATAGCTTACCTCCTGAGGATGAAGTCAGAGGTTGAATCTGAACCAAGTGTCTAACTCACATATTGTCATCTTGCTGGGGGGGAACAGCAGCCTTTAAACTTTGTCCAGACTTATTAAAATATAAATATTATTGCCCTCAAGGGCTTGGCATTGAAAAAACATGATAACAATTCCAGATTTAGGCCCATCCGAAGGTTTTATGCCATTTTTTTAGGATATTGGAACATTGAAATCAAACAGTAGAGATCCCTCCCCTAAAAAAACCTTTCTGAGAGATTTTACTCCCTTAAGATAATGTATTTCAAGACACATCTTCCTGCCCCCTACCTTCCCAAAGGGAGAAAATTTGAAACCATAAGAATTATGGTCAAGTACACGTGTCAAGTACACATGTTATCAGGTTTAAATTGTAAAACATAAATACAATTCACATAATAGTATAAAAAATGGTATTTTGATCAAGGAATGAAAAGATGGGTAGCCCTACCATTATAAATTCCACTGAACTGTTTCTGTTGAGAATCAGCTGTGCAAGTGAAGGATGGCAGAAATAGAATAGATACAGCCACATTGTATCTTGTGTATAAATCACCGTGAATCTTGGCTACATCATGTGCTTCTGCACTCCGTATGGGCTTCCTCCACACAACTGCCCCTGCTGTGAACGTGAAGTATGCCCAGATTATAGTACACATCATAATTTATATAATTTATCACAGTCTACCTTTAAGTGATATTATACCGCTTTAGGTATAGTACAAAAACTTTATGGTGGTGTGTTTCCATTTCTCTCCTTCTGACCCTTGTGCTATTCTTATCATAAATTTTACTTTTATGTATGTTATAAACTCCACAATGAATTTTTATTACTTTTTCTTAAATTGTCAATTATCTTTTAAAGTAATTTAAATAATAAATTTAAAAGTATATTTTTACCCATTTAGTTACCATATCTAGTACTCTTCTTTGTGTAGCTTCAGATTTACATCTGCTGTCATTTTCCTTCTGCTTGAGGTACTTCCTTTAATATTTTCCACAGTGAAGATCTACTGATAATGAAATCTAGCTTTTGAATGTCTGAAAAAATATTTATTTTGTCTTTATTTTTCACAAGGTAAAGAATTCTATGTTTACAGTTTTTCACCATCCAGTACTGTAGAGATGTCATTCCATTGTGTTCTAATTTGGACCATTTCTAAAGGAAAATTTGCCTCTATTTTTAATCTTTGTTCCTCTGGATGTAATGTGTCTCTTTTTTTCTCCAGCTGCTTTTAAGATTACCTCTTTATCATTGGGTTTAAGAAATTTGCTTAAGATGTGCCTTGGTATGTTTTTCTTCATGTTTCTTGTGCTTGGAGTTCACTGAGCTTCTTGGTTATGTGATTTATAATTTTCATCAAATTTGGAAATTTTTCAGCCAGTATTTTTTCAAGTATTATTTTATGCCCTTCTCCCTTTCAGAGACTAAAATATCAATAACATGAATATTCAACCTCTCATAGTTGTCCCCCAGCTCACAGATTCTCTGTTCCTTTTTTTTTTTCATTTTGGAAAATTTCTATTGCTATATTTTCAAGTTTACCAATGCTCTCTTTTGCAGTGTCTAATCTGTTCTTAATCTAATCTGGTATGCATTTAAAAAAATAAATTTATGTATTTATTTTTGGCTGCGTTGGGTCTTCATTGCTGTGTGTGGGCTTTCTCTAGTTGTGGTGAGCAGGGGGCTACTCTTCATTGCGGTGTGTGGGCTTCTCATTGCGGTGGCTTCTCTTGTTGTGGAGCACGGGCTCTAGGCATGTGGGCTTCAGTAGTTGTGGCATGCAGGCTCAGTAGTTGTGGCTCACGGGCTCTAGAGCACAGGCTCAGTAGTTGTGGCACACGGGCTTAGTTGCTCCATGGCATGTGGGATCTGCCTGGACCAGGGCTCAAACCCGTGTCCCCTGCATTGGCAAGTGGATTATTTACCACTGAGCCACTAGGGAAGTCCCTAGTATCTAGTCTACCTCAGGCACAGTAGTTTTTATGTTTAGAAGTTAGATTTAGGAATTTCCTGGTGGTCCAGTTGTTAAGGCTCTGCCCTTTCGCTGCAGGGGACATGGGTTCGATCCCTGGTCAGGGAACTAAGATCCCACATGCCTCGTGACCAAAAAAAAAAGTTAGAGTTGAGCCTTTTTTATATCTCTCATGTCTCGATTTACATGCTAAAGTACTCCTTTACCTTCTTGAACACATGGAGTATAGTTTTAACAATTCTTTTAGGGTCCTTGTCTACTAATTCTATCGTCAGTATCAATTGTGAGTCAATTTTAATTTATTGATTTTTCTTCTAAATTATGGTCATATTTTTCTGCTTTGCATGCATAATCATTTTTAATTGGATACTAGATATTGAGAATTTTATCCTGTTTGATGTTATATATTTTAGTATTTCTATAAATATCTTTGAACTTTATTTTTTTTCCCCTGGGACATTATTAAAGTAGTTGGAAATAGTTGGAGCCTTTCAGTTCTTGTTTCTATGCTTTGTTAGGCAGGATCAGAGCAGTGTAGTCTAGGGTTAATTTTCCTTACTACTGAGGCAAAATTCTTCTTTGTACAATTATTAGGTTTTTGCATTCTGGCTGGTGGAAAGAGGTGCCATTTCTTTTTACCTCTAATCCTTTCAAGTGATTTTTTGCCCCTGGTCCTGAATAGTTTCCTCACACACTTTAGCTGATCAGTGCTCACCTTAATTCTAGAGGGGAACCTTCTTCAGATTTCCAGAATTCTCTCTTTTTCTGTGCATCTTTCTCCTCTCCACTACTCTGCCCTGAAAACTCAATTGTCTACAGGACTCCCAGCTCTATCTTTTTAACTCACGGAGATCACTGGGCTCCATATGGGTCCCTCTCCTTCCACTGTGACCTGGACGTTTTCTCCAGGCAGTAAGTTGGGGCAGTTGTAGGCGCATTTCTCAGGGATCCTTGACCTTCATTGCCTGATGTCCAGTGTTTTGAAAATTGATTTTTTATATATGTTGTTTGCTCTTTTGTTGTTTTAGGCAGGAGGATAAATCCAATCTTTTACTCAATTTTGGGTAGAAATAAAGTCTACAGTATCCTTTATATTTGAAAAAGAGTCTTGTGCCTCTTCTCTATTTTCATTTTATTTTTTAAAGTGGAGGTAGGGGTGCTTCTAGAGAGAAACCAGAAAAGGTTTGGATAAAATGCTAAAGAGATTATTTTTCTCCTTTTTCACCATCATAATTCTTTGCCACCAGAGTGATCTTTCCAAATCTAGTTATCTCTCATTTCTGCCTAAATCCTTCATGGCTCCTGAACGACTACTGAATTCAGGCATACCTTGGAGATATTGCAGGTTTGGTTCCAGACTACCATAATAAAGTGAATATCATAATAAAGCAAGTCACGGAGTT
Source organism: Phocoena phocoena (assembly GCF_963924675.1). Lineage (NCBI taxonomy): Eukaryota > Metazoa > Chordata > Mammalia > Artiodactyla > Phocoenidae > Phocoena > Phocoena phocoena. The sequence goes on from NC_089232.1 coordinate 40,100,658, forward strand.
TTTGGTTTCCCAGTACATGTTAAAGTTATGTTTATACTATACTTAGTCTATTAAGTGTGCAATAGCATTATGTTTAAAAAACCCCATTGTACATACCTTAATTAAAAAATACTTTATTGGGCTTCCCTGGTGGCACAGTGGTTGAGAGTCCGCCTGCCGATGCAGGGGACACGGGTTCATGCCCCGGTCCGGGAGGAATCCCCACATGCCACAGAGCGGCTGGGCCCGTGAGCCATGGCCGCTGAGCCTGCGCGTCCGGAACCTGTGCTCTGCAACAGGAGAGGCCACAACAGTGAGAGGCCCACGTACGGCAAAAACAAAACAAAACAAAAAACTTTATTGCTAAAAAATGTTAGCCATGATCTGAACCTTCAGCAAGTTGTAGTAGTAACAAAAAAGAGCACTGATCACAGATCACCATAACAAATACAATAATGATGAAAAAGTTAAAAACATTGCGAGAATTACCAACATGTAACACAGAAAGATGAAGTGAGCAAATGCTATTGGAAAAAAATGGTGCTGATAGACTTGCTTGATGCAGGGTTGCCACAAACCTTCAATTTGTAAAAAATGTAATATCTGCAAAGCACAGTAAAGCCAAGCACAATCAAAGGAGGTATGCCTGTAGTGTCCAGACTCCTTAGTGTTCATGCAAGGCTCCGGTACCTGTTAATCCTCATTTTTAACACCGCTCATCTTTCCCATTACACCAAGCTCTCTAATTAATAAGCCTCAGCTGTCTGCCTCAGTGGTGGTGTATAGGTTCTGAAATCAAAGCAACAGTTCAAATCGTACTTAACGGCTGTCTGATCTTGGGAAGTTAACTTCTCTAATATCTTATCTGAAAATAAGAGTAATAATACTATATACCTGCCAGAGTTGTTGTGAGCATTAAATGAAATAATATGTGTGAAGTGCTCCACAGGGTCTTGCCTAGAGTAAGTGCTGCATTAATATAATTTATTACTGTGATGGTTCCTCAGCTACATCACGTTCTGCTTCTCTGCCTTCTGGCCCTGTAGACATGGTTCTCCCATTGCCTGGACATCCTCCTTTTCCTGCTCCATACACTCTTCCCTGCTATGTTCTGCTTCTCTTTTCAGCTGCATCTCTAGCCTTTCCTCATGTGGGAGGCTTTCCCTGACCTTCTGATCTTAGTAGGATGCTCTCCGTGTACCATGGTGCCCCATTACTGTTTGGAAATTGTTTTCCCTCTTTCGCCTCCACACAAGGGGAGGGAGACTGTGGCTCATGGTAAGTGACCAATTATGTTAGTTGAATGAATGAATGAAGATTGGCTTTTAAAAACTGTTAAATAAAATGATGAAAAGGACAGTTACAAAACCCTGACATAAAATGTTTGAATGAGCACAAATCCAGGCCCCCAAATTCCTAGATGAAATCGGGAGAAATTGAGAAGTAGCATGTTCAGGGACACAGCAGCATGGCCAGTCACCACTGCGTTTTTGGCCTCTCTGTGAAACTGCCACCGGAGGCTGCAATTCAATGACAGGTAATGCTACTTGGCAAGGAAAAGAGCAAAGCCTGGTGATGAGAAGAAAAAAACGTGCAAGAAAATGAAAATCATGAGCCAAACAATGTGAGAACAGCCTCCTGCCCCCATCCTCACCCCACGGCCCAGGTGCCCAGCACTGGTGGCATTATCTCTGCACAGCCGGAATTTTAGGAGAAGCCTGCCAATATTGACATTACTCCACATAATGAAATCAAGGTGGATTGGTGAACAATCACTTTAAAAGTTAATTGTTGAAAACCTGCAGGTTAGAGTCTTAAGCTAATAATGCCTGTTGGCTTGATGGCAGTTTTGGTGCTTGCTGGTTTTTTCATTGTTTTTATTTTTGGTGTGTTTTGTTCTCTTGACTTTGATGACAAAAAGTAGAACTCTTTTTAATTTTATTTCCTATGGCAGGTTAGGTTCCTGCTTGGCTTTTCTGGGTGGTTATTTTCTTTCCTCCCCACCACTCCCTTTTTTACTTCCTTTCTCTCTTCATTGTAGTCTGGCCCTTTAGCAATGGCTGCCTCTTGTCCTGCAGTCTTGCACAGACATTTGGGAATCCTGGTAAACCCAGCCCCTACCATCTTCAGCCTTCCTGAAGTCCTTGGAGGCTGTGTTGAAGGAGATTCCTCATGACTGAGTCATTGGTGACATATTCAGAGTTCTGCCAGTATCCCTTCCTCAGGGAACCAGTTCCCCAGATGGTCCTGGAAAGAATCAGAGATGGGAGACCTCTGTGTATAAATGGAAGACCCTTCTGTCCCATAGATTGGAGGCTGTTAAGTGATGGTCCATCTCAAGGAGAGCCTCACATCAAAACTGATGTCTCTCTTCTCCTTCCCCTCAGACCTCAGGCTGAGGTGAGTGAAGACAGGGGATTTTAGGAATTCTTACTTGAGGCAGGAAACTGACAAGGTATACATCCTTTCTTGACTAAATCCTGGCATGATTTGGGTCTCTCAGTATATTTCCATTTATTGATGAGCAGATCACAGGCTAGCCTGTGGGCATGTTTTCAAACTTAATGAAGAAAAGACAATTTCTGCCACAAGAGCTCTTCATCTAACTGACAGCATCAGTCAAGGGCTACTATGACTCCTGGCTGCACTCAGTAATGAAACCTTTCTCCTAAAAACTAGAGAGGCTGGGGAGATGAGACAGTGGGCCATGGAGAAAGGGGCAGAAGAAGACTCTAGTTCATCTAAACTGCTTCTCCTTTACCTCACATGGGCCTTGGTGAAGGCATGCGGGAGACCAGAAGGGTGAGGCTTGGTGGTAAGTGGAAGGTCATGGAAAGCAGACAGTAGGGAGTCTTTCCCTGAGGAAAATGATGCTATGGCAGCTGCTTTAAACTTGGAAGTGGTTTTTTTTTCATCCCTTGTGGTGGAGAGCCAGTATCTAGGAGATTCTCCTTTCAGAAGTTTACTGTCCTTTCCATTTAGGACCCCCAAAATAGAATTTTTATTCTATTCAGAGATCTGAGGCCTCTCCTGGGGACAGGTATTTCCTTACTTTTGCTGGGAAACATTTTTTTTCTCCCCAAAGGAAAGTAACTTCCTTTGTAAAAGCCCAACAGGCAAACACATCAGAATGGGAAATAAGGATTTGGTGGTTTGGGATGGAATGAAGTGGAGGGAGGTGTATGTTGGGGTGCAAACTCCAGTGGCCATGTAGATGCTCCGGAAAACTTGGTTTCTGAGAAGCACTGAAAACCATGAATCTGGTTCATTGCCCTCAAATTGAGGAGCATAGAGGTTGTGAGACTTGTTGAAGGGTTAACTGATAATTCCTGGTGGAACTGGTCCTCTGATGTCTCCTCTCCCCTTAAGATGGGGCATCTACTTTGTGCCAAGCATCCTGATGTGCACCAGTGATTCAGAGGGAGGGGGAGGGGAGGGGAGTGCGGGGAGAACAGGCTGTGCATGGATCTGTGAAGCTTCTGGCCATCCTTGAGAAGGTGTGGCCTTATAGGTCCCCAGGACATCCCTCTATTCCTTTCCCTTGCTTCTCCAGCAACAGTGCTTTTTCCCCAAAAGAACTCATGTGCTTCTGACAGAGGGTTTCATACGTCTGCTTTCTAGGAGAAATAATTTGCTCACATTGGCTAGAAGGCTACAAGTTATCCCTAGTTACTTTTACCTTCCTCATCTTCTATAATCAGCCCATCACCTAGATCTGTTGAATTACCTCCCAAATAATCTGAGTCAGTCCACTTAGCTCTGTCTTCATTCATATACCCTGATCCAAGTCCCCATAACCTTGTTGGAGCTCTCAAACCATCTCCTTACTGGCTTTCCTCTTTCATTCTGGTCTCATTTAAATTCATTCTTCACATGCAAACCAGCATGATGTTTTTGAACTGCAGCTCTGGTATGTCACTTCCTCTACCAGTGAAAACTCAGTGGCTTTCCGTTGGTTTTAGGGTAAAGGCCTCAGTCTTTAAGATATCCCATGCACTGCACGGTCAGGGTTCTGTCTGTGTCTCCAGCCTTGTTTCACATCTCCTCCTCCTCTCTCTGCTCTCCATCTACACCAACATCCTTGCCATGCCCTCTCCTGCCAGGGAGTTTGCACTTGCTATTTTCTCTACTTGGAACTCTCTCCCTAACCCCATTCACCTAGATACCTCCTCCTCAACCTCAGCTCTCTGTCCACTCATCAGAGGATCCTCCTTCTGCCCTGATTCAGTTATATTCCCTTATTGTAAGCGCTCATTGCCGCATGTGCTTCTCCTCTGTAGCACTTCTACAGTGGTAATTTCACATGTACTTGTGCTTTTATGTGCTTAGTGTCTAACTTCCTTGTGGAACTGTCAGCTCCATGGGATGGGAACCATGTTTGTTTTAGCCCTAGCATGGTGCCCTTCATAGAGCAGGGCTCAATAAATAATTCATGAATGAATAAGTGAATGGATAAATGAACAAATTAGTGAATGAATGAACTGACTTCTGGAATAAGAGGTCTTTGCTGAATTGTCCCTTTTGAGCAGTAAGTAATGGAATTTTTTGCCTGTGGGACAAGACGCTTTTGAACCCCTGTTTTGACATAATCCTTTTCACTTAAATTGTGAAAAGCACCTAGAATAAGCCTCTGGAATCCTTGAAGCCACCGCTTACCTCAGGAAGCAGTGGAATGGGGTGCCTTCTCTTGTGCCGCTGGAAACATGACCTTTCCTCTGAATTTCTCTGAGGACAGCCCTTCTGTAAGCAGTTTCTTCTTCATCCTCCCTCCATCTGCCAAATGAGGAGATGGACAGGAAGGACTCTCAGATTCACCACACAGGCAAGAGTGACAGCACAAGACCATTACTCTGATGGAGATGGGAGCATGGGAATGACATAAGTAAGTCACAGGCTGTGTCTTCCAACTAATGTGGGTGCAAGTTTGCCCATTAATCCATAATTTAAAAATATCTTTTAGTTTCTTGACCTTCCTCAATCTTAACCTTTGCTATTGGCCACTCGACAAACAGTATGGCATTCTTAATAGTCCAAAAGTTGTTTGAGTCCAGGATTCAAGAGGACAGAACATCGTTTTCCCTTTGTAACCTCTGAGTCCCATCCATTCTGTTTGAGAAAGGCTGAATACGGCAGATCACCTGAGAAGTGGCATGTGGTGCAGAAAAGATCAGTGCCTTTGGAGATTGACAGCTCTGGGCTTTGACACTGGATAAATTACTTAGGCTCTTTGAGCCTTAATTTACTCATCTGGAAGATGGAGTGAAAATACCACAGTATTGTTATAAGTTTAACTGAGGTAAATATATATAAGCTTTTTGGCACAGTGACTGGTATAGATTCTTAATGAGTATTAAATTTCTGTCTCAAGGCTGACCTTCAATGGCATCTCCTAGGGTGGAAGATCTGTCAACTGTCTTGATTGAGGTGAACATTAGGTTCCCGTTTTTTTTTCTTTTTTTTTTTTAAATAAATTTATTTATATTTTATTTATTTATTTTTGGCTGTGTTGGGTCTTCGTTGCTGTGCATGGGCTTTCTCTAGTTGCTGAGAGCCGGGGCTACTCTTTGTTGTGGTGCACGGGATTCTCATTGCAGTGGCTTCTCTTGTTGTGGAACACAGGCTCTAGGCGCATGGGCTTCAGTAGTTGTGGCACATGGGCTCAGTAGTTGTGGCTCACAGGCTCTAGAGCGCAGGCTCAGTAGTTGTGGTGCACGGGCTTAGTTGCTCCACAGCACGTGGGATCTTCCTGGACCAGGGCTCGAACCCGTGTCCCCTGCATTGGCAGGAGGATTCTTAACCACTGTGCCACCAGGGAAGTCCCACGCTCCTGTTTCTTTAGTATTGATTTCTAGCTGCCCCAGCTCTGCATTTGGCACACAAGGATTCTTGTTCTTTGGAACTCTGCTTGGCCAACCCCAGTCTGCCCCTCACAGGCATTCCCAAGACAGGCCTAGTCCCTTATACTCACACTGAAATTATGCCCAAAGTCCATGCCTGGGGGTACCACCATTGCTTTCCCTGGAGTTCTCACTGGAGTACTTCTCAAAGTCTTGTCACCATTTTTTGAAGAGGAAGTTGCTAAGCTAGAACCCTCAGCAGCACCTCCGCTTTCCTGGAGTTCTTGGTCCTTGGCAAACATAGATGCCGCTGGCCATGTCCCTAACAGCCCTTGGAGCCAGGATCATCAGTCAAGATGGTGTTTCATCCTGGAAGCAGGGGGAGGCTATGGCTCCCAGCACTCCTTTTCTATGGAATGTTTTGGGCTTTCCAGCTCTTGTGGTCCCCACCAGATGGCCCTATGGTAGATCGAACTTGGTCACCTTTCCTGCATTGGGCACCCAGACCAGGGTCCTGGCAGAGGATGCTGGATGGGTCTGTCTTTGGAGCTCCTCTCTCCTCCCCAGTAGACACATGTCTACTGACCATTTGCCTGTATCCTTTCCCATCCCCTTATTCTGTGCTGCTCTGGTCATCGGTTGATCCCTAACTTCTCTTCCTTTTCTCAGCTGCCGCAACTGTGATGGGTGATTTTTACAGACTCAAAGTACTCCCAAATGCATGTTTGGATTTTGAGCACCTCCCCAAAGACTTTGTGGGGGAGGCACAGCCTTATAATAACTTATAACTGCCATGTATCTCCGTGGTGTATCAATAGGTCCTCTTCTCTGTGGCCAGGGACAAAGATCAGATGGTCTTCAGATTTGACAATTCCCAGACACCAGCTGTACTTCCCTGCTTTCTTTATCACTCAAAATTTAAATAGTTTGAGTGAGAAAATGAAACCAAAATTTTAAATAATACGTTAAAGAAAATTTTAAATCTTACAACCTTATTATTAGTAGCAAATTACTGTGATCTGCCCACAGACAGTTAAGACACACAGACAAGGACATGGACTTAAGGTGAAGAGCCCAATGAAGGTCTCTCCAGGTCATCTTCAGGTCTTTCTGTGAAGGGCATCTTCACTGGCTACCTAGATATTCCTAGTCTCTTGGGATAATTGGGGCCTAGTAGCTGGGAAATGACAATGGGTCTTACTTGAGGTGGGCGGGCATTCTTATTCAGCCTTCTTGCGACATGCTCCAGTGAAAGGGACCCCTTGATGAAATTGAACTCTGATCGTCCGCGATTGGCAGCAGAAGGGCAGTAATGGCATGGTGGTGGAGTGGTCTTGAATTTGGTCCACTAAGAGCCACATTCCCATTGCAGACGTCGCTCACCCCTGTTGCTCCTGCATGGAGGATATTAGTAGCTGAGAGTAGCTTCATTGAGCTCAGTCCAACTCTTTTATATTTCCTCCTTCACCGTGAGCTTCGTCTCACCTGGCGGGGTCCTCTTGCTTCAGACTTCGATGCCTGATCCCTTGTGAGCTGCCGTAAGAACAAGAGCATGCACTCTCCTGGGTGGCGGCTGCACTTTTTCTATAGCCTCCATCCCAGCTGGAGTAAGGAGAGCAGGTGCTGCCTCCTCTTGTGCTTCTCTTCATCTCTCTTCTAAGACCAGGACATGTTTCAGAGCCTTAGCAGGACCGAATCTGTGTCCACACGGAGGAAAAACAGCAGCCTTGGCTTTTGAGGGGGTGACAGCACTATGGCAGGGTGAGGGAGTTTAGGACTCTCTGTGATTCTTCCAGCCAGGTATCTTCTCTGGCTTTATACCCACTTACTCCTCCACCCCATCTCCCTCCCCCTGAACTCTGACCAAGGAAGTCCCCAGAGGCCCAGGCTCTTAGGATTTATGGAGACAATGACTCTGTGTCCTCTGAGTCTTCAACAAGGCCTGGAGCTTTGATGCCTGTCACCTTTGGCTGTGGTTGGGGGGATGGAAGGGAGAAGTGCCACTGTGACCTCTCTACCCCATTACCCCTGCCCTGCTGATCCCCAGAGCAGCAAAGAAAACTTCCAGCTTTGAAGATGGGCCCTGGTCAGTTACGAATCCTGCAAACAGGTGCTCCTGGCCATCAAAGTCTTGAAGCAGTTAAACTTGCTTTCACCTTTGTTGCAGTTCCCTTAAAAGAAAACAGAGAGATCTTCGAAAGGTGGAAGGGGTGGCAGGCCAGAAACGTAAAGTGTGTGCAATCACTCAGATACAAGTGGCACCACTAAAAATTGCCTTCATATATCAGCTTATGGTTTACACACTCTGGCAGAAAGGACACTAAAAGGTCAGCGGAAAAAAAATTTATATGTCAGGCCTGGAGCTGTGACTCCAAAGGTGGTGAGAAGACATGATCTGGGAAGGGTTCTAGAGGGACCGGCTAAGTGCTTGATGTGCCAGGATTCTTCTTTTCACTCTTTATTTTGTCTTATTTTTAAGGAAGTTTCTTGCAAGCGTCAGCAGAGAAGCTAAGGTATAGACTCGGAGTAACCTCTCACTCCAACCTCTGGTGACAAGACGGATAGTTCCGTTCATCTATGGGTGAGCAACGCAGGCTCCCTGCATTTTTTTCCCTGTTTGCTTGGTTTCAGGATATATTTGTTTGCAGAGAGGGATGTCATGCTTTTGAATGCACTGCTCAGTCATGTACCAGTGGTGAAATCAGAGGAGGGGAGAAGAGAAGAGAGAGGAGGGAGGGAAGGGGGCGGAGGGAGGGTGGGTGTTGGGAAAGGGCAAGCTATACTCTGAGGGCTTTAAGTGATGCCAGCTCAGATCCAGAAACAAATCTTCAACCAAATGCTAATGGAGAATGTGCCTTCCAATCAGAAGGGTCAGCAAATATGCTGTAAATTAATAACGTACCCTTTTAGGTAGCAGTTGCCTTGTGGAAAAGTCTGGAGGAGGATTATTTATCCACTCCCCCTTCCATCCCACCTCTCTTAAGAGAAGGAGCTAGAACACTGTAGGTCCCTTGGAGTTTTGTTTAAGACTGACCCTCCCCCTTAGTTTATTAACCGTGTAACATTTTCAGGTTGTTTTTTCCTCTCTGTCTCCTCCAGCAAGTCTCTATTGATCACTATTTGCAGTTATAATCCCTTTCAAATTTATCATCCATGACTAACATCCCATGTATTGATTAGTGTTGACGGATGTTCCTCTACAGTGTAGAACCACCGTGATCCCAGCCTGTGACACACAAGAGGGATGGCGAGAGAGAGAAATACACATTTTCCCCTTCTCCTCAATTTTCTTTTGGTAGTTTTCTGTTCTCCCTTTTGTTTACAGCTTAGATGACTTCTTTCCTACATATGTGAGGAATTGCTTTGTATATTTTAAGGATAATTTCTTTACTCCTACTGAAGCCTGTCGGGAGGAAAAGGAAGTAGCCGTGTTGCTCCTGGGTGGTTACTGTGGGGGTGGGTCACTGACAGGTCCTGAAGGAGATCAGATTTATGAGGGACATCCACATGTCTTAACCTAAAGCCTCAGGTACCAAAGATATAGAGGCTAGTTGTTTAAGGATAAATTACATGTCACTTGTGACTAAGAACAAGGTGTCCAAAATCTGGACTATAAATGGAGTCATTTGTCAATAGTGCAATATTGGGGGCTCTTTTTTCCATACTGTCTGTAGCATCCTCTTTGCCTGTTGTGGGCCAAAGGCAAGTGGTGGCCTGGTTGGGAAGCTGTGTCCTTATCCGTCCTGCCTGAGCACGTGTCCAGGGCTTCCCATCTTGGAGTGTTCTGCTCGTGCATACGAGGTGCCCACCCCACCCACCCACCAGGTTGGCACTGAGTTGTGGGGGGGTCTGGCCACTCATGGGTGAGCCAGCATGCAAGTCCTGAGCTCAGCTGCCTTCTCTGTGCAATGGAAATAACAGTACTTTCCTTGCCCACCTAACAAGGAGTCTAGTGTACCAGCCGTGAGAGTGCTTCAAAAAATTGGGAAGGGCTATATAAACCATGAGGGTATAATGATTACTCTCAAAGATTTCTCCTTGCTCTCTCTGGGTCTCAGTCTCTCTCTCTCATACTCCAAGAAGGTTTTATTGTTCTGCAAGGTTTTTCTACTCCAGGGAACTTTACCAAAGGACCCACGGACTAGACTTGAGAATAGAAGGAAGTATAGAATTCACAGGGAATTTAGTGGTCTCGTAGTTTAACGCTTTCATTTGACTTGTGAGGAACCTGGTGTGGTCTAAATTTTTGGAATAACTTATTTGATATCCCACAGTGTGTGAAACATAAGCCTAGAAAGAAAACTCAGTTTTCTGCCTCTTAGGCAAGTACCCTTCCTCTTCCCTCCCCTCACACCTCCTCTCCGTCTCTCTCCCCTCTTCCCCCTCCTCCTTCTTCCTCTTTTCCTCTCTCCTTCCCTCTTCTTCCCCCGCCAACTCCCTCCTCCTTTCTCCATCTCTCACTCCCTCTGCTCCCCACTCCCTCCTCTCCTCTCTCTCCTTCCAGCCATCCCTCCCTCCCTAGCCCTCACCTCTCTCTATTCCTTTCCCTCTTGCTTTCTCCAACCCCCTTAGCAGCCCTAGGTCTGGGGTAGAGATACCAGACATTTGCTCTTAAAGCTCACTTTCACTTTGGAAGACAGAATCATTGTCTGAGAAACCCTAGGGTTTCTTCACTACAGAAAACTCACATTAAAAAAGTTAATTTTCTTTCCAAAGGAAAAAAGGCAGGCCAGATCAGCTCCTAGGGGAGGGCATATCTACCTACAGAGTGTGCCATTCTGTCACGCTATAGCGCTTTTGAATAGCTATTTAGTTGACTCATATGTAAATGATATTTTGTCCTCCCTCATTGCCTCAGCCCCCACTATTGACAGTAATTTGATGGGATGTTTTTTGCCTCTTATCTATTTTCCAAGTTTTCATGGTCTGTTTGTAATAGTGTTTTTGGTTCTTTGCAGTAGTTTAAGTTTCTCATATGGGTCTTATTATACCTGAATACTGCTCAGCTATTTGATGGCAGAGTTGTAAATCCTCAATAAAAGATCTTTAATAATCAGTTGGCATTTATTTAATATAGCACCCATCTTATTAAATCTAACTCCTTGGATTTAATAAGACAGTTTATTGTATCTTTGCATCGGAATAGTGATGCTATAGTTATGCTTGAGAAGGCACTTTCATTATAAACTCCTCTTTTTAGGCACTTATAATTTTCTCAAGTAGCACATTTATTTCAATGTGCAATCATTTTCTGTTCTCTTCTCCCTCCCTCTCTCCATTTGTACTATTTTTCTCATTTTTTAAAAGTCTAATAAGAAAGTGTATCTCTAACTTCAGCGAGAAAAGCTGTGTCATTGGCTGAGAATAGCTGAGCAAATCTGTTAGGCTCTTGAAATCCAGATTCTTATTTGCGCCTTCAGTCAACTTGATGCAAATGTTGGTGAAGGAGATACTGGTCCTAGGATTATGCTCCTATAACGTGGGGAATGTTCTCCCAAGTGCCTTCAAGTGCATTTTCCCCCCTTTTCAGGGGTTTAAACATTCTTCAGCTTTTGCTAGTGCAAGGAAACTGCAGAATTGATCAGGCAGGAAACTGACCAGAATGGAGTAGAATGGAGACAGACCTTCCAGCCCCTCACTGGCTGCTTTCCCTCTCCAGCCCACTCATGGTAGAATGTGGGCTGTGCTCCACTGTCTGGCACTTGGCTCACTCTCTGCCTAGTTCACACCAGCTCATCCTTCAGATCTCAGAACAAGCCTGACTTCCTCAAAGATGCCTGTTGTAACATGCAGACTGAGTCTGGTTCCCTTGCTATATATCTTGTGGAGTTAGAATGGGGCTCCCTTGCTTTAGAACACATGTCTCATTTCCATTTATTACAGTCAGTGGTGCACTGGAGTGCACTCGTACTGTCTGATGAGAGCTCATTTTGTATATCTGTTCAGTTATATATAACCAACTCCATGTTCATTTATATCATCATGATAACCTGAAAACTGTCATAGGGGAAGTTTGAATGGGCAAATGCTGCATATCAGAGCGAACTCCCCTGCCAACTCCCCACCAGAGAGCTAGTTTTTAAACATTCACCAGCATAGCACTTACGTGATGATCTGTAAACCCTGTCTTCTCCACTAAGCTATAAACTCCATGAGAACGGGGACTTTGTCTATTTTGGCCTGTATTGTACTTGAGCCATTGTATGGCATGTAATAAGTGGTCAAAGAACTGAGTTTTATAAAGAGGTTTGGGAATAGACAGAATCTTACTTAAACACAGAGGCTGGGCCATTCAAAGGATCTTAATCTCACAAGATCAAGGTTCTCCATGATTTACCTCTAAGAGTAATTCATCCTGCACCAGAATCTAGCTTCCTAAGAAAAAGAAGATTCTTAGGTGTTCAGTTGGTCCCACTGGTGAAGTGGTTCATCAGAAAGCACTTGAAACTGTTCAGCCACGTGTAGCAAGGATAATTCTGGCTAGGCATGGGAAGAGGCTGGATGATGCTCTCTGCCTCTTTTAAATTTATTTTATTAAAAATGTCTCTTGTGTTCTGCTGGATAACTACATGCATGGGTTTCATGTTCCTGATTATGAGAGAATGAGACATTTCCCTTCTACCTCCTCACCATGCTCCTACCTAGGCATTCACTGTCTCTTTAGGAGCTTCGTTATCTAGTGAAATAGTACCTGGACATGAGAACAGAGAGATCTGGGTTCAAATTTGGACTATGCCTTGGAAAATGATTTCATTCTTAGAGCTTCAGTGTCATCATGCCTAAAGTATAATACATTATAAAATTATTACATTACATGAGATTGAACAATATGTGATGTTTCTGACAAACATAAAGATTATTGTTAGTGTTTAAACTTTTTCATCTTTTCTCTAAGACCTGGATTTTGACTTTGTCCTTGTAGTTGAAGAATGGATCACAGAGGGTTTAGAAATACATAGGGATGGCGCAGATTGCTTGGGTAGGGTAAGGGAAACTTATTATTGATTCATTAAAAACATTTCCTGTCAAGAGTTTCACTTTCTGTAATGGAGGACTGAGTAATTTGGACATCCACCCACTGAGAACAACTAGAAAAGCTGGAAAGGCATGGTAGAGCTAATAAGACAGTGCAAATTAATAGGGCTAAGATCTGGGAGAGTAGTGAAGCCTAGATAGGTAAGCCCAGAATTTGGAGCAGTGTTTGCCAGTGGCAACTGTTGAAATCCTGGAAGAGGTTATCTGGAAGCTGAGAAGCTGGGCACAACTCTTGACAGCCCCACAGGGCTAGGGGGAAAATAAGAGTTCAGGGACTGCAAAGGAATGATAACTCAGGAAAAACACTAGGCTTTCAGTTGGGGTAAACTGATTTTATACTTATTTGCAGAGACTGAAACTCAGTTTCAAATCATCTCAGTCTCCTATTGGAATAAGGTGAGCTGGGATGCTAGTACTTCTAGCCATCTTTCAAAAGCAAGTATAAATTCTCTCTGGAGGACAACTGTATACTCCTAATCCTGAAATTACTACAATAATTTTCTATATACAGTGTTCTGTACTCTAGCAAAAATAACGAAGTGTATAAAATATAAGATAATGTGATAAAAAATTAAGAGAAACAATATATAATATAAACAGACCAGAGAGGATCCAGATAATGGAGTTATCAGTTATGAATTTTTAAATAACCACGATATATTGATATATTCAATGAAATGAAAGATTGAGAATTTGGGGTATAAACCACTCAAATATTCTAGAACTTAAAATGCAATGGAAATTAAGAGCTCAGTGCATGGAGTAACAGTGAATGGACACAGCTGACAAGAGAATAAGTAAACTGTAATAGAAGTAAAAGAAAATATTAAAAATCAAGCTTTGGGTATAAAAGAAGGAAATGGGGAAAAGAGAAAGAAAAAAGAACAGGGAGAAAAGTTCTAAGGTGTATAATTGGAAGCCCAACAGGATGAGAGAGAGAGGATTGGGTAAAAGCAGTGTTCTAAGAGACAATGGCTGAGAGTTTCTCAAAACTGATGAAAGGTATTGAGTCATATATTAAAGAAGCACTCTGAACCTGAAGTAGAATAAATATAGTAAAATTGCATGCAGCACTAAACTGCTGAAAGCAAAAGACAATGAGAAAATCTTAAGAGTAGTCAAAGATAAAAGAGCAACAAGATTAACAATGGAATTTTCAACAATGAAAGTGGAAGCCAGCAGTTAATGAATGGTATATTAAAAACACTGAAAAAAAAAAGTGGGCACTTATAATTTTATATCCAGTGAGAACATCCTAAAAAATGAAGGCAAAGTAGGAATATTTTTCAATAAGCAAAAACTGAGAGGATGTGTCACTGGCAGATCTGTACTAAAGGAAAGTATAAAAGGTATTCTTCAATGATTTCACATTGAGAAATGAAAAGTGGGAAATATGTGGATAGATATAAATAAATATTAACAATAAAATAATAATGTTATGCAGGAAGAATAAATGTACAGAATTAAAATGCACCATAACAGTAGCATGTAAGTTGGGGGTGGGAGATTAATGGAGTTAAAGTGTTTGGGGGCACTTGAATTACTCAGGAACAAGTGAAAGTCTGAATTTACATTAGGCTTTGTTAAGTCAAGAGTATGTATATATATATTTATTTCTTAATTTTTTTCAAGACTATTTTATTTAATTTCTTTTATATAGCAGGTTCTTATTAGTTATCTATTTAATACATATTAATGAATATATGTCAATCCCAGTCTCCCAATTCATCACACTACCCGCCCCCTCACCCACCCCGCTTCCCCCCCTTGATGTCCATATGTTTGTTCTCTGCACCTGTGTCTTCATTTCTGCCTTGCAAACTGGTTCATCTGTACCATTTTTCTAGATTCCACATATATGCGTTAATATACGATATTTGTTTTTCTCTTTCTGACTTACTTCACTCTGTATGACAGTCTCTAGATCCATCCACGTCTCAACAAATGGCCCAATATCGTTCCTTTTTATGGCTGAGTAACATTCCATTGTATATATGTACCACATCTTCTTTATCCATTCTTCTGCTGATGGGTGTTTACATTGCTTCCATGACCTGGCTATTGTAAATAGTGCTGCAGTGAACATTGGGGTGCATGTGTCTTTTTGAATTATGGGTTTCTCTGGGTTTATGCCCAGTAGTGGGATTGCTGGGTCATATGGTAATTCTATTTTTAGTTTTCTAAGGAACCTCCATACTGTTCTCCATAGTGGCTGTATCAATTTATATTCCCACCAACAGTGCAAGAGGGTTCCCTTTTCTCCACACCCTCTCCAGCATTTATTGTTTGTAGATTTTCTGATGATGGCCATTCTGACTGGTGTGAGGTGATACCTCATTGTAGTTTTGATTTGCATTTCTCTAATAATTAGTGATGTTGAGCAGCTTTTCATGTGCCTCTTGGCCATCTGTATGTCTTCTTTGAAGAAATGTCTATTTAGGTCTTCTGCCCATTTTTGGATTGGGTTGTTTGTTTTTTGGATATTGAGCTGCATGAGCTGCTTGTAAATTTTAGAGATTAATCCTTTGTCAGTTGCTTCATTTGCAAATATTTTCTCCCATTCTGAGGGTTGTCTTTTCATCTTGTTTATAGTTTCCTTTGCTGTGCAAAAGCGTTTAGGTTTCATTAAGTCCCATTTGTTTATTTTTGTTTTTATTTCCATTACTTTAGGAGGTGGGTCAAAAGAGATCTTGCTGTGATTTATGTCAAAGAGTCTTCCTCCTATGTTTTCCTCAAAGAGTTTTATAGTGTCTCACCTTACATTTAGGTCTTCAATCCATTTTGAGTGTATTTTTGTGTATGGTGTTAGGGAGTGTTCTAATTTCATTCTTTTACATGTAGATATCCAGTTTTCCCAGCACCACTTATTGAAGAGACTGTCTTTTCTCCATTGTATATCCTTGCCTCCTTTGTCAGAGATTAGTTGACCGTAGGTGCATGGGTTTATCTCTGGGTTTTCTATCCTGTTCCATTGATCTGTATTTCTGTTTTTGTGCCAGTACCATATTGTCTTGATTACTGTAGCTTTGTAGTATAGTCTGAAGTAAGGGAGTCTGATTCCTCCAGCTCCGTTTTTTTCCCTCAAGATTGCTTTGGTTATTTGGTGTCTTCTGGGTCTCCATACAAATTTTAAGATTTTTTGTTCTAGTTCCATAAAAAATGCCATTGGTAATTTGATAGGCATTGCATTGAATCTGTAGATAGCTTTGGGTAGTATAGTCATTTTCACAGTATTGATTCTTCCAATCCAAGAACATGGTATATCTCTCCATCTGTTTGTGTCATCTTTGATTTCTTTCATCAGTCTCTTATAGTTTTCTGAGTACAGGTCTTTTACCTCCTTAGGTAAGTTTATTCCTAGGTATTTTATTCTTTTTGTTGCAATGGTGAATGGGATTGTTTCCTTAATTTCTCTTTCTTATCTTTTGCTGTTAGTGTATAAGAATGCAAGAGAGTTCTGTGCATTAATTTTGTATCCTGCAACTTTACCAAATTCACTGATTAGCTCTAGTAGTTTTCTGGGGGCATCTTTAGAATTATCTATGTATAGATAGTATCATGTCATCTTCAAGCAGTGACAGTTTTATTTATTTTCCAATTTGTATTCCTTTTATTTTTTTAATCTGAGGAAGTCTTTATGAATCCTTCACTTTCTTGTTTTGAATTTTTGAATTTAATTTTATTTATTTTTTTATACAGCAGGTTCTTATTAGTTATCCATTTTACACATATTAGTGTATATATGTCAATCCCAATCTCCCAATTCATGTATTCCTTTTATTTCTTTTTCTTCTCTGATTGTCATGGCTAGGACTTCTGAAACTATGTTGAATAAGAGTGGCGAGAGTGGACATCCTTGTCATGTTCCCGATCTTATAGGAATTGCTTTCAGTTTTTCACCATTGAGAATGATGTTTGCTGTGTGTTTGTCATATATAGTCTTTATTATGTTGAGGTAGGTTCCCTCTATGCCCACTTTCTGGAGAGTTTTTTTTTTTTTTTATCATAAATGGGTGTTGAATTTTGTCAAAAGCTTTTTCTGCATCTATTGACATTATCATATGGTTTTTATTCTTCAGTTTGTTAATATGGTGTATCACATTGATTGAGTTGTTTATATTGAAGAATCCTTGTATCCCTGGGATAAATCCTACTTGATCATGGTGTATGATCCTGTCAATGTGTTGTTGGTTCTGTTTGCTAGTATTTTGTTGAGGATTTTTGCATCTATATTCATGAGTGATATTGATCTGTAGTTTTCTTTTTTTGTAGTATCTTTGTCTGGTTTTGGTATCAGGGTGATGGTGACCTTGTAGAATGAGTTTGGGAGTGTTCCTTCCTCTGCAGTTTTTGGAAGAGTTTGAGAAGGATGGGTGTTAGCTCTTCTCTAAATGTTTGATAAAATTCACCTGTGAAGCCATCTGGTCCTGGACTTTTGTTTGTTGGAAGATTTTTATTCAGAGTTCAATTTCATTACTTGTGATTGATCGTTCATATTTTCTATTTCTTCTTGGTTCAGTCTTGAAAGATTATACCTTTCTAAGAATTTGTCCATTTCTTCCAGGTTGTCCATTTTATTGGACTAGAGTTGTTTGTAGTAGTCTCTTTTGATGCTTTGTATTTCTGTGGTGTCTCTTGTAACTTCTCCTTTTTCATTTCTAATTTTATTGATTTGAGTCCTCTCCCTCTTTTTCTTGATGAGTTTGGCTGAAGGTTTATCAATTTTGTTTATCTTCTCAAGGAACCAGCTTTTAGTTTCATTGATTTTTGCTATTGTTTTCTTCATTTCTATTTCATTTATTTCTGCTTTGTTTTTCATGATTTCTTTCCTCCTACTAACTTTGGGTTTGTTTGTTCTTCTTCTCTAGTTGCTTTAGGTGTAAGTTTAGATTGTTTATTTGAGATTTTTCTTGTTTCTTGAGGTAGGATTGAATTGCTATAAACTTCCCTCTTAGAACTGCTTTTGCTGCATCCCACGGGTTTTGGATCATGGTGTTTTCATTGTCATTTGTCTCTAGGATTTTTTAGATTTCCTGTTTGATTTCTTCAGTCATCTCTTGGTGATTTAGTAACGTGTTGTTTAGCCTCCATGTGTTTGTGTTTTTTACATTTTTTTCCCAGTAATTTATTTCTAATCTCATCACATTGCAGTTGGAAAAGATGCTTGATGTGGTTTCAGCTTTCTTAAATTTACCAAGGCTTGTTTTGTGACCTAAGATGTCATCTATCCTGGAAAATGTTCCCTGTGAACTTGGGAAGAAAGTGTAACCTACTGTTTTCAGATGGAATGTCCTATAAATATCAATTAAATCTATCTGGTCTGTTGTGTCATTGAAAGCTTGTGTTTCCTTATTAATTTTCTGTCTGGATGAGCTGTCCTTTGGTGTAAGTGAGGTGCTAAAGTCCCCGACTATTCTTGTGTTACTGTTGATTTCCTATTTTATAGCTGTTAGCATTTGCCTTATGTATTGAGGTGCTCCTGTTTGGGGTGCATATATATTTATAATTGTTATATCTTCTTGGATTGATCCCTTGATCATTATGTAGTGTCCTTCTTTGTCTCTTGTAACATTCTTTATTTTAAAGTCTTTTTTATCTGATATGAATATTGCTACTCCAGCTTTCTTTTGATTTCCATTTGCATGGAATATCTTTTTCCATCCCCTCACTTTCAGTCTATATGTGTCCCTAGGTCTGAAGTGAGTCTCTTGTAGGCAGCATATATATGGGTCTTGTTTTTGTGTCCATTCAGTGAACCTCTGTCTTTTGGTTGGAGCATTTAATCCATTCACATTTAAGATAATTATCGATATGTATGTTCCTATTACCATTTTATTAATTGTTTTGGGTTTCTTTTCTTTTTTTTTTTGCAGTACGCAGGCCTCTCACTGTTGTGGCCTCTCCCGTTGCGGAGCACAGGCTCCAGATGCGCAGGCTCAGCGGCCATGGCTCATGGGCCCAGCCTCTCCGCGGCATGTGGGATCTTCCCGGACCAGGGCACGAACCTGTGTCCCCTGCATCGGCAGGCGGACTCTCAACCACTGTGCCACCAGGGAAGCCCTTGGGTTTCTTTTGTAGGTCCTTTTCTTCTCTTGTGTTTCCCACTTAGAGAAGTTCCTTTAGCATTTGTTGTGGAGCTCGTTTGGTGGTGCTGAATTCTCTTAGCTTTTGCTTGTCTGTAAAGCTTTTGATTTCTCCATCGAATCTGAATGAGATCCTTGCTGGGTAGAGTAATCTTGGTTGTAGTTTCTTCCCTTTCATCACTTGAAATATATCGTGCCACTGCCTTCTGGCTTGTAGAGTTTCTGCTGAGAAATCAGCTGTTAACTTTATGGGAGTTCCTTTGTATGTTATTTGTCATTTTTTCCTTGTTGCTTTTAATAATTTTTCTTAGTCAGTTTGATTACTATGTGTCTCGGCATGTTTCTCCTTGGGTTTATCCTGCCTGGGACTCTCTGTTCTTCCTGGACTTGGGTGGCTATTTCCTTTTCCATGTTAGGAAATTTTTTGACTATAATCTCTTCAAATATGTTCTTGGGTCCTTTCTGTCTCTCTTCTCCTTCTGGGACCCCTATAATGTTAATGTTGTTGCATTTAATGTTGTCCCAGAGGTCTCTTAGGACGTCTTCATTTCTTTTCATTCTCTTTTCTTTATTCTGTTCCATGGCAGTGAATTCCACCATTTTGTCCTCCAGGTCACTTATCTGTTCTTCTGCCTCAGTTATTCTGCTATCGATTCCTTCTACTGTATTTTTCATTTCAGTTATTGTATTGTTCATCTCTGTTTGTTTGTTCTTTAATTCTTCTAGGTGTTTGTTCTTTAAGTGTTCTAGGTCTTTGTTAAACATTTCTTGCATCTTCTCCATCTTTGCCTCCATTCTTTTTCCGAGGTCCTGGATCATCTTCACTGTCATTAATCTGAATTCTTTTTCTGGAAGGTTGCCTATGTCTACTTCATTTAGTTATTTTTCTGGGGTTTTATCTTGTTCTTTCATCTGATACATAGCCCTCTGCCTTTTCATTTTGTCTGTCTCTCTGTGAATGTGGTTTTTGTTCCACAGGCTGCAGGAGTCTTCTTCTTCTGCTGTCTGCCCTCTCAAGTCAAGAGTATATATTTTTATCTCTAGGTAGGTACTAAATAAAATACATACACTTATACTAAAAGCATGAATAATAATATAATAGAAAGAGTATGAAATAAATAAATATACTCAGTCAGTCCACAGGAAGGCAAGAAATGATAGAAAAAGACCATATAAAAACTGAACAGTTGTAGGAAGGGGTAAGTAGGAAGATGACATATTTAAGCTCAAATATATCAGTATCACACTAAATGTATACAGATCAAATACACCAATTAAAAAATGTAAGTTGACTGACTGAATAAAAAACAAACCCAACTATTTGTTACTTATGGGCACACAACATAAATATATGGATACAGAAAGTTTGAAAATAAAAAGATAGGAAAATACCTACTGAAAGAAAGCTGATATAGCTATATTAATATTAAAGAAGACTTTAAGACAAAATATTACTGGAGATGAAAATGGACCTAATCATAATGACAAAAGAGCCAATTCACTGGGAGATTTAACAGTTCCAAATATATAGTCACTTAGTAGAAAGCCCTAAAATGTACAGAACAATTCAGAGGAGATCCTAAGGAGGAATAGTGAAATTCATAGTCAGAATAGGAAAATTTAATATACCTCTTGCAGTAACTGCATGGTAACGAAAGTATCACATATCAAGTTTTTGTGATGTAGCTAAAGGTCCAATTAGAGAGAAATATACAGCAACAAATCCTTACAGGAAGAGAAAAAAGAGTGAAAATCAACAATCTGAATATTCATATCAGAAAGAAAAAAACCAGCAAACTAACTGCAGAAAAGGAGAAGAAACAATAAAGATAAGACCATAACATTAATAAAATGGAGTGCAAATATACAATATAGAAATTCAATAAAATCGAAAGTTAGTTCTCTAAAACCATTGAAACCTGATAAACCACAAGTCGGACTGATTAAGAAAAAAAAAACAGGGAAGGTACAAATTAGCAATATCAGGAATGAACATGGAATTTAATACAGACACCATAGATATTAAAAGAATTATCAAGGGCTTCCCTGGTGGCACAGGATTTAAGAATCCACCTGCCAATGCAGGGGACACGGGTTCCAGCCCTGTTCTGGGAAGATCCCACATGCTGCGGAGCTACTAAGCCTGTAAGCAACCACTACTGAGCCCATGTGCCACCACTACTGAAGCCTGCGAGCCTAGAGCTTGTGCGCCACAACAAGAGAAGCCACAGCAGTAAGTCCGCGCACCACAGCAAAGAGTAGCCCCCACTTGCCGCAACTAGAGAAAGCCTGCATGCAGCAATGAAGACCCAATACAGCCAAAAATAAATAAATAAATAAAATAAATTTATATAAAAAAAGAATTATGAAGAGGAAATTAGGGAAAAGTTTTGCGAAAAATTTTGAAATTTAATAAATTGAATAAATCCTGAAGAAAATATATTTATTAGAATTACAAGAAATATATCAATTAAGGAAATTTAATTTATACTTCAAATTTTTCCGCAAAGTTTTCGTACCCACATGACCTCACAAATTACTTGAATTCTTTTAAAGTTATTGAAGTTTGTTTTCTAGGCCAAAATATGGTTTATCTTGGTAAATGTTTCCTGTGCTTTTTGTTTTTATTATTATGGTAAAAATCCATAACAAACACCATTTCTAAGTGTACAGTTCAGTACTGTTAAATATATTCACATTGCTTCTGCAGAAATCTCCAGAACTTTTCTGGCTCACAAGACTGAAACCCTTACTCATTAAACAATTCCTTATTTTCTTCTTCCTGGCCCTGGCAACCACCATTCTATTTTCTGTTTCTATCAATTTGACTACTTGAGATACCTCATTTAAGTGGAATCGTACAGTGTTTGTCTTTTGTGACTGATTTATTTCACTTAGCATAATGTCCTAAAGGTTTATCCATGTCGTAGCATGTGTCAGAATTTCCTTCCTTTTTAAGGGTGAATAATATTCCATTCTATGTATATACCACATTTGGTTTATCCATTCTTCTGTCAGTGGACACTTGGGTTACTTGCACCTCTTGGCTATTGTGCATAGTGCTGCTATGAACATGAGTGTGTAAATATCTCTTTGAGACCTTGCTTTCAGTTCTTTTGGCTGTATACCTGGAAGTGGAATTGTAGGAACATATAGTAATTTTATTTTTTAATTTTTTTAGAAACTGCCATACTATTTTCCATAGTGACTGCACCATTTTATTCCTACCAACAGTGCACAAGAGTTCACATTTCTCCATACCCTTGCCAAGACTTTAAAAATTTATTTATAGTAGCCACTCTAATGGGTGTGGAGTGATATCTCATTGTGGCCTTAATTTGCATTTTCTTAATGATTAATGATGTTAAGCATCTTTTTATATGTTTGTTGGCCATTTGTATATCATCTTTGGAGAAATGTCTATTTAAGTCCTTTGCTTCTTCTTTGATTGGGTTTTTTTTTTTTTGGTTGTTGTTAAATTGTAGAAGTTCTTTATATATGCCCTTATTATTATCCTCTTATCAGATATATGATTTGCAATAATCTCTCATTCTATAGATTGCCTTTTCACTCTGTTAATTGTGTCCTTTGATGCACAGAAGGTTTTAATTTTAATGTAATCTAATTTGTCTATTTTTACTTCTCTTGCCTGTGCTTTTGGTGTCATATCCAGGAAATCCTTCTCAAATCCAGTGTCATGAAGCTTTTGCCCTATGTTTTCTTGTAAGAGTTTTATAGTTTTAGGTCCTACATTTAGGTCTTTGATCTATTTTGAATTAATTTTTGTATATGGTTTAAGGTAAAGGTCCAGCTTGTCTTTTGCAGGTGAAAATTTGGTTTTCTCAACATCAGTTGTTAAAGAGCCTTTCATTTCCGCCATTGAATGGTCTTGGCACTCTTGTCAAAAATCATTTTATCATATATATGAATCTTACTTCTGGACTCTCATATTCCATTGATCTATATGTCTGTCTTTATGCCAATACCACACTGTTGGTTACTGTAGCCTTGTAATAAGTTTTGAAATCAGAAAGTCTGATACCTTCAACTTTTTTCTCCTTTTTCAAGATTGTTTTGGCTATTCACGGTCCCTGAGATTCCATATGAGTTTTAGGATGAATTTTTATGTTTCTGCAAATAATGGTATTGGAATTTTGATAGAGAATGCATTAAACCTATAGGTTGCTTGGGGGAGTTTTGGCCTCATGACAGTACTAACTTCCAATCCATGAACATGGGATATCTTTCCATTTATTTGTGTCTGCTTTCATTTCTTTAGGCAACATTTTATAGTTTTCAATGTATAAGTCTTTTGCCTCCTTAGTTAGATTTATTCTTAAGTATTTTATTCTTCTTGATGCTTTTGTAAATGGAATTCTTCTCTTAGTTTCCTTCCAGATTGTTCATTCTTAGCAAATTGAAAGGCAACTAATTTTTGAGTGTTCATTTTGTATACTGCAACTTTGTGGAATTCATTCATTCGTTTTAAGAGGTGTGTGTGTATGTGTGTGTGTGTGTGTGTGTCTGTGTGTGTGTGTGTAAAATCTTTAGAATTTTCTACATATAAAGTCATGTTGTCCATGAACAGAAATAATTTTATTTCTTCCTTTCCAATTTGGATATATTTTATTTCTTTTTCTTGGCTAATTGCTCTGCCCATGACTTCAAGTATTATGTTGAATCGAAGTGGTGAAATCAAGCATCCTTTTCTTGTTCCAGATTTTGGAGGAAAAACTTCCTGTCTGTCATCATTGAACATGATGTTAGTTGTGGATTTTTTGTATTTGGTCTTTATTCTGTTAAGGTAGTCTCATTCTGTCCTTAGTTTGTTAAGTGATGTTCCATGTGCTTCTGAAAACAATGTGTGTTCTGTTCTGGGTGGACTGTTGTATAAATATGAATTAGGTCAAACTGGTTGATTATGTTGTTCTGTTCTTTATATTTACTGATTTTCTCTCTGCCTTTTCTATCAGTTATTGATAAAAGAGGGTCAAATTTTTGATGATAATTGCTATTTTTTCTATTTCTCCTTTCATCTATTAGTTTTGCTTTAGGTATTTTTTTTATAAGTTTATTTATTTACTTATTTATTTTGGGCTGCATTGGGTCTTTGTTGCTGCACGTGAGCTTTTCTGTAATTGCGGCAAGCAGAGGCTACTCTTTGTTGTGGTGCACAGGCTTCTCATTGTGGTGGCTTCTCTTGTTGTGGAGCATGGGCTCTAGGCATGCAGGCTTCAGTAATTGTGGCACATGGGCTTAGTAGTTGTGGCTCGTGAGCTCTAGAGCACTGGCTCAGTAGTTGTGGCACATGGGCTTAGTTGCTCCGCAGCATGTGGAATCTTCCCAGACCAGGGCTCAAACCCTTGTCCCCTGCATTGGCAGGTGGATTCTTAACCACGGAACCACCAGGGAAGTCTGCTTTAGGTATTTTCAAGTTCTGTTATTAAGTGCATGAATGTTTCAGGTTATGTCTTTTATTTACCCCTTTATCATCGTGAAATGACCCTCTTAATTTGTGGTAACTTTCTTTTCTCTGAAATCTTCATTGTTTGATATTAATGTGTCTACTCCCCACTTTCTTTTAACCACTATTAGCAAAGTATATCTTTTCCCACTTTTTCTTTTTACTCTATTTGTGTCTTTGTACTTAAAGTGAGTTTCTTGTAGTCAGGCCATAGTTGAGGATGAATGCTGAGTAAGGGGTGAGGATATGGAATAAAAAAATAAGTAGAAGAATGGATTTTCCATTAATTTATAAATATCTAAACCAGCCTTTCAGAATGAAACTGTTGTTTCAGTTCCATAATGTCAGGTTTAGGGAAAGAGAAAGTGGCCAGATTAAGGGGATCTACATGGTGAGGGATAGAGACTGGATTTAAGGGAAATTGAAAAAATGTAATCCACAAATATAAATCCAATCCATTTCCAGATTCAAACTGGAAGTGAAGTTTTTGTACCTTAGATGTTTCAGCATGACGGGTGCTAATCTTTGCTTCTCTATCATTTCAGAGTCCACCCTGTCTTGAGTGCATTAAAGCTCCATTCCAGAGCTTATGTGTCAGTTGGAAAGTAGTAGAAATTTTTGGCAGAATGGCAGACTAAACACCCCAACCAACACCTCTGATTGGAATAAAAAAATGCTCCATGAAATAGAAACAATACTTACTTTTAATGTTTTGCAGAGATGAAAGGAAGTAGTATATAGAGACCAAGTAGAAAGGAGAATAAGAAATATGATAAGTAAATTAGTACCAATACTGACTTGTGCCCTGAGAGTTGATGCTGAAACCTAATGACACTGGATTCTGACCCATTGGTGAAATGGGGCCATGGAAAGGTGGAGATAAAGCCTCCCCAGTGTAGGAAGTCTGACAAGGTCCTCCATATATCTGTAGAACCCCAAAGGGCTGCATCATAAATATGAAGGTGAATAAGAAAAAAACAATGCAGAAGAATATAGCAAGGATAAAATTTACTTTTGTTGCTGAGCAAAGGGGGAAAACTATTCCCTGAGAATTATAACTTCACTCTCATGTGAGTTTGAGGTCAGAATTTGTGTTAACTGTATAATCCAAAAAAAGTTCAAATAGGGAATTTAATTGAAAATGGTTCTGTGCTAATTAGAAGCTGGGTCACTTTCCTTTTTTCTTTGAAGAAAAACAACTGCAACTCATGCCTAAAAAATTCCAAAAGATGAAGTTGCAAAGCAAATTAACAGCTCAGTCAAAAACCATAGAACACACAGAGAAGCAGGGTACCATGGATAAAGCCTGGTGGAAATAACTGAAAAGAGAATCAGACTTTTAGAATAATTTAGTTATTGTAATTACCAGATATGTAATTTAAATTAGCAATGTTCAACATATTTATAGAAATAAAAGGAAAGCTTAAAAAGATGAGAAACAAGAAACTATAAAGAGTGATCAAAATGATTCAAATAAAATAATAAAATTGAATTTCTAGAGAAAAAATTTAATAATTGAAATTAAAAACTCACTGGATAGATTAAAGAGCAAGGTATACAGAACTAAAGAGAGATTTAGTGAACCAGAAGAGCTATCAGTGACAACAATAGTAACAGATTGCAGATGGAGACCTGAGAGTCAAAGACATGGGATTAAGAGATACGGAAGATAGAGTTAGACGATCTAACATGTATCTGACCAGAGACCCAGATGGTTATTATAGGAAGCATGGAAAAGAGTCAATGTATGAAGTGGATAATTACTGAGAGCATTTAATTACATAGCACAAATCCTCAGAACCAGACAGCCCAACAAATGTCAAGCAGGATAAACATAAGCCCACACCTAGACAGAAAAAGTGCAAAACCAAAAAGACAAAGAAAAGATTTCAAAAACAGCCAGAGAGAAATGACATTACCTACAAGGGATGCTATTTAGACTTTTCAACAGCAACCACAGAATACAGTGGGATAACAGTGTCTATGTAGTGAAAGAAGATAATTCTCAATTTTGAGTTATATAGAGAGAAAACCTTGAGGAATAAAGCCTAAATAAGAACATTTTTAGACAAATATAACTAACCCACAAACATCCTCATTTTAAAGGCTATCCTAAGGGATAAGCTTCCGGTTAAAGGAAAATGGTCATAGATGGAAGGCCTGGGATGAAGGGAGGAATCATGAACACAGGGAGCGGTATTTGGGTGGGTGCACAGCAAACACTGACTGTATGAAAATAAGAACTGCGATGGGGAATCAAAGTAAAATGTTCTAGGTTATTGTAATTTTTGGGAAGAGGGCATCAGTATTAGTCAACTTTGGATTTACATAATTTTATTGTGTAAATTATTTAATTACATGATTTACATCTGCATGTTAAAATTGCCAGGGTAACCATGAAGGAGAAAATGTAGATCATATAGATGTCACTTCCAAACAAATGGGAGAAATAGAATGAGGAAAAGAGACTTTATAACATGGAATAAAAGAAAATTTTAAAAGAGAAGCAGAAAATATACCATAAAATGGTAGAAATAAATCTAATTATAACAGTAATCATTATGAATATAAGTAAGACAGGCTCTCCAATCAAAAAACAAAGGTTTCCTACTAGATTAAAAAATTAAGTTAAATGCTACTTATAAAAGATATACTTAAAACATAAGGACACAGGAAAATTGAAAAAAAGGATATAAAAATATACCCAACGCAAACTCTAATGAAAATAAATCTGAGATTGCTATGTTAATTTCAGATGGAAACATTACTAGAGATAAAGAGAGGTATCATATAATGATAAAACTTCAAATTGCTAGGAAGAGATTACATTTCAAAAATGTATCGTATCTTTATAATTTATGCATCAAAAATAAGGGAGCTATTAGGTGAAGTAGACAAATCTACCACAGCATTTGGGATTTTATCATACCTTTCTTAGTAACTGATATAAAAGGAAGAGGTAATATTAGTAAGGCTATGGAAGACTTGAACAACACAATTAATGAATTTGATTTAATGGGCGTATGTAGACAACTGCAGCCAACATCTGCAGAGCACAGTTCTTTCAAAGGCACATGACACATGTGTGATCATCCTCCATTTACTAAGCCACACAGCAGGTCTCAGCCAATCTCAAGGGGTCATTAGTACACAGACCACTTCTGACCACAATGCAATTACATTATAAAATAATAACATGAACTAGAAAAAGGCCATATGTTTGGAAATTAAGAAATATACATCCAAGTAAGTCATGTGTCAAAGGGGAAATCACAAAGTATTTAGAACTGCATGCCAATAATAGTTTATATGTCAAAACTATGGGGTATAGCTAATGAAGTACTTACAAAGAAATTTATAGACTTAAATATTTATATCACAAAATAAGAAAAGCTCAAAATAAAGGAACTAAACATCTAATTTTAGAAGGCAGAAAAGAAAATAGAAGGAAAGAAGTAATAAAGATAGAGGTAGAAATGAATAGAATGGAAAACAAACACAGTAGAGAAGATCAGCAAACTCAACTGCTGATTATTTGAAAGCATTTACAGTATAGTATCTCTGGAAGGATTAATCCATAAGCAAAAAGAAGACAAACTAAATTAGGAACAAAAGAGGGGACTACAAATGCTGTAGAGATAAAAAGATGACTCCCATTGGGATATCCCTCATGAGATTGCCACATAAAGGCAGTTCGGCATTCAGTGTTTTAACTGTCATTGTGTTCAATGCAATATCTCAAGTGGGAGATGCTGCTGGGAAAATGCTGAGTGAACCCACGGGGGAGAGAGTAGCCAGTGCAGATGGGTTATCTAAGATTCCAGAAGACCTAAAGTAGGACTTGAAGGCTTCTGTGATATATGTTGACTAAGAGCTTGCTGAGAAGCTGTCGGGATGGCATGAGCAAAAGGTATAGTGATAAACTTTGGAAGTCAGGTAGATGGGGAACTAGAAGAAACTCTTGCTTCACAGGAATGGGGTGTAAGGGCCGGGCATGGAAGGCGTAAAAGGTGAAAAGAATGGGTAAAAGGTTGAAATTCAGACTGTCCAGAGCTTGGGAAATCTTGAGCTCTTCCCACTAGCTCTCTGTCTTGGGATCCTGGCTCCCAGCTGCTCCTGCTGGGTCCCCAACTGTCCTCTTGATATTTTTTCTTGGAGTACCACCCATGTTGTGTCAATGCTCACAGGGAGAACCTCTGAATCTGGGAACATAAATAGCTATTCTCACTCCCAGTGGTGGTAAAAACCTGAATGACTGACCTCTGCTCAATTTCAAGCCTTGAAAAGAATTCCCTATCTTTACTCCCTTTCTCTATTCTTCCCATTCTCATCTGTTTTTCTCCTCCCCCTTCCCAAACCTCCTCCCTGCCTTTCTCTCTTCCTTCCTTCCTTCCTTCCTTTCTTCCTCCTGGCCTCACACTTTCTCTCACACCCCAAACATTGTTGAGTTCTCCTCACACTTTCTCTCACACCCCAAACATTGTTGAGTTCTCACTGTGGTGTACACCAGAGATCAACAGCCTTTTTCTGTAAAAGGCCAGGTAGTAAATATTTTAGGCTTTGGAGGCCATATGGTCTCTGTCACAACTACTCGACTCTGAGTTGTATTATGAAAGCAGCCATAGACAATACATAAACAAATGGGCGTGTCTGTGTTCCAATAAAATTTATGGACACTGAAATTTGAATTTCATGTCATTTTCACAGGTCACAAAACATTATTCTTCTTTTCATTCTTTCCAGCCACTTAAAATTATAAACAACATTCTTAGGTCATGGGCTATACAAACAGGCAGTGGGCTTGCAGGCCATAGTTTACTGACCTCTGGTGTAGAATCCTAGAAAAAATAGAGTCTAAATGCCAGCTCTGTGTTCCTGAATCTCTGTTGCTATGGCACAAGTCTGTGACACCCTTGAGTACACGACTGCTACCTGACAGTATGAGCCCAGGTTAGAAGTAAACGTCAGGAATCGTGAGGAGAAAGGGGAGCCTCCACTGGAGAAGGTGGTATTTGTACTGCCCCTTGAAGGGTGGGTGGGTTTAGGCATCTTATAATCAGACTACCCTAACGAGTGACCCCCCCAGTTCTCATGTCATTTTTGAACTTGAAACCTGAGACACAGCCCTACCCTCCTGACTCTGAAAATCACTGGACTTTCTCAACAGGCATAGATTCAGCTACAACCCAGCTTCCTCCCTCTCAGATGCTCCTCCATACCTGTGACATGGAGCGCTTGAGGGGATGTGTGTGAGCCAGCTGTGCCGTTGGGGGTCTGAGCTCAGGAAGCAGAAATCCAGCTGAGTTCTGCCCTCACAAAACTTGGCTCAGGCATGCAGTTCTCAGAGCCAGGGTTTCATGAATAGGAAGAGTAAGCACCTGCTTCAAGCTTCTTGTCAAGACCCCGTCTAAGGAATCCATTTAGATGGCCCCATCTGGACCTGCCACACAGTCCTTTACACCTGGACATGACCCAGCTAGAGTACCAAAAAGCGGCCTCTGCTTTTTCAGCTTAGTTTTCTGGTTCCTTTCCCTCCCTCCCTCCTTCCCTTCTCTTCTTCCTTCAAGCCTTGCAAAAGGCCAAGGTACTGAAATATGAATTGATTGTGCGAGACAAACTAAAATTTGCCTGGGGCAATATACGGATTTTTCATTTATTTCCCTTCACATCTTCCAGTCCTTGAGTGTGTGTTTAAAGGATAGGAGTCCTAATTTATCACAGGGATCATAAAGAGATGCTGTGGCTTTTGTCTTTGAAATTCTAATGATTAGATGGCATTGTTATTTAGAGCTGGGGCCTGAGGGCTGGGGCAGCCCTGAGAAGGGTCCTGGCTCCTGCTGGCATTTTTTATGATGAGAGAGCGGGTCTTCACTTCATCTCCCAACACCATCATGTAGGAAAAAGAACACTGAACTTGAACCTTAAGAACTGGATTAAGATTCCAGCTTGACTACTTGCTATGTTTATTACCTTGGGAAAATTACTTAACCTCTTAGAAAGTCCAGTACAGTTACCTGTTCTTTAAAATGGATATAATTAATAATGTTTAATTCACGAGTTCTTGAGAGGGCACTATGAAATAACAGATGTAAAAGTGCCTTGCAAAGTATGAAATTGGAGAATTCCTAGAGTTGTCACCAGATTACCAAAGACTCTTCTGAGCAACCAGGGACCTTACTAAAGAGGGTGATGGAGGTCAAAGAAAGCAAAATTATTCCTTGGACTGGTGTAAGACTCTGCTTAACAATCTCCCATCTCCCTGTTTCTTTCAGTGGCTCTTTCTTTAGTCCATAAATGTCTCCTTTCCCCAGATACCACACAACTGTTTGTCTATAAGGCCTGTGATGTGGTCCACAACATGGTTCCCCCAAATATGGTGACTTGGCATATTGCATATTTTAAGCTGAAAGAATTTGAGAAATGGCAGGTGCAGAAAGGGCTCCTTGACCTCCCCCTTCTCCCCTGAGGCAGGTCAAAACATAATTTGTGTGAGAGGTGCCCTCCCTATACCTGGAGGAAAGGAGCACCCTTATCTCTGAAGACAGGGGGACATAGAGACACCAAGAGAAACCCAAACAAATAGGACTTGCTAAGTTTCCCTTACTGTTCTACCCTTAAATCATACCCCTTTATCCTATCACATTTTTCCAAGACTTTCCACTCTTCATCAAGTC
The DNA here is from genome assembly GCF_963924675.1 of Phocoena phocoena. NCBI lineage: Eukaryota > Metazoa > Chordata > Mammalia > Artiodactyla > Phocoenidae > Phocoena > Phocoena phocoena. The sequence goes on from NC_089232.1 coordinate 40,131,730, forward strand.
TAGTATAAAAATACTCATGCTTAACTGCTTCTTTAGGTCTTCATTTAGTTATGAAGGCTCCTGTGTCACGTGAAATTTCTTTTAAATTGGTATGCTTTTCTCCTTTAATCTGTCTTTGTCCGTTTAATTTCAAGGGCCAGCCAGGGGCCCTAAGAGGATTGAGGAAAAGTTTTTCCTCCCTTACACCTATACGTTTCTGTGTTCCTTCTTTTAAAGGTATTATCAGTTCATTCTGAAACCCCCTCGCTGCTTCCCTATGGGTATGGAACTTTGTCTCTGCTTTCAAGGCCATCTTCTTCCAAGGACTGTCCTGTAACTTCAGCCTCTAGACAGAAAAGGATTGCTGCTCTGAGTTGCACCCTTCAGAATGCAATCACACAGTCTCTTGCTGTTATGTAAGTATATCTTGGGTGACTGAGTGTGTGCAGAGATTGTAAATGCTTTGAAATATGTGACACTCAATGCCTAGGCAGTTCTGGGCTCACAGTTAGGGACTGATGAATAGTTGTTTAATCAAAAGTTAGTTAGACCATGTAGATTGCCTGAATTTGAGGTTTTCCCTAGGTGTCTGGAGGTCTCTTAGGTTCTGCATTTGTTCTCTATGAGACTGGTCTGCAGGAGCTGTTAGCAGAGCCTTAGCATGTTTAAATTGCTGTTCAACTCTTTCCATAACTACCTGGACCACATGTGTGGTGCCCAAGGGAAATCAGGCCTGAATTAAGGCTTCTAGTGTGGTCCCCTGTCTCCACCCTGGAGCTGACCAGAGATATTTTCATAGGCACTGAGGTCCTTCAGGTTCCCTCAAATTAGGTGCTGTCGAATAATTTTGGGTGTTGAATAAGGTGGGTGCTTTCTACAGGTAGACCAGTCTGGTTTACCCATTCTAGCTACTGAAATAATATTGAAACTCACTCAGGCTGCGATAAGCTTAGCTACTAGGGGGAAGGAGAAGTGGGTACACAAATATTTGAGTTCTTCTCTGAGGAAATTCTGGTTTTTGGCTGTTCTCCCTGGATTAGAGTGTCTTAGGGTCAGCTCCCTTTGAGACAGGCAGAACTTCTGGGAGCAGCAGAGAAATTGGTCTCTCCTCCTGGAGAAGCTGAGAATGTCCAGTTCCTCACCAGTGCTCTCAGAAAGTGACTTACTGCCTGTGTAACATTCACGAGTGCCACTGTTATTACACGTACAAAGTCTTTTTTATGTATCAGTGGTTCTCAATGCTGGCTCTACATCAGAATCACCTGGGAGAGCTTTTGTAGAAACAGAGGTGTTAGCACCCTACACCCTAGAGATTCTGACTTAACTAGTCTGGGGTGGTATGGACACTGGTTGTTCCTTTGGTAAAGCTCCCCAGATGACTTTAAATTACAGCTAGGACTAGGAACCACTGCTCTAGACCAGGGGTCAGCAAACATTTTCTGTTAAGGGCCAGATAGTAAATATTTTAGGTTTTACAGGCCACACAATTCTGTGACAGTTACTCAGCTCTATCATGGCAGTGCCAAAAATAGCTATTGATGGGTATGGATGTGTTCCAATAAAACTTTATTTTCCAAAACAAGCAGTGGGCCAGATTTGGCTTGCAAACTGTAGTTTGCTGAATCCTACTCTAGAGTCTAGACTATCACATTTATTAAAGACAAGGCATTGTGCTTGTGAAGTTCAACTCTGGGTCCTTGGCATAGTGACCTGGCATGCAGCAGACACTGCATAAACACTTGTTAAATTAAATTGAATTTAGTGAGTTTATTGTACTCATGGGGTAATACCTGAGAAGGAGGCAGAATGGCTAGTCTTGGGAAGAAATTATAGCATTTTGGGTAGAAAATGTTTATGGCTTAATGCTTTGGAACAATTCATGTAAAATCCTGTTTAACTTTGTTAAGCCTTTGTTGAACTCTTTAGTGAAACTTTTCAAAACAGATTAAGTTGCGTGTTTGTGTGGCGGTGGGGAGAGAGATGAGATTTTCTGTAGTTTTTATTTGCCTGCGCCTATAAAAAATATATATGGCAACCATAATTGGTCAATCAGTGACTCAGTTTATGAAAAAGTTGTTAAGTCAGTTGACTAAGCTGCCCAGCCAATTCAATCAAACCGATGCCATGGTAACCCCATGTAAACACGGTCTCTGTATTTAAATGGTTCACAATACACTAGTTAGGGGAAATATGTGTTGGCTCTTTAAGTTTTACCTTGGTGGGCATGAGAGGCATGTGTTAGCAGCAAAATGCCTGCAGGCAGTTGGCGAGGTACTGGGCAAGAAGTGAAGATTCACAGCCATTGCATCATGGCCTCAGATGTGACCAGGGATGTCTCCGGGGATGAGAACACAGAGATGATCACCAGAGAGTAGTTTAAAAACAAAACAAAACAGAGTGCATTGGAAATTTCTACAAAGAAATCACTCTTGTATACAGATGCCTAGAAAACAAGGCCAGGCATCCATTTTTTCTTTTCCTTTTTGGTCAAATTCATCAGTCTTATTTTTAATCCAGGACTGTTCATCAGTTGCAATACAGAAGCATCTTTTATGTGAATTGGCTCTTCTCTCCTGATAGGAGCTTAGGATTCCTAAATTCTGGTGTCCTGAACGTGGAAGTGGCACTGTGTGTGAATCGTGACACCAGCATCCTAGGCCTCAATTAGTCCTTGGAAGGAGTTGGTAATACCCAGGGACATCTAATTTACTGGGACTGGCACACGCAGAATATTTCATCTAAAACCCCTTCCTTAATTTTGGTTGGAGATTTTGCACACCTGCAAAATCTGTGGGCTCAAATGGCCTCTGGAAAGAGCCTCCTGCTAGGGGGCCCTGGTGCGGACACAACACGAAGGAGGAGGGCATTATGAGCAGTGGGTCCCTGTACTTTATGTGAGCGCAGTTATCTGTTATTAGTGCAAAGCTTATTGGAACAAGAGGGAGCGTATCTATGGCCAAGCAGCAGGGAGAGGATTTTAAAGTTTTGATGGAAAACAAAAATTGCTCAGGAAAATCTAAACAGTTCTCCTTTTTCCACGTGTGACTTTTAAATTGAACTTCTTTTTAGGCAATAAGTTGTTCTTTTACCCAGGACAGAACATGGAGGGGTCTGAGTCTTTAAGCTCCCAATATTTCTTTGTATGATTGTTAACGGGAGTCCCTTGGGAAGCGTGCTTTTCCTTGCATGTGTCCTGTATTGTCTTTTCTTTTCCCTCCTCCTCCCACCCCTTCTCCGTACTGCAGAGGTAGCAATCCTCCTGCTATTAGCAAGATGTCTATTATAGTGTCATTATAAAAGCCATAGTCAGTGCGAGGAATGACTCATGTCATGAAGGACTTAATAATTCACTGTAATAAAAGTATAAAGTTTTATGATAAACCACTCTCAGGGGAGTTAAATATAATCCTTAGCGGGTCACACACTGACTACAAAGCTTACATTTGTAATGGTAATTTGAATTTACTACATTGCCTTTAGTTTTTAAGCGTTTGTGTGTCATTAGACCTTATAAATTGATTTATATGTTTCAACTCAAGAATAATTCTGCATAAAGGTACAATAAATTTTATGGATTGGAGATATGGCATCTAAAACATTTTAATAAAATTATTGTTCTAAATTCACTTAAATGGCATGGATGAAAAGCAGCAGCAAAGATGCTAACGTTTCCGAACTTTCATGAACTGGATGAGGTGGGAGTGGCAGCTGCAGGTGTGGTGTTGCTGGGTGTAATTCCTCATGTCCTCCTCCTTGCTTTGTCAGCAAATAGGGACCTCTGGGGCCATTCTTGAAAGGGTGCCTACTGCCATGCGGCTTGCTGTGTGGGGACATCAAAGCTCTGGGTAATGCACTGATGATGAGTTTGCAGGAGAGAGGAGCCGACTGCATCCCTCAGAAGGACCTTTCTGTTATTTGTGACACTAAATGGAATTCTGTCTTTCCCAGGAAACGAAAGGAAGCTTGTCTAAGCCGGCAGCGTTCTTTCCCACTAAGCATTGAGGGCAGATCACCCATTCCTTAATCTATTTTCTCCTCAAATTTCTGAAAGGAATACATTTTTTAAAAAGCCCCCCACTCCCTCCCCACCCCACCCCCCCAAAAAAACCCACCTTGCTTGGAAGAGTGAAATGTGAGGGGGCTGCTGGACTATGCTTGGGGTTTTTTGGCTGCCCTGGCCCCTGGCTTCCCAGGCCTTTGGTCTCACCGGCTGTACTTTTGAGGAATGTGTCTCAGCCACATTCTCCCTTTCTCTTTATTATCAGAAAAATAAAGGTCAAATAAACTGGATTATGAAAAATGAAAACCAAAACCTACAAAAACAAAACCCTTGTTTGTTTCACAGGCTTGGATCCAAATGGCACCAACACAAGCTCTTGAAAGGAAAGGAGGGAGCCGCCTCTCCCCTCTCCCCTCCCACCCTTGCCCCCAAATCCTCCTATTAGCTTTTCACTTTTTCTCATTGGTATTATTTTAGCTAGCCAGCTGGGAGTGAGTTGTGATTAATTATATTTTCCTTCTGATTTTGCAGATTCAGGGGCGATCTCTCACTGGCTCCTGTCCTGTGAGAACTTTGTTTACATTTGGCAGTGTGCTTTTAAGTCACTGAAAGCAGTGCTGAATTTGGCTAAAAATACTTGATAAACTATACCGTCTGTTTTAGGGCTTTAAATAATTACCCGGCTTTTTTTTTTTTTTTCTTTTTGAATGCAGCTTCCCCCGAAGCTGGTATAATTTCAGTGCGGATCTTCAAAACCTTTTGTCTAATCCTGTGTATAGGCTTTCCCATAACGAAACTTAAAGAGGTCTTGGATGGCTCTGATGGACAGTTCTCATCGTATTCCTTGTAGTACTTGCACATTAGAAAAGCTTTATTCCCTCTTTGAGGGCAGGATTTTTTGTCAGAAAAGCACTGAGGTAAACCTCTAGGGGCCCTCAGGACTCAGTGGGTGTGTCACTGTTAAATGACCCAGGCAGCTGGACAGGTTGAGGTACAATTTACTGGAAATATATTAAAAGTATCTTGGGAAATGATTCTTAAAAATGTTCCCACTGCTGGTGTGATACAGATTAGAACCCCAGTGTGCAACTGAGAAAAATTAACTTGATGGTACAATGACGGCTTGGGAGGATGGTTGAATTCAAGGGACTAAAGGGAGAAAAGTCCGCTTCTGGTGACTTTCTGCCTAGGCCCAAGCCAGACCTGCACAGGGCAGGGGACTGGACAGGTACGGACACTTTCATCTGATAACTGACATTTGTGTGCATTTTCCAGGTAGTCGAGGTGTCAAACTCTGCATTCTCCTCTCTCTTTCCCCTCTTCTTAGTGACATCCCAAGGGAATCAGACTTGGAACCTAATGCAGCCTTATGCATAGACAAATTTGGCAGCCACTTGTATGATATGATTTATGCATCAGAAAAAAGTTTCTGGCTGGCATGGCTACCATTCAACTTGTTCTTTCCCCTAAAGCAAAGACTCCCCAGGAATCCCTATTTAAAATGCAAATGGCCCAGAGAAAGGGAATAGACATTTATCAGTCATCGACACCATGGTGAGAATTAGTGTCAATAGAATTTAGCAGACTGAACAATCAGGACCTAAGAGAGTGGGATGCAGAACAGAGGAATTTTGGTGAGGAGGAAGAATTTCTTTGGAGTTGCTTAGGGCAGGCAAGCCAGAGTGGTGTACTACAAAGGGGACTTGGGGTTGTCATGGAGAGTGGAAAGCCTGGGGGGCGGTGGGGGGAAGCACCAAGAATGGGGAGACGACAGAAAGGAGATGTGGGAGACCGTCAAAGTGAACTTGACCAACCTTGGACTTTGCCTTAGGATTGTCCTTCAAGTGACACGAGCAGTTCTACAAATCTTGTCACTTAGAGTTTTGTCCTAGAATTCTCATCTTGTATCTCTGGAATTTTCTTGGTCCATTGGCAGATGGCCTTGAGCCCATTAAACTCTAAATTAAAAAAAAAACAAAACATATACATAAACATAAAAATATGTAAAACACTTTCACTATGCCTCTGATTATTTTCATGCTCAGCCTGGCACACAGTAGATGGTTAATAAATATTTATTTGGATGAATTGAATATGTGGAACAGGTGTTACTATCAGTCCCACTTTATGGATGAGGATATTGAGCCTCAGAGGGGTTAAGTGAGTTGCCCAAGATCAGGCAACTAATCAGTGCTGAAGCCTCTTTCCACGCTTAGTGCCCCTGCCCCTTTCATTAGGTCCAGGGGCCCCATTTGCAATACCCCACTTTGGCTTGCCTTCCTTAGGTAGCTCCAAAGTAGTGCTTTCTGCTTTGGTAGTTCTGACTCCCAAGGCCAGCTCTCCTACACTGCCTTCATATGAGAATAGGATTGAGCAAGGCTCTGTATGCTCCATCCTATTAAACCAGGTCCATGTAGAGAAACTGAGTGTGATCTACAAGTCAAGTCCTTGACCTTTTAATTACAATCTGCTGAGTCTGCTGGACTTCTAGGTCCTCAGCTGCCCAACCAGATAGAAGTTTCCAGCCAACTTGAGGCATTGAACAATACTTTAATTGTAAATAACTCAAATGTCTAAAACTGGGATTGGTGGCCCATTTTCTTATATCATGCGTGATAAGGCATGTTTATTGGGAGCACTGTTTGAACCAAGAATTGGGTCCCCAAAGAGCCAAGGTCAAACAGTTATATGACCCCAATGTAGTCCGTTCAAAGTGGGGAGAGCTGCTGGAGAAAATGCCCTTAATATTTTTGAGGGGCAACTTGATGCCAGGAGCCAGAGTGCTGGATGGTAAAGACAAGTCCAGAGAGGCATGATAGAAGAGGAGCTGGGATGATTATCTCAAGACACTGATGAGTGCTTGCATAATAGGCTGACTGTGGATGATGTTTGGAGAATCAAGTTGGCTTAATGGTAGACAGTAGAGATGGCTAAGCCGTAAGCAGGTTGCCCGACCTTGACCACAAAAATTTGTTTCTGTCATTTTATCCCACTCACTGCGCCCACCCCCCTAACTCAATCTGAACTGTAGTTGTTCTCTCTGAGAAATGAGAATCACTCTTTCCAGACCCCAGAGTAATCCAGTGGCTCTTTGAATGGGATTCTCTACATTGTTCTCTCCTTTTCTATTGTGGACTCAGTTTGATTCCAAAACATTCACAGATAATTCTCAGATACTCCAGCTGAGTCATAAAGCTGATAATACTTCTTAGGCTTACTCTTTTTTTGAATAGGCTGTGGCTTAATTATTCCATTCTATGTCTCCTGAGGTATTAAAAATCATATTTTCTTCCTTCCTTTTTTTTCATTCCTTTGTGTATGTGTGTGTGGGTACATCTGTAATATGTAACAACTAAACGTGTATAGAAGAACAAAGTGTGTGACCCTCTAGGCCTGCACCATCCCCCCGTTGGAGCTGTTAGCCACTTACATGCACAATTAACCAGCTGATTCTTAGATTGAAGGCTGAGGGAACTAATTACAGGTACAAAAACTTCACCTAGATAAGAAGAGGTTGGTCTGGAAATTTAATCTTTAAAACTCTTTCTTCAGGGTGACTAGGTAGTGTGTGTGTGTGTGTACATATGTATGTATGTATGTATATGTGTGTGTGTGTGTACATATGTATTTCTTTTAGGTTGAGCCATCTTCCTGGTTTGCTTCCATCTTAATTACTAATGACATACAGTGGAATCCCCTATTTATGCCATAAATAGCTTCTACCAAATCACATTCTATTCAAATTCTGGTACAAAGATCTGTTGCAGGCTCTTCCTCTATATATTGTGAGTTTTCTCTTAAATCTAGAATCCTGCAGTAATCTATTGGACAATATGAATGGTGTAGATGTGTGTATGTATGTTGAATATCTTATTAAGAAGTACCTCTGGGAAGGGAATTCATATTTACCGATAGCCTGCCTTTACCAAGCAACTTCATCCATTATCTTCTCAATAACCCAGTGAGGTTGGTAGATTGTTTCCACTTAATACATGAGATTACTGAGGTTCTACAAAGTGAGGTAACCTTCCTAGGGTCATACAACTTGTCTTAGGTGAATTTGCCAAATGCTGGCTCTTTGGCATTACTCAAGACCACCTTTCAGCTTGATAAAGTTCCACGAGTTGGATGAACTCCATTCTTATGTCTCTGTGTAGATATGAAATGCTATAGTTCAAAACAATTCTCTTTACACTGTCTCTGGAATTTAGAGCTACTGGTAGTAAGACTAAATCGATCTTTTCAGGTAGCATATATTAAATAGACCATCTAGACTTCAACTTCAGGCTTATTCACAATGGTGCACGTTGACGCTGAGGAAGCATCTTTGCTACATCCTCCTCTGTTCTTCTTTTCCAGTTTTCATAACTAGTTCTCTGACATTCTTGCCTCATCCTGTCCTCTGGATACCTTGGTATTCTTCCCTTCTCCAAGGACATCTCCATCCAGCTCTGCCCTTCCTGGATAGGATTCCATGATCTGCATCTTCCCTTCCCAGTTCCAACAAAAGTGCAACTTGAATGTTCCTGCCCCTCAGGCTATGCTCTATGCTTTCTAGCTGGTTAATAAAATAACTCCACAAGAACCTGAAGATTCTTAGATGCTAATGGAATTAATAAATTATGGTGCAGCCACTACCTCCCACTATCAAGTTTCCTCCTTGGAAAAATGAAGGGGCAGGTGTGAAGAAGATCTAAGATCCCATCTTCTTCAATTTCATTTTCAATATGTGATCCATGAACCTCCACACATTATTCTTACATTTTGACAAGGGCCTTCCATACATAATGGGTCTTAATTAAAAGAGCACTCTTCCCTCTTCTGCCCCTTAAATGGAATGCCCCAGGTTTAACACTTGGCTGTCTCCCCTCTCACAGGGGATCCCTACGACCCCACATCTATGCTAATGACTCCTAGATCTATGTTTCCAGTCTGCCTCTGACCTTGAGTACCAGATGTCTCCCTGTTACTTTCTGTTGGCCATTTCCATTTGGGTTTTCCACAGTCCCCTGAAATTCACTAAATATGAAATAAAATCATCATTTTTGTACTCTTCCAAGCTGCTCTTTCTTCCTTATAGACTGTTAATGAGTAATGCCACTCTCCTTGTCACCCATTGGGGAAATTTGCTAATAGTCCTACATTCTCCTCCTTTCTCACTCCTACAACCATTCCAGTCAGTACAACCTGTTCATTCTTCATCTTAAACCTCTCTCTCATCCATCCAATGTCCTTAAGTCCCCAGAGTAGCCCTCATCAATTTCTTAGAAATTATTGCAATGACCTTGTACAGGTTCCCCATCATCTAGTGCTGTTTTATGCCAAATCTTCCCGTTAGGATTACACCACAGGGTCAGTGGGAGAAGCAAATAAGGTAAGGAACATGGACATGTTCTGTAAAATTTAGAGTTCTACTAGTGTGCTCTCTTATTTGTTGCATTCTAGAAAGACAGATTGCTGATTCTGGCTTCGGAGTCTTTTTGCTGCTTCCTGTATCTAGAGTGTTCCCCCTCCTGCCCTCTTCTTTTAAAAGTAATACCCATTCCTCAAGGCCTAGCACAAGCTCACGTCTACCAGAAGCACAATCTAACCATCCCCACCCTCTTTAAAGTCTTCTTTCTAAACACCTGTGCTTGTGCTTCCACCCTTTGCTCTTTGTTAGTTACACCTTTGAACTCCTGTTCGATTTCCTGGTTCATGGTTTAGTCTCCATAATCAGGTCATAAGGTCACTTGAAAGCAGGGACCATATCTTTATTCTTCTCTAAAATATATTAGAAGATGCTCAAAAACACTGCATGGATGGATGGATATTTCTGTGGGCTTCCACTTGGTTTGACTTGAATTATAAATCTGGCACATGCAGTCTGGATGAGAAGGATTCCTACATCCCTCTGTCACAGAGGTCCAGCTGTCCAGGCAACGGAACAGGATCTGGATCCTGAACCCCTGATTCCACTCAGCGGCAGAGGGAATGAGGCTAGTGGAAATGACCTGGGGCGATAAATTCACGACACCTTGCACATCTAATGCTTTTCTTTCTTTCGTGGTATACCAGGAAGACATTGAAGAGCCGGGTGCGTGAGGGGGCAGTGTTCCCCGTGAGTCTGCAGGCCAGCCCTGGGGTGTGCACGTGTGTGTGCACGTGTGCACCTGCCACTCTCTAGCAAGCACATGGCAGTTTGTAGCTCATTGTTTCCTCTGCCCAGGTAGTTGGGTGCGTTCAGCACTTCCTCAGCAAATGTGGTCACTGTCCCCTCTTGCTTATCCAAATACACAATTGGACAATAAATGAAACCATGGAAAATTCATAGTGCCACAGGTCTTCATTCATTGCTGATTTTAAATGAACCTTCATGCATAGGATGAAAGAGCCATTAGTGGGAAAGAGTTTAAACTACATTAGAAGAGCGGAGAAAATTGTCCAACATTTGGTTGGTCTGACAAGGTAAAAGGGAATATTGGGTGGGGGCAAGCTATTAGAGAAGGAAAGCACAATGGCACTGAAGAGCAGGCATGGGGTGGGATAAAGTGCTGGCGTGGGTCTGGAAACAATGCATAAATACCGTAAATATGTGCAGAGTTCCCAGGCAGGAGAACAGTTCTTTCTTCACAGTTAAAAACGTTACAAATGCCTTCAGGCTTCCCTCTCTCTTTTCCTAACTATGCCTCCTCCTTCCTTTGATTCTCTGTCTGTGGAATGTAAAGTATATTTGAGGCGCTTAAAGGAAACCTTCAACTACTGTTTAACAAGTCAATACTAATTATTGTTTAGCACTGGATTATGGGCCGGATCATGAAATTAAAACAGAGCTGTTAGGACACCTTTGTACCTGGCAAAGAGTTAATGAGCACATGCTGGGTCCCTGTAGTAACTGCCAAGCTGGTTTACTATTTTATTTCAATGGCACAGGAACAAAATCTAATAAATCATTTTACTTTTATCTTGATGCTTCCTTCTTCATTAGCAAAATGCAAAAGCTTTATTGTACTGTTTATCGTAAATTGGGAAATTTTTTTCATATTGTTCAATTAGTTGGTTATCTGCACAGTGGGGTGGATGTGTATATTACAATAAGAAAAAAATTATAAGCAAATCTGAGATCAGCAAAGCTACTGGATTAATAGCATAAGCAGAGAAAGCGACTTGCCTCCTGAGACCGTGGATGGTGACTGGACTTCCTCATGGCTGTGTGTTTGGTGGATTATAGATATAGAATGCAGATGGTGGGCAGTGGGTACGTGTGTGTGTGTGTGTGTGTGTGTGTGTGTAATATGGCAGATTACATTTCTTGAAATAGGAGGGCAAGGTTTCTGCCTCTAGGCCCAGTCACTTGGGGTTTCTTGGTAAGGGCTCCATAGCTAGGACAATATGGGAAAAGGGAAGGAAGCAGGGAGGAACAAGGGTGAGTTATGAACAATCTGTTCATTTTGATGAGATGTCCAGCTGAGTTGGCAGCCAGACGTCCCATAGCAACTCAGTTCACCAGATCTCTGAACAACTAAATGGTCATTCATGGCTTTGGGGTCCTGCTGGCTGGAGTGAGATTTGAACCAGTGACCTGTAAGTGAGAAATGCTATTTGCTATTGCTGGGTGCATGTGCTGTTCAGTTTGACTCTCTCACCGCCCCCCATGGGCTCCTCAGAATGAACATGTAGATATGTTCAGCACTGAAAATGGGGTACAGATGACTGTCTCACTTATTCTGGTGATCAGATCTAAAGCTGATTTTTAAAAGCTTTGGAAAAGGTTGGTAAAATATGTTATTTGTATAAATTTACAAATTTTAACTTTCTTATGTGATAACAGAGCAGGGGAAAACTCTACACATAAGTCAAGGTATGTAAGGATAATGTATAGCTTAATAACAGATTGTATTTTTCTTCCCGTTGGGTCTTACTACTTACTTCAGTAACTTACAATATTGGAATTGCTTTGTGGGAACTAGGAGTCCATTAAGATGTGTATCTTATGCAGCTGGTATTACATGTAATATTTTTTAAAAACACTTAATCTTTAACCTCAGTATTGCATAAAGGTGCAAGGGATCAATTATAGATAAAAAGAGGGGAGATCTCGGAGGACTTGCAAACCTATTGACAGTTTCTCAAGATACAGTACCAGGTTTGTATATATAGGTATTTAGTTTTCCATGGCTCAGACAAGGAGAAATGTTGTAATTGATTTTATTTGAAAGCAAGAGATGGGGCCAAAGGGGAACTTTTGGTCTACAGTTTTTGCTTTCTGCCCATGTAAAGTAAGCATTCCTACCAGAGGTGTTTAATGGTGTATTCTGTCTTTTTTTTTTTTTTAAATACAAGTGGGAATGAATGCCTCAGGCTAGGCAAACTCCACCTCTCAGAACCTCAGAGGCGGTGGGAATGATCCCTGCCCTTCCGACCCATCCTTAATTGGCCTATAGTCCAAGAAGCAATTAAAACTAAGGGTCTGTTTCATAAAATGTGAACATGCCATTTAAATGTGTGCAGGGGGATTCCCGTTTGTAATGCTGGGATAGAAGCAGCTCCTGTAAGCCTACCTTTCATAAATTTACTTTTCTTTTCTCCTCTGGGCCCTAGATGACTTCCATCCTTTTTCTGGCAAATTCTAAAGTCGAGTTCAGGGCCAAGGTTGGGCTCAGGTTCTTGGGTGCATGTCGTGATAGCCTGCTGACCTAGTCCCCACCTTGCCTCCCTAGGCTGGAAGGTTTAATCGTGATTTTTTCTTATCTATTCCTATTACTTAATCATTTTATTATTTTGCCCAACAGAATATGGGAAGAAAACTCTAGAAACTGAGTTGAGCATTGCTGTCTGCAGAGACTGAAGCTAAGGGAAAGCTGCCAGAACTTGCCAGAGATAAGCTTCAGAAATGAGTTGGGGCAGAGAAAGTACCCCTGAATTCCAAGATGTTTAATTACAATACCAGGGAAACCCTCATTTGCACAATTACTATTTACGCTTTCTCACAATGTATACACCCCTTACTCTCAGCCTTCCACCTCATATTAAGCTCCTAGTATTGCTAATATACCGAGTTTCTGAAAGCTGTGTAGCAGTTCTATTAAGATGAACATGATTCTTGAGAAGCATTTCATAAATTCCTCTATTTTTTGTTTTAGAATGAACTCTGAGAAACAGAGTCTCTTGTTGGAGATACTAATTAGGGTGTAGAAATCATATATTTTTTAGTTCAACTGCAATTCCAAGTACAGGAGTCCATTTAAGATGTCTCTTAGACTAATGTCCAACCATAGGAAAGAGCTGTAATAATATGCCCTTGAGAATATTGTACTAGCTGTCTGGGACAAACTAAGTTGACAAATAATCACTTGATTCAGTTCTGTGTTTGCTTTGTCTAATAAACAATAGTCTATCCTTTATTATTTCCTGCAGTTTGTATTATACTGCTATTCACAAAGTTTTGATTTATTTTGCGGAATACTGCTATCGGCCTTGTTATCCTGGACTCTTTCTTCAGCCTTTCAAATGAGGCAGGGGGTTATCTGGTACTTTAGCTTATAGTAAAAGGCTGCATCTACACCACACCAAACAACCAGGCAGAAAGTGAAACACTTCACTCCCTCTCCCAGATGGCCCCAGATGCATGGCATTGTGTAGACCGAAACAGCCAGATGGCTGAATGGATTTTTCACTTTCCATCTGGGTGTGTGACATGGTGGAGATGCAGCCAAAGTCTTGAGCCAAAAGAAAATGCCAGCCAAGGAGATGAGGTATTGCTACTTTCCAGGCACCTAATTCCTGCTGGGTGGTATTATGACCTTGGTTTAATTTATTCTTTGAGAAGCAGGTCACTTTTACGGGAACAATGATTGTCAACCTCTAGAAATAAAGAGGGAAGCAGACAGATCCAAAGAGACTTGGAGGGAACGTCTCCTTTGCTTTCTTCTGAGGACAGGTCTTTTACCGACTTGTTGGGACCAGTGACACCTGGGGAAGGCCCTCTCCTTCTAGGTCTCTGGAGGTCAGCAAGCTGGAGGCACTACAAAACACCAGGTGACAACGGAAACGTCAAGGGACTTGCTGTCCATCATGGGCATCACTAAATCTCTTTGAACAACTCTGGGCAGTGAATTATGGCAGCATGGAATTGACTTACAGTTTATTTCTAGTAACAGGCAGTTACTATGTCAAATCTGAAACCATTCAGAAAGGCCTGTAAAAATATATGACAAAGTAACAGGCTACCTCTAGCTCCTTTTAGCATGTTTATAAGTTTAAACTGCATTGAGCTTGGGTTTATAGAAACGAATACAAGGATTTCTTATGTCCTATTCCTTCTCTCTCTCCCTATCCTGCAATCAGCTCTTTTGTGACTGTGGGGTGGTATCCAAGATCTTCAGAATGTTTGAACTCCTAACCAGAATTGCCATTCTGTTTAGAGGTAGTCTTATTGATGAACATACAACTTGTATTTTTCTGGCATAGTTGAAAATTCTTTTGTTGAGGAACAGGATAGTTAAATGACAGTCGCAAAAGAAAATCATTTCCAAGTTACCTTTCACCCACTCTTCCCCCAAAGCTGTTTAACACTTACTGAGAAACTAATTGCAGCCTGAGTGGGGTCACGGGACAAATGCTGCAATCCGGGCATAATGCGACACCAAATATAATAAGGTAACACATTGTTAAAAGTCAGTATCCCAAGTCCAACAATACGGTGTCGCAGACTCATAAGCTGTAACCATATCACACATAATTGTCATCTGCAGAGAAAAGATCTAATTTTGATAATGCATATTGAGATTGGTTGTCTGCAAAATGCTCATGGCTCCAGAAGGTTTGACAGTCCTGAATATCACATAATAGCATGTAGCCAAGGAACATGGGTTGAAGGGAAGAAAGGGAGACTCTATTCCAGAACGCAAGCACTCCTACTCACAGTTTTATTTTTAAGAACACGATTCTGCTCAGACAATGAGCAAGTTTATGTGAAGGGTGGTTTGTGCCTGGGTTTCCATATCTGGAATCTGTGTGTGTGTGTGTGTGTGTGTGTGTGTGTGTGTGTGTGTGTGTGTGTGTGTGTAGGTCCCAGTCCATCCTCTGGGGTCTGAGCTATGGGATTTTACTTTGATAGACACAAATATCCTGAGGTTTCTTACTTTTAAGGACTTGGTGTAGCTTTAAATTCTGAAGAAATTAAGCAAAATCAACAGACTCCTGAAACAGGCTGTCTACTACCATATTTCCTCAATTCTAGGAAATAGCTTTTTAGCATTTTAAGATAGCTGTGGTCAGCATCCCTCTTATAGTCTACATGTAGAGCTTTTTCTCCCTAAAACACTGTTTTTAAATCAAAGATACACCTTCCAACCCATGGCAGCTAAGAGTTGAAGAAATCATGTAATAATAAATATGCTAGGTGTATTTATTGGATGTATGTGATGTCCCTAAGGTAGCAGAAGACCTTTGATAAGTGTTCCATTTCAATTTCATATGAGCCCTGTGGAGGAGCTAATTTTATTTCCATTTTCCAGAGAGGATTCCAAGACCCATAGCTACTATAGGCCCTCTTTCCCCTGTAGTCCAGGGGACCTGGTTGTCTCTGAATATGTCACCTCATAGCAAGGTATAGCGCAATGGGGTGCTTTGTTCCCATACCCATAACTTTGCTGGGGTCCACTGCCCTGGACTCACTTATCCTCAGATCCCCTTAGCTCCTATAAACTCGGGCTCTGTTGATCTGGATGAAGCTCTCAAAACTAAAAGGTTTGCATTTCTTTCAAACTCCTGGAGCATTTGTTTATATCTGTTGCCTCATGTTGTTCATCTGAGGTTGCCCTGTCAATATACATTTATGACCACACCTCAAGTCCCTTTACTAGATGAAGACTTCTCGGGGGCAGAGACATCAGGGTCATTTCTGGGGCCCTTCATCAATCACAACATCCAAGCACTTAGTCTGTACATAGCGTGTGAACATTAAATATGTGTGGAATAAATGCATGGCATAAAAAATTATATCAGACTAGTACCATTTAAAGAGGGTGAAGGAACTTTGAGGTCATCAACCTTGCTTCTCAACAGCAGCTGACTATGGCACTTCCCTCTCGAGACCCATTCATTCATTCATTTCTTCACCAATTTTTTTATTGTACATGGTTCTATGTTCAAAGCAATGGGTGAGATGCCCTGGGGAGTATACAGAGAAATAGGAAATAGAAACTCTGCCTTTGAAGGGATCATAATCTAGTTGATGAGATCACACAGATGTAAATACTAGAGAATTTATATCCTACACCTGTGGATGTGTGAGGCCTATATAGGAGGTTGAAATGGTTATTATTATTATTTAAATATCTATCATTCAATGCAGAGCATGTTAATTGATGTGGAAGTTGAAGGGAACGATGTCAACATGGATGATTGGGAAGGCCTTTTTTTGGAGGGGGTTGTTGTGCATGTCAAAATGAGGAAGAGCAGAAGGGAACGGCAGAAGAAAGTGAGGGTCACGTGCGTCAAGCATTTCCATTAGCTGACGTTGGAATGCTGGGGCAGGAGCGGCCACAGATGAAGTATTTGCTTGGGCGGCCCAGGTGCTTAGGGAGCTGCGGAGGGTGCCTGAGGACGGAAGAGGCCTGGTTAGGTCTGTGGTCTTGGGAGATTAGCTTGGCTGAGTAGGGACTAACTACAGGATGACTCAAGCCCAGGAATAGGAAGTATCAGGAAAGAATGAAGAGCATCATTTAGAAAGGAGATATTTTGTTCAAATATGCTTAAAATATTTAAAAAGATGGGAAGGGTTTCTCTTTAAAAACTGGAATTGTTAAAGCAGATTTTAAATGCCGAATGGCTGATGTACCTGGGAATCTCCATTGTGTGGTCGTTAGAAGTGTGGAGTGAGACTGGAGGTGTGTGTTGGGGGGACAGCTGAGGCAGCTACTGTAAAACCTAATTGGAAGGTAGAGCCAAGGGGGCAAGGCTGCCTCTATGGGCAGCAGGTCTGTGGAAACATATTTCCTTAGAATTCTCTGAGAAAAAAGAGGAAAGAGGGGGACATGGCAGAAAACTAACGTTTATTAAGTTCCTCTGTGCATCAGGCAGAATGGTGCTATGCTTTTTCTTTTTTACTTTAACTCCTTAAATCCCTACAACATCACAGTGAGAAAGGGGTTTTTATCCCCATTACACATGTGAGAAAAATGAGGCCCAGAGAATTTAAAAGACTGCCCAAAGTTACAGAATCAGATTTTGTGTTGGGTTTCAGCCCAAGAGTTGTTCAAGCCCTAAGCCATACTTTTCTCACTGCACCTGGCGACATTCTGTTGACACGCCACTTTATTGTCTGTTGTTCAGATTAAAGTCTCGGAGATGGTGAATACCTACCACCTGCGTTGCCCACACATCTCCTGACCTGGGTTGCCTGGATCTTACCTCTCACTGTAATGGAAAGAAATGGGTATGTCAGGAAAACAAGTCTCCTCCTCAAAGGACAGAGCAGAGATGGCCCAAGCCTTCATTCTTTGCTTCCTTTCCCCCAGCCTTCAATCTGGGATCATGAGGGTGAGATGTTCTGATCAGACACAGAGCTAGTAGGAACCTATAACAGGGAACACACAGTGAGGAAGGCAAAAGAGAAACACTCCAAGAATAATTTGCCCCCTTCTTGTTTTATTTACTTTCCCTCTACTCCTCCCAGCCATTAAAACCTCTACCCTTAAAAAAAAAAAAACCCTCTACCCTTAATATGGAGACCAAAATTGTATGTCTCTAAGGACTCAATTTGTCATTGATCCATTTCAGAACTCCTCTTTCTCCTCAAGGGTGGACTTTGGTGGTCAAGGTGGCAAAGCTGTGAGCTTCGCCTAGAGGCTAGAACAGTGCTTCCCAGCATTTTCCACATCATGGCACAAATATTAAATGATAATATTTGTAGGGCACTTTGGAAAAGATGGATGAGCTGGTTATGGATGGAGCACTGGCCCAGGGCTCTGGCTCCTCCAGTCTTCCTGAGGCCTTACCTGTGACCCATATAAGGCATACCTGTGTGCCCACTGGCTAGATGCTCTGGGCTGGAGTGGGCCACCGCTCATCACCCTCAGCAGTGGATTCATAGATTTATCATCAGAGATTAGTGCAGGCCCCTGTTATCTGTAGTTTCTTAGGGTCTCAGTATTTTTAAAAGTAAGAAAGGTCCAAAATAGGGTTCCAAAACTATGATGCGATGGAAATGTGCTATTTACACAATAATCACAGAACTTATAAAATAATATTTATAAAATAATATTTACTCATAAAATATAACTGTATGACACTAGTTTAAAGCTACGTAGGGAGGACATTCTTTCAAGCCTGTCAGGGCATCTTGGTGAGGCCAGGTGTAATTTCATCTGGAGAGTATGCTAAAAGTCTATATTAGATGCCCTTGTGACTTTGAGGTCCAGGTCAAATGCACCCCACCCAACTCATGCAATTAAAGTCTGATGGGTAATAATGATTCTAAGTGATAGAACTATATTAGATGATTTTCATTAGACGATTTTCATATGCCAAGTTCTGTGGTTTTTTTTTACATGGACGGTTTACTTGAATCTTCATAGCAACTCTAATTATCTCTCTTTTACAGATGAGTAAACTGAGGCTTAGAGGGAGAGGTTAGGTAACTGGCTCAAAGCCATATGGCTATTGAGTGATGACAATTTGATGCTAATACCACTGGTACCAATAGAGTATGCTGCCAGGATTCTTAGAGAATTCTCCTTAGATGCAGGGAGAAAAAGAAAAATTGAAAAGTGTTATTTGCTAACAACTGGCCTTAAAAGCTGATCCCTCAGAGGTACCGACAGCAGGGTAAGGGAAGTAAATATAGTCTGCAGTACAGTTAGTGAATTTCTTTCATAAGTACTCATAAGTAGCCAATGGGTTATTTAGGGTTACTAGATTTAGCAAATTTACCCAATTCCCAAATAATATTGAATTTCACATAAACAAAGACTGACTTTTTTTGTGTGTGTGTGCAAATATGTCCCAAATATTGCAGGGGGCATACTTATATAAAAAATATTATTCTTTGTTTATCTGAAATTCAAGTTTAACTGGGAGTCCTATATTTTTTCTGGCAATCTAACATTGTTGATACTGTCTGTTGGTAGGTGGGGATTTCCTTTAACACTTCTTTTCTTTTTTTTTTTGCGGTAGGCAGGCCTCTCACTGTTGTGACCTCTCCGGTTGCGGAGCGCAGGCTCAGAGGCCGTGGCTCACGGGCCCAGCCGCTCCGCGGCACGTGGGATCCTCCCAGACTGGGGCACGAACCCGTGTTCCCTGCATCGGCAGACAGACTCTCAACCACTGCGCCACCAGGGAATCCCCTCCTTTAACATTTATTACTCCTTGATAGCACTAGACAAAAGCAAGTATTATTGGAAATAGCAAAATAAATAAATATAACCACAGAATCACAGAGAAAAGAGAACAGCAGAGGATTGTGACAGCATTGCTACTCTTTGCTAGATAGTGATTGTGGTCATACCAAGAATAGACTGAGTTTTTGGGTCTTGGCTCACAAGACAAATCAGAGAAGGCCACTGAGACCCTAAGCCCAGATTTGGGAAGTCTTGGTTTTGTGAAGATTTGAGAAATAAAAAGAAGAAGAATGCCATTCATGGGCTTTCCCTGATATGGATATTCTGGAGGAAGTAAAAAAGGGAGCATTAGATAGTTGTGAAGAGGGTGGATATTTATATTTCTAAGTAGAAGAGAACAGACACGGGCATACAGAGGACAGAATGACAAGCTCCTCAGAGCTGCTGTGGAGGGAAGGGGGTCACCTGGATTGGAAATATATCATGGTCAGAATATATCATGAAGAGCACAAAAATAACATTTGTCGAATACCGAGTACTGGATTGTTCTGAGTTGAATGGTGTCTTCCCAAAATTTATGTCTTGGAACTTACGAATGTTACCTTTATTGGAAATAGGGTCTTTGCAGATGTAATCAAGTTAAGATAAGGTTATACAGAATTAGAGGGGCCCCAAAGTGCAATGTGACCAGCGTCCTTATTAGAAGAGGAAAATTTGGACACAGAGATGCAGACACACAGGGAGAATGCCATGTGAAGATGGAGGCAGAGAGTGGAGTGATGTGTGTTCCGGCCAAGGGACACCAAGGTTTCCTGGTGACCACCTGAAGCTACAAAGAGGCCAGGGAGGATCCTCCCCTGGAGTCTTCAGAAGGAGCATAGCGTGGCCCAGCCAACATCCTGATTTCAGATTTTTAGCCTCCAGAACTGTGAAAATAAATTTCTGTTGTTAATAGCCACCTAGATTGTGGTAATTTGTTATGGCAGCCCTAGGAGACTAATAAAAGTATATGCCACATTCTATGTTATTACTCCCTTCCATACAAATAAAAAGGTCAAATGTCATTGAGGAAAAGTGGAGAGGAAAGATAGTTCAGCATACGTTTCCTACTTTAATTAGCTTGTAAAACAGACTCAGCCACAAAGGATTGGGGTCTGCAAACTTCCTGTAAAGGGTCTGGTAGTAAATACCTTAGGGTTTGCTGGCCACAGGTTCTCTGTGGCAACTACTTAATGCTGCCATCGTAGAGCGAAAGCAGTGTATACAATGCGTAAGCAAATAGGCATGGCTAGGCTCCAGTAAAACTTTATTTGCGAAACAGGCAGTGGGCTGGTGGTCTAGATTTGGCTCCTGGGCTATAGTTTGCCCAACTCTGACAAAAGGCCTGGCCTTTGGAGAGCCCCCTTGCCTTGTGGATATGTGGACATTTACAGCTGTCCAAGTGAAGTGAAACTCCACTAGTGTGTCCTTGACTTTTCACATACCTGGTGGGACTAAAAATCATGGAACTAATGTTTTCTCAGGCAAAGTGACATCTCAGTGAGCATGTCTTTCAGTGTTAGGCTCTTATGCACAGGCTGCCATCTTTCAAGGTGCCATGGAAAACATGAGTTTTACCACCACTTTTAAAACCAGGATTTGAGCCAACCAAGCATAGCAGACTCATTGTTTCATGGTCGAACCTCGTTTTAAATCCTGCATACTTGATTTAAATCCTCCAGTTTGATCACTCACCTTGTTTGCTAGGCTTGGTTCTGAGCAACTTTTGGACTCATTCCAAAAGTCAAATCCATTCTCAACAGGTAAAAATTGTTACTACTGGGCTTTCCTGGAGGCACAGTGGTTGAGAGTCCGCCTGCTGATGCAGGGGACATGGGTTCTTGCCCCGGTCCGGGAAAATCCCACATGCCGTGGAGCGGCTGGGTCCGTGAACGATGGCCGCTGAGCCTGCGCGTCCGGAGCCTGTGCTCCGCAACGGGAGAGGCCACAGCAGTGAGAGGCCTGCGTACCACACACACACACAAAAAAATGTTACTACTGGGGCTTTCGAAAGAATGTGCAAAAGGCTCTGACAAGTAGTCCCAACAAAGAGTTCCAAAGCCTTTTGTTCTGGCAGCACTAGTAGAGTAAGTGCTCAGCACCCCAGGGCAGCCCTGGGAAAGGATGGAGCCTCAGCTGCCCATGTAATGATGCTAGAATTAGTAAAAGGTCATTTCCATCATTGTCTTAGGCTCGCTTCATTCACTGGCCCAAATGTGGCATGCAGATATGCACATACTCAGGCAATATGGGCATTTAGACACTCCAGAGACTCGGGGACAACAGCCACATTTACCCATGCAACCACCACCTTTCCTTCCCAGCCAGGTATCCAACACCTCTGAGAAGTGATTCCTCCTGCGGGAGCTTTTCCAAAAGCATCAGCAACTTCCAGGCCTCGATCTTGTCTTGGCAGAGGAGCAGCTGTACATATCACAGTTTATCAGTACTTCTGAGATGAGCTGTTTCCCCTGCCCACTGCTGCAGACGTGGGTCTCAGAGGAGCCCTTCTGGCTGATATTACAGGATGTTTTCTTACCCTCTCCACTTTAGAGTGTTAGCTTCCTACTCACCACAGCATTCCTTCTTGTCAGAGGGATGCTGGGTGTGTGAGAGCATGTAGCACCCAAGACTCACTTGAGGCTGTCAGATGTGATTTCACCTCATCTTTTGAGGCATTGGAGGTAGGAAAGCTGGATTTTATTTGCAAGTTGAGTCTTACCTGGTTGCAGGAAGTGGTCTTCAGACCATCTGTCCTCTTCCTTTAGTTTTTAAAATTTAAATACAAAGTAATGTGTTATTAATTATAATATATATCATGTAAATTATATTATTATATATTATTATAATTATATTAAATATTAATTCTGGTGATGATTTGACTTTCAAGACTCTCAAGGGGTCACCTCCTTTTTATGGGGAGGAGAAAAGCATCTTAGGTTTGCACAAATAAAATATTCCTCAGAAACAAGCAATATAACCAGAATGATATCTGCAGACAGCTCTGCTTTACCGAGCTCTGAGCCAACCCCAGAGTGTCCACAGAAAGGTATCACGTTAGTTAAATCATTTGTCAGTGTTTAGAATCATATTTATCTGCTAGAGAAGTAACAGCATTTATGAATCCTTTCCTGTATAGCAACTTGGACTGTTTTTCTGCAGGCCAAATGCTAGTAATGTACACCTTAAACACTGTGGAGCATGTTGTTTGGTGAAATACACTTCCCTTTGTCCACGAATCAGCCTGACCAGGTAGAGAACAAGTATCAGTAATTTTTTCTTTTTAGAACAATTAGATTTATGGACTATCACTGCTAAACACATGTGATTATTCCAAGACTGAAAACAGAGGTAATGCTGGTAGTGTTGAAGCAGGGGACATGTACACACCTTCCTTTAGGTGGCATTTCCTGGAGGACTAGAAAAAAGCAGTGTGTTGCCAGGGAGTGAGGTGGAAGTTCTGTTGGTTGGCATTTGAATGACAGAGCTACAGGGCAACTCTGAGGGTCTCAAGGTCCTCCAACCCCATGGCCCATGTGGAGTGTGAGGCCTTCCTGCTCCTGAGTGGGCTGACCTTGGGAAAGCAGGACTGATCTTTTCTGTGGTATCAGCTTTCTCAGCAAAGTTTCCAGCCAGTTCCACCACCATCTATCCTTAGGTTACTCAGGTTTACTCAGCAAGGCATTTAGCCAATCACCCGACTGAATTACCAATCTCATAACCCACGGGTAGAAGGCTGGTTCATTTGGTAATGCCCACCTCCTAATGATCTATGGGAGCGGGCAGTGAACATTTTCTGCAAATGTCCAGATAATAAATATTTTAGGCTTTGTGGGCCATGCAGTCTCTGTCACAACTACTCAACTCTGTCATTGTGTTGTGTACATAGCCATGGAGAATACAAATAGATAGACAACGGGCTGTGTTCCAATAAAACTTTGTTTACCAAAACAGAAAACAAGTAGGATTTGGTCTGCAGACCATAGTTTGCTGACCCCTGGTCTATGGAGGCAAAAGGATTCTATTCTTAGGCATTTACAAATCTTATATTTAGAGATTTAACTTGGAACAATACAAAGATCGTTAAATTAGGAGTTAGGAGACATGAGCTCTTACCTCAGTCTGCCATGGCTTGTGGTAACTTGTTTAACCTCTCATGCTTTAATTTCCTCATCATAAAACAAGGGATTCAGATTAAATGATCTTTAAGGTTCCTTACAGTTGGAAAATTCGGATCTCCTCTAATCATTGGTAGTTCTAAATTACAGGCTCTAAGGGATATCCTTTCCCACATCTTCATCATTGTGCAGGGTTCTTAACGGCAACGTGACATTTTGGAGAGGGGTCTGGGAGGGAGAGAATGATTCTTCAGCTAATGCCTGTTTGCTGTTCCAGTGTTTTACTTCCTAAATCTGACCCTATTCGCCTTGGTCTGGAGCCTCATTTATTCTCTCAGCAAATACCGTATTCGAAACATTCTCTATTGGCACCATTTTTCTTTACCATCAACAGCAGAATCAGGAACTGCTCTGTCTCCTGCTTTTGTTCTGTCGCCCCCAAGAATGAGCTCTTACTTTGTGCAGCTATTGTGTTTTTCATTTGAGTGAATCCTTTCTCCAGTGGACTGGGATGGAGTCTACACTTCATGTTGTCCCCATTTTGCAGGTGAAGAAACCGAGGTCCAGAGAGAAAAATGACTTTCCCAGCTTCACTCATCTAGGAAGTGGCAAATCCAGAAATCCAAGTCCAGAATTCCAGCTCTGTCTTTAGAGTCCACACTTTTTTTACTCTGTGAGGTTTGTTCAAAGTAAAGTGAATCATTCTTTGAGGGAAGTTATCACAAAGGTGCCAGAGGCTCTTTGCCATTTTGCCTCAGAGGGGCCTCTGCCTTAGAAAGAGCTCTTTCTTGCATGCCAGGACATGCAGGCTTTCACCTCCTTCAGGGAGAACTGGAAGACTTGAGCAACTGGAAAGGGTGTTCTATTTTTTTCTTCTTATTTATTTATTTTTAAAATACAAAACATCAGAATATGTAAAATGGCAGCTGCCAGAAATATTGTCCTTGTCTCTCTCCAAGTGCCAATAAAAACTTATGATTCTATCCTCGGCTGGAGTGGGCTTTCCTGGGATTGGAGTAGTTATGGTCCTAATCCATGAACTATTCATCACAGTGGCACTGGCAAATGTTTGCTGCACTAAACTCCCCCCAGTGAATCTCTTGCATTTCCACAGCTAATGGTTAAACAGGACTTGGACCAATATTTGCATCTTTCCAGCCTCTGGCAGTCTGATTATTAGTGCAATAAATATACAGCATTTAATAACTCTTCACTTTTCCATTTTGAAACCATTAGTTGTCTCCAGGTTGACTACGGAGAACTTCAAATTCAATTCATTAACATTTCCTTAAATAGTCCTCTTAACAGTGCAGGTCTGGCTTTCCCATTATGTACTGTCACTAATAATGGTTTTTACTTCTAACCTGTTATTAATTAAAAAATAAAAAAGAGCCCTCCACTCTCTCCATTTCCGAATAAGGTTTAGATCCTCCCTGTGTGAACTGCAAAGAGGCCTTTAGAGAGTGGCTTGTAGTGTTTGATAATTGCTATCAAGGTAAATAATTTAGCTGGTCAGAGAGAGTGCACTTCTCCCTGCCTCGAGTGGACGGCTCAAGTCTCGGCCGGTCGGGCAAACCAAACCCAAGGCAGGGAGAATCAGAGCTGCATGAAACTTGCATTAGGAGCCAACAGGAAAAGGCAGCCTTTCCTAAGGGATACCACAGTGACCCTTGAAGCTTGCCGTGACCTGGACACCACTATCCTTCTCACATCTGCAGTGAGACAGGGACATCCAGAACCCCCAAGCCCCCGCAGACAGAGGCATGTTTCCCCAAAGTCTTTCAGGAGTTTGCCATGAAGGACAAATGAACAGGCACAGATCCCCTGGATGCCCTAATCTTTTCTTTCCCTACTTCAAAGCCTTCTGCGTTGCCTCTGAGCCTGTAATTACCCTGGGGGTATTTTAGATTTGAAGCGACACCAGCAAAATTGCACTTCCTGATCATGGGAGTCCACAGTTGTGTTTAATCAGTTATGAAGCTGGTCACGAGATGGAGTTTTTCAGCCATAACCATTAAAGGGGAATCATGATCTAGCCCAACTCCTTGTGCTCGGGGTAAGGGACCCACAATCTGAAATTAAACACTAGCCCCTTGATGTGGTTTAATTTAGTCTCTGCCTCCTTAATTAAAAGCATACCGTTACCCACCCACATAACAAACTAACACTTTCATGCCAGACTGTAACTCAAAAAAAAAATAAAATAACCTGCTAAAGTTAGGTGGAGCTAAAACACTGATTTTAAGACACCAACAGAGGCTCCAAAACACCACAATAGAATCTAGATTTATTTAACCTGGAAGCTTTAAACAAGCTTGGAGGCTATTTGAGAGTCAGTTCTCCGTCCGTCTCTCCCTGTACCCCTCACCTCCCTCTGCCTTGTCTCTAGCTGTCTGTCTGTTTGTCTTTCTGTCTGTCTTGCCTGTCTGGAGCTCTCTCTCTCTCTCCCTCTCTCTGTGTCTCTATCTCTCTCTGCCTCTTTGTCTCTGCCTATCTCTTTGTCTGTGTCTCTGCCTTTTTCTCTGTTTCTCTGTGTCTGTCTCACCCCCTCCCTCTCTCTGCCTCTCTCTCTCTCTGTGTCTGTCTCCCTCCCTCTCTCTGTCTCTGTCTCTCTCTCTCTGTCTGTGTCTCTCTGTGCCTCTGTCTCCCTCTCTCTTGCGCAGTCCCATGCACACATGGATCCCAATCAGAAACACACCTTTGATTATTTGACATCCGCAGTCCAGAAAGGGAAGAAACTGTTCCTTTCTTGGATATTCATTTTGGAGACTGTGTGTCTGTGTGGTCAGGCCTGGGGAGTTCCAGGGGAAAGAAATTCAGACCAACCCTCAAGGCCTCACATCCTCCCATAATCCCAGCCCTACAGCCACAAGCCTGGAGAGTCCTGGCCTGGAGAAGCTGGCCTTGGTGGGCTCAGGACCACACAAGCTGCACCGTGTGTCTGTGACAAAGCCTTGCTTGCTGGTTCTTCTCAGAGCCTTCCACATGCTTTCAGAGACATAAGCCATCGGCAAGGGAGCCAAATCCAGACACCCAGACAGGCGGAGCCAGGCTGCTCCCTGCTTAGATCTCTTGCCACACTCTCCATTGTGGTGCTTGAACCCCAAAGCTTGGGGCAGCCGGACCACCTGTCTTGGCCAGCATCCTTGTCTCTCTTTCTTCTTGCCGTTGGCCTG
This sequence comes from Phocoena phocoena, assembly GCF_963924675.1. Classification (NCBI taxonomy): domain Eukaryota; kingdom Metazoa; phylum Chordata; class Mammalia; order Artiodactyla; family Phocoenidae; genus Phocoena; species Phocoena phocoena. Next base: position 40,158,365 of record NC_089232.1, read on the forward strand.
CCCTACCTACCTCCTTCCTCCGTGGCATATTGTTTTTCTACTTTGAGAGGTCGCATAGCGTAGTGGTTCAGAACATGAATAGTCACGCTATCGTGTTCAGATTCTTGCTCTGTACCTCTCTAGCTAAGCGATTGCATCTCAGTTTCCGTATATGAAAAATGAGGATGGTAAGAGTGACTTCAGATGTTTTTCTGAGGATCCAAGGAGTTAATTCAGGTTAAGTGCTTAGAATAGCATATAGCAAACCTGATATGTTTGTCATTAACTTTTGAAATTTGATGCCACTTCCCATTTCCCTATCTTTGAATGAATCATGACAGGCCAGAATATAAAATTTAGTAGTTCAGAGCTGAAAGATCTTTGTTTTTGACCGGCCAGACCCCCTCAGTTTTTTTTTTTTGGAGGTACGCGGGCCTCTCACTGTTGTGGCCTCTCCCGTTGCGGAGCACAGGCTCCAGACGTGCAGGCTCAGCGGCCATGGCTCACGGGCCCAGCCGCTCCACGGCATGTGGGATCTTCCCGGACCTGGGCATGAACCCATGTCCCCTGCTCAACCACTGCGCCACCAGGGAAGCCCCCCGCCCCCCCACTCAGTTTTTAAATGAAGGAACTGAGGCCTGGTAAGAGAAAGTAACCAACATATTCCACAGATTGAGTGGTGGAGTGGATTCTGCTTAATCGAGTCGTCTTTCAAACATGCTCTTTGCAAATATTTCTCCTCTTTCCTGATGAGAGCTCTCTGGGACTTGGGATTGCTAGAAAGAGTAGCAGCTCTGAGTGCAGAGTTTAATGCTAAAGCCTTGCTGACCAGCCTCAGATTCATATAGGCAGTCAGTGGGCTCCGTGGAAGGACTTGAAGGATGCTTCAAAGGCCCTAAATAGCTCCCCTATTGCTGCCGGCCATTCCACCCTTCTCCAGTCCTGGCACAGGACTTGCTCTGTGATCTTAAGTCTTAACTTCGTCTTCTGCACAACGAGAGAGGGGTTTCTGTGCTCTCTTCTAACTGTAAAATTGTATGACCATATTAATAAAATACAACAGACGGTAAGGATATGTGTGCATTGAATGGTATGTTATTGGCTGGTGATATCTCCTCTAAGGTCTATAATTTAATATTGTTTGTAAAGTAATGGGGATGACTTCTGGGTAAGTCATTCCATTCATTAATCTCACTTAGAAGACTAAATTAAAGAGTCCTTATTTATAGCATTTGTTCAGATTAAGTTGTATACTGTGAGCAGAAGAATGCATATCATATCTCTTTTACTCTAAAAAGGACAGTCAATGAAGTGGGTATTTCTGAACCCGAACCCCAGATTCTAATGGGGTCCCACTATCATGACCTTCACATATCTGGAAAACATAATCTCATATTCTCTGTAACTAAGACCACCACTTCTTGGCTGCATGAAGCAGACCGATAGTTTTAAATCAATCTTAGGTGACAGATCTCTTTGAAAATTGAATTTAAGCAATGATTCTTTTCCCCTAAAATGCACATACATGCAAAATATGGCCGACAATTTTGGGGGCTCCTTAGACCTTTCAGAAGGCCTTATATTCCAGATCAAGAATCTCTGTTGTGCAGTTACAAATATGTTGACACGGAAAGGAAAAAAATCAGCTATTTGCTTAGAGGTAGTTTGAAAAAAAAAAAAAAAGGTACCTAAAATCAAGCACTAATTACAGTTTTCAGACCCTAAGAGGTCAGAGGGTAGCTAAGTCTCCTGTACCCCAGAGGTAGACCTTTCTTATTTACTGCTGACACCAAGGTACAGGAACCCCCTATTGAGTCTTTGCTGGACATTCTGAGATGTCCTGTCAACTCCAGGCTCCTCTTGACTTGGGGGACTGTCCCATTTCTTGGGGACATGTAGAAAATCAATGGGGAGATCTAGGTGGCTGTTAGGAGGTCTCACAAACCTAGCGCTCACTCGTGTTCCTAGGATGGAGAATCTTTGTGCAGGTAGAGATCACCACTTGTCACGTGGCTTGCTAAGCAGAGCCCCATGGGGAATGCCTACAGATTTGCCTCCTGAGACATTGCTGTGTTCTCTATCCCCCATCAACTGAGAACTTCCAGAGGAGTGCCAGAATAAGAGAGTAGGAGAGACACATTGCTCTGTAGCTTTGGAGTTTTCTCTCTGTCCTTTGCTTTCGAAGTTTTTGGTTGTTGACCATTGGCTAGTACCATATGGTACTGTTGTTTTCATCTATGTCTCCTCTCCAGCTCCCCACACACTGTTGGGACTGTTTGCAAGGCTCCTTTCCATCAGTCCGCCCAGCAGTATGTGACACCTTGGGGATTTGCATTTTTTTAGTTTAATCATTAGCTTAATGTTTAGAGGACATTAGTCATAGGAAGTTAGTTTCACTCATCCAGATGTGTTTTTGAAAGTTACAGCTCTATTGTCTCTACCATAATGCCCCCCTTGAGCATGCCTTCTCCCGTTTCCTTTTAAAAACACTCTGTTCTTCTGGAACTCTCAAATGAAGATATCAAAGCTGGAAGGTATTATTAATTCAGAAACTACATTTGAATCTTCCAGAGGAGCTGAGCCTGGCTGGAGTTGTGGAGGAACTGTGCTGGTGTACAGTCAGGAAATGGCTTAAACCTGATCTTCAAGGGCCTGAAATTGTTCCCCTGAAAAAGAGAGGAGGCATTTCTCTTGCCTACAACCCTCTGGGGAGACCTGAGTCCAGTGTTTGCATCTCTTTCAGCGCTAATGAATGAATGAGTTTTCTCCACCGGCTTCTGGCCAACAGAGCTGGGAACCATTCTTGGAAGCTGGGCTGTTTTTGAGTTCTTGGGCTTTTTAAGTTGCTAGACAGATGTCTCTGAAGGGGAAGGTGGAGCTTGACATGGACTTTGGAAATGTTGACTTTAGAATAGAAAGGAGGAAGATTTTTCCAAGTCAGCAAATGACGCGAACGGAAGTGTGGAAGCAGGTATAATAATGAATATTCTGGGGCTCGTGTGTGCATCCATCTGAATGTAAGCAGGGAATCGAAGTTGCTGAGCTTGAATAGGGCAGATTGGGGCATGGATAGAAGGCTTTATTCTCATGTTCTTTAGAGTTTAGTTTAAATCTATGAGTAGGACTTCCCTGGTTGCTCAGTGGATAAGAATCTGCCTGCCAATGCAGGGGATATGGGTTCGAGCCCTAGTCCGGGAAGATCCCACATGCTGCGGAGTAACTAAGCCCGTGTGCCACAACTGCTGAGCCTGCGTGCCACAACTGCCGAAGCCCGTGTGCCTAGAGCCCGTGCTCCACGAGAGAAGCCACCGCAATGAGAAGCCCGTGCACCACAATGAAGAGTAGCCCCCGCTCGCCGCAACTAGAGAAAGCCCACGCAGCAACGAAGACCCAACGCAGCCAAAAATAAATAAATAAATTTAAATAAATAAATAAATAAATCTGTGGGTAACCTAGAGCCATTGAAAGCATGTGAGTTTAAGGATCAAAGAGTGTTAGAATTGTGAATTAGGTAGTGATAATTCCATAGCTGGTCTCAATGGGAGTGCCTTTTGGGGCTTTCTTTCTCAAAGGCTAATGATAATGATATTTTTCTTGATAATGAAATTGTCATGCTCTTAGAGCTGCCCTTCTTTATATATCTAAGGACACCCTTTTCAATTTTAAATATGGTTGAAGAAATCTTCCTGTAACCCTCCCATCCCCAAGTTGAGCTGTTAGGCTGCTCTTGTCCAAGCACAAAGCCTTGACAGCACTGACCTTGGAAGACATTAATCCACTTAAGTGCCCTGGGCATGGTCCAGAGAAACCATTCGTCTGCATCCTGCATCCCTTTCTGGGCCACAGACCCAATGCTCTCATGACTCCCAGGTGCCCTATATTTTCCCCTTTCTCTCCCTGCCTTACTCTTAATCTAACCATTTTCCACTAACCACCTCCCCCAAAAGGAAGAATATTTTTTGCTCATTCAAGGAACTGTAAAAGTAACCTTCTCCTTACAGCTCATCTGCCCAAGATTCCCACTACAACCCTTTTAGATCTCATTATCACCCTAATTCATTGATTTCTCCACTTTCTCTCTGTTACTTCCACATGACATGTATCTAGCTTATTATATTCATAGTCTTACAAATACCTTTACCCCCTTTCTTTTATTTCCACTTGGCAGGAAAACACACAGTCGAGATGAGCTCAACAACGTTTTATCTCTGTGCCTATAATTAAATAGCAAAGTGTTTCTGGTGAGAGAGACAGACAGAGGGAGAGAGACAAAGAGACACAGGGAAAGAAAGAGAGGGAGAGAAAGAGGGAAAGGGAGAGGAGGAGGAGAAGGTGGGGAGAAGAGGAAATTGTCACATGACCAAGCAGGGCATCTTCACTATAATTGACCTTCACAACTGTCAGCTGGGCTCTCAACGTTGCCTGGCATTTTCCCTGCATATCTCTGGTAGGCTTGCTTTCCCACACTTCATAGACCAGTACATCCTCTTCTCTTCTCTCCTGTTATCTCTGTATCCCACCTCAGTGGTCTACAACACCTCATAATATGTAGATAAATGCTTTTTCTCTAAATTTATTTAAACATAATTTTGTTTATTTTGGTTTAAGCTATACATTCAAATTTTCCAAAATTCAAAAGGTACAAAAGTTACCATTCTACCCTAGTTCCCCATACTCCCTGTTTTCTTTCATGTGGGCACCAATGTTCTCAGTGTGTATTCTCCAGAGACAACTTATGCATATATATATGCAATGTATTCACTATGTAAAAGCAGCTATACATGTATATTTTCAACTGTTTATCTCTTACATATATAGTAGCACTTTGCTTTTCTTTAAACTTAACAATATGTCGGAGATTATCCATGTCAGCATTTGGAATGTGTTCTCATTCTTTGTATAATATTGTAGTACTCCATTGTATAGATGTATTTTAATTTAATCAGTCTACTATTGATGAATAGTTAGGTTATTTCCAATAGTTTGTTATTACAAATCATGCTACAACGAACACATTTATATCAACATCATTTTGCATATGTGTTGGTATATCTGTAAGATAAGTTCCTAGAAATATTCTGGGTGGGTCAAAGGGTGTGTCATTTTCACTTTTGATAGATATTGTCGGGCTGCTCTCCACAGAGATTGCTCCAGTTTGTGCTCCCTCCATCAGTGTGTAAGAATGCCAGTGTCTTCCAGCTCACCACTGTAGCATGTGACTCATCTCTTTACTCTCTGCCAATCTGATAAATGGGAAAAGTTTCTCATTGTGGTTGTAATTTGCATTTCCATAGAGAAAACTGAAGGCATTGGAGAAAACTGAAGGCATTGGAGAAAACTTCTTTAATTTTATCTCCACTATAACCATAAACATATCTGATTCCACTCTTGTCTCTTCTAATTCCCATCCATGGCATTGAAAACTCTCCTCAGTCAAATACTGGTCCTTCCATGTATGTCCTAGATGTCATTCCTCTTTTATTCTCAGACGGTGATTTTCATTGGTGATCCTTCTTTCTGCTGTATCTTCTCCTTTTCCTCCTTTTAGATTCTTTCTAGTGACTTGCAAACAAGCATTAGTAGCTCCCACTCTTAAAATATCTTCGTTTGACCCCAATACCTCCCTCTAGTTGCTACTCGAACTCTTCTTCACGGCTTAGCCGCACAACAGAAGTTTGTACAGATGCTTCCTCCTCCTCTTCCTTACCTCACAGTTGTTCTTCAGTGTCTTTTTTCTCTACCACTACTGAATGTTCTCTCAGAAGTCACCAATGACCTCCATTTGTTGATATACAGTTTTCATTTTTCTTGATCTCTTCTTAGTAGCATTTGTCAAAGTTGACTTCTTCCTTCTTCTGAAATACTTTCTTCCCTTGGTGTTCATGACCCCATACTCCCTGGTTTCCCTTAGGCACTACTGGTCATTCCTCTTGGCCTCCTTTGCTTATCTTCTTTCCTTGCCTGGTCCTAGCTGATGTCTTCCCCAAGACCCTGATACCCATTTCCTCTTACTTCTGTTCTCTCCCATAGAGAATTTATTTTACTCCCGGTGATTTAGACACCAGTAGCTCCCAAATATTTATCACTAACTGCCTCTTCTCTTCCGAGTCCTGGACCTAAATGTACAGCTGTCTACTTTACATCTTCAGTTAAATAACTCACTCGCATTTTCAGTTTAAGATGTCCAGAACTGAAATCTGTCCCCGCCAGCACCCGAACATTCCTCTTTTGTAGAAAGTCCCATCTCTGTGACACCTCCAGCCATATGGTTGTATCTGCTACCACCAATTTAGGCATTATCCTGGAAAACTCCCACAGCTCCCATATCATTCATACCAATATTTCTGTTCTTTTTATCTTTGACATATATCTTGATTCTATCAGGTTTATCCCATTTCTAATGATTCTGACTTTACCAAAGCCACAGCATCTTTTTCCTGGACTATCATGGTAGCTTCTGACTGATGTCTCTATTTACAGTCTTACCTACTCTATAGTCTGTTCTCATGAAGCAGCCAAAGTTTCTAGGCATGCCAACTACGTAATGTTACCTTCCTCCTTGAAACCTTGTAGGCTTTGCATCATACTGACAATAAAATCCAAACTCTCCTTCATGGTGTGGCTGGGACTACTAGTGGCCTTTCTGATATCCATGTTCCCCTGTTTCCTGACTAACAGAATCTGCCTGATTACATTTCCCTCCCTCCCTTCCAAGCAGGTGTGGTTATGTGTATCTGGCCAAAGATATGAGTGGAAATGTTGCCTGGGAGCTCTGGGAAGGAACTTTCAAGGAAGCCAAATTAAGACACCCCTTTGGCCTGCTCTCCAAACCTCCTTCCTGTCGCCTGGTGCACATGTGATAGCTGGATCTCCACAAGCCTTCTTGGACCATGAGGGGACCTGTCAGACAGAAGCCACTTGCTGGATGGCAGAGTAGAAAAGTAGAAGGAGTGCTAGTCATAAAGGCTGTGAAGCTATGATAACAGCCCTGGACTACTTATTTCTGGATTTCTTTAATGTGTGAGGGATATACGCTTCTGCTTTTTCATGCCACTGTTATTTTGCGTTTTGATTATATGCAGCGGAACTTAATGTTAACTGATACGTGTGGCTCATAAGGCCTCGCTTGATGATCTGGCCCTGGCTCTCCTCTCTGACCTTGTCTTGTGTGCCTGTCCCCCTGGATCACTGTCTACTCCCTGCACTGGTCTACTGTCAGTTTCTTGAACCCCTTCCCACCTCAGGGCCTTCCCGCCTGTCGTTCTCCGCCTGGAATGCTCTTCTTTGCCAGGCTAACTCCTGTCATCTTTCAGGTCTGAGTTTAAATGTCATTTACTTGCAGAGAACTTCTCTGAATCTCTAATCTAAATTGTATTTCCTTTATCTCTCACACTACTCTGATTTTTTTTCCTTCACAATACTGATTACACTTTGAAATGACATATTTATTTGTGAGATTTTTTTTAATGTCTGTCTCTCCACCATGGTGAAAATCATGTCTGTTTGCTCAGCACTTACACCCTAGAACCTAATTCTAGGCCAGGCTTATACTCAGATAGTAATCTGAGGAATGGACGAAAATATAAAGTATGGTTTAGAGAGTGGAGTCAGGAATCTAAGAGTCTGGGTTTTAATCCCAGCTCTTACTAGCTGTGTGACTTAACCAAGTTACTTAACCTTTTAAAGCCTCATTTTACTGATCTTTAAATGAGGCTAATAGTAGAACATTCCTGAGGGGATTGTGGTGAAGATTAAGTGACCAAATAAAACTAAAGAATTCAACATAGTGCCCTTCACAGAGGAAATGCTCAGTATACACAGCTATTATTAACGAGTAAATGAAGAAATCAGTGAAAAACCCAAGGTCATTTTGGCAGCATGTTATCTGACCCACGAAAGAGACCAGTGCTTCAACAGTGGCCTTTATTTGCTGAGGTCACAATGCCGTCAGCCAAAGGATCATGGGAATATTGTTTGTCACAGGCATTTTGAATGTTCACCTGACCCTTCTGTAGGGTAAGGTGCCACTGCTCCACAAGGCCACCCTTGGCCGTTGGTGGTTATTCCTCTGGTTTCTATAGCACACATTCACTCTCCTGGCACCTACCGCAAGGCCATGTCTCATCTATCCCTGGGGGTGCCAGGCTTCTCTGTGCCGGGCCATGTTTTTTTGTGCCTTCCCTCCCAAACTCCTCCCCTGACCAATGAGCCAAATCCTTTGAAAAGTGAGATTTCAGTCTTTATTATCAAACAGGGGCAGAGAACCAGAACACCAAGAAGTGAAGAATGCGGGACCGGAGGGGGCAGTTGGCTTCCTGTGTGTAAACCACTCCTTACCAATTACTTCAAACCCTTGCAAGATTTGGAGAAACCACCTCAGTGTTTGTTTTGGTTCTATTAGGGAAACTCCAAAGCCACAGTTTTGGAAAAGCTTCAGACATTCTCCAGACGAGCTGTCTTTCCGTTTATAAGATACTCCAAAGTCCTGTATTTGGTAAGAGTGGAGCAGGACACACACACTCCCTCTTTCCTTCTCTCTCTCTCTCTCTCTCTTCTTCTCTCATTCTCTCTCTTATATAAAACAACCCATTCTGGATTCTCTGTAATCCTGGTTTGAACATTCAAGAGAATACTTGAATAATACTTACCTACCTCACTGGGGTGTTGTTAACGATTAATTAGTTAATGTTTGTAAAGCACTTCGCAGATGTTAAGTGCTTGTGTAAGTGCTAAGTATTATTATTATTAAGCAGAAGTTCTGTGGTTTGGCTGAAAATATTTTTTTTGCAATCACACATTTAACTGTAAATAAATCAAGTTTATTTACAAGAGGGGTTTCCTTTTTGGGTCACCTCCTGGTTATTATCACTGAACTAATCTCTTTTATTTTCTTTTGGGTTTCAAATAGAGGTGGCTTATCCTGAAAACCTCTGTCTTTGAGAGAATCTCAGTAATATCCTAGGAAAATTAATTCCCGTGGACAGTGCCCGTTTCCTCATGCGCAAGGTTGAGTGTGTATTTCTTCAGCAAAGACCCTACACCTGCCCAGTATTCAAGACTTTCTCTGTAGAGTTCCCACCTAATTTAGTTCTAAATTGAAAAAAAAAATTGCATACAGAACAGTGTCCTGTCAAATAGGTCCTTATAATAAATTTGCTAGATTTGATGATGATGATAACAGTAATAATAACAAAAATAGGGATTGGAAGTATTCTGTTTTTTATTTCTTCAATTCCCTGTTTTCAGTGTGTCTTTAGACTTTGGAGGAATGTAAGGAAGGTGGGGGTAGGAGGCTGAGGAAGAAGCAAGTGACTTCTAAGGCACAGCAATACACAAACTGTCCAATGGAAGAACAGCCTTAATGAAGTAGAAACAGTCTAAGTCCTTAGCAACCTGCAAGGAAAGTTCTTTCTTCCACTGCCTTAAGCAATTCCATGGGAGTCACACCAGATCTTTAAGGAACCTAGTATGTTATAAATCAACAAGGGATGTGACACTGGGGAAAAGGATGAAACAGAAGAAAATCAGACAATGAAGCCTGCTGCTCCCTTACTAAAAAAGCACACTTGTTTTTGTGATGGACCATATTCTTCTGCATATTTGTGTGTGTGTGTGTGTGTGTGTGTGTGTGTGTGTCAAGGTATAGTTGGACAGTGGCTCTTTTTAGCAGGGGCTTATACATTGTCCAGATGCAAGGGTTATACCCTTACTGTGTAATTCTAGGGTGCGTGGGAACTATCAAGTTGAATTACTGACATTGTAAGGAAATGAAAAGTCAAACTGCTGACCATGTGTATTTTATATTATTTAATTAAAAGTAGATAACAGTGCATGAATGAACCACAAATCAGATAAAAATGACAGCATTTTCTCATATTTAACACGTATTTGACTTGGGGTTGTGTGGCAATTTACCAGAACAGGTCTATGATGTCTCCAAATAGAAAATCAGAAGTGTAATTAAAAAATATTGCAGGGGAGAAGCAATATTAACTCCAACCCTGAGCAGAGCTAATCACAGCCACAGTTCCCTTCACCATTATTCCTATTTAATGAGAGTCTCCTCTGTTTTCTTCTTTAACTTGAAATAAAAATCATCAGAATTTTTATTTTAAATATACTGTGTACCTTTTATAGAAATAAAGGAAAAGATGGATTATGAATTCTAGGTGTCAAGATTCCCTATTTAGTTATTCATTTTAATGGAGTCTCATTAAATATCCAACATCAGTCATTCAAAATTGTCCATCAGAACAGAACTGCTGATTTACTGGACTACATAGAGATTTTTGGCTTCATCAGATGAGCGGTTTTGGGGAATGTCCATCTACTCTTTTTCAGTATCACTGGAGTGACTCTTTCTAAATTGTGTGGAGAATAATCCCAATGAACTCAATCTCTTCAGCACCCATTCAGACATGCCTGGTATAATCAGAGCTCAGCATCCGCAGACCCCGAGACAGTGCCACAGCCAAAGGTTCCAATTCTGTGACCTTCCCTACCAGGTTTCACTGACTTTCAGACAAAATAGGGAAGATTTTGGTGCATTCCTTGCTTTCTGATCTTCAGTTATTTGATGATTTAGTCACTTCACCCACTTTTACTTAGAAATGCTCATGAAAATCTCTCACTATATCTTGATTCTTCTTTCAGAGGGTGAGAGCAAAGTACATCACTGTGTTCAATGACAAACTGTTGATAACTATCAGATATTTCAGTTCCTTTTCCTGCTTTGGATTGAACAAGACTCTGAGGCATTTCTGCATTAGAATCTGGTCTAATACTGCCACTATTCACACTCCCCTTAGTCCTTAGAATAAATTTTCTACTCTTTAAATTAAAAATTTATCATCCTTTTTTCCCCAAAATTAAGAGATCATTTGATTGATTTTTTAAAATAAATTTATTTATTTTTTATTTTTCGCTGCATGGGGTGTTCACTGCTGCACGCGGGCTTTCTTTAGTTGCGGGAGTGGGGGCAACTCATTGTTGCGGTGCGCGGGCTTCTCATTGCGGTAGCTTCTCTTGTTGTGGAGCATGGGCTCTAGGTGCGCAGGCTTCAGTAGTTGTGGTGCTTCAGTAGTTGTGGTGCACGGGCTCAGTAGTTGTGGCGCCTGGGCTTAGTTGCTCTGCGGCATGTGGAATCTTCCTAGACCAGAGCTTGAACCTGTGTCCCTTGCATTGGCAGGCAGATTCTTAACCACTTCACCACCAGGGAAGTCCCTGATTGATTTTTACTTAAGGGTTCTCCTTGGAACCAGGATAGAGAACTTGGTATTTTATCAATAAAGTTTTCAATTTTTAGGAGAATGAGAGATATGGAGGTTGATGGTTCTAAGTAAAGTAGAATGGAATTCATGTTCTTGTGACCTGAGCAAGCCTGCTGCCCTCTTGCTGCCCATGAAGGGTGGGAACCAGGGAAGGAGATTCCTGGGCCAAATCATCTGGGCAGACTGATTATCTGAGTCAGCATACCAGGTACAACTGGGCATTGAGGGGGTTGGGAAACAGGGGCTGTCAAGTCCGTAGAGTGTTTTGAGGATGATAAACAGAAAAGGCTAGGGAGAGAGTTAAGAACATGGTGGAAGTGGGTAGGAGACATGGTTCAGGAGAGAAGTTCAGAACGAAGACAGTTTGGTGAGTGTGGAAGAGAGAATTCCCATTGTCCCTGAACTACTGCCCAGTGGGCATTAAAAGAATGATCTTAAAGGATTTTCAAAAGATGTGGCAGGAAGTGGGAGGATGAAACCAAGTCAGCTGAGTGTACTGAGATCTCCAGTAGGAAATAAATATAAGCTTAGTCTGAAGACAAAGAACAGGGTAAGAATTACTCTGGTTTAGACATTCATCTGCTAACATTTTAGCATCTCTAGCATTGGTTTGCACCTCACAATTGATGGGATCTTGGATTTAATAAAATATGGTCTAACATAAGTGGCATGAAGGCATGAGGAAGATGAATCTCTGGCTACAAACAGTCTTCAACAGATGTGAGGGGCAAAGGTGTGCTCTCTGTTGCTTTTTAAGTGGGAATATTTTGAACATGGCCCTTTTGCCTATCACTATGCTTTTTCAAATGAAACTTTGGAAAGTCTCACTCAGATGCTGAATCTCAGCTTCCTCTTTTTTTGATGCTGCCACATGTTCCTTCCCTTTTTTCCATTTTGAGTCCATTTTGACTTAAATGTAGAGAAAAATGTGGTTGGTAAGACACCAGGTTAAATGTCAGTTCCTCAGAGAGGCCTTCCCAGACCACCCAACAAATAACCATCCCCCATTTACTTTCTTTCACATCACCCTATTTTATTCCCATCATAGCACTTATACTTTTCTTATAGTTTCCTATTAATTTATTGATTAATTTTGTTTATGGTTCACCTTCTCTGTTAGAATGTAAGCTCAATAAACATCAGGGTTTTGTCCACTAAGGTGCCCTCTGGGCTTAGACTAGTGCCTGACACATAGCTGACTCTTTGTCACCACGTGTGGAATGAGTAAATGAGTATATGAACTGTTCCCTGGAGAGTTAGGGCTCTGTGGAGTAAATATATATAATGTGCATTATATCCAAATAATGTTTTTTTTAAACATCTTTATTGGAGTATAATTGCTTTACAATGGTGTGTTAGTTTCTGCTTTATAACAAAGTGAATCAGTTACACATATACATATGTCCCCATATCTCTTCCCTCTCACGTCTCCCTCCCTCCCACCCTCCCTATCCCACCCCTCTAGGTGGTCACAAACCACCGAGCTGATCTCCCTGTGCTATGTGCCTGCTTCCCACTAGCTATCTGTTTTACGTTTGGTAGTGTATGTATGTCCATGACACTCTCTCACTTTGTCACAGCTTACCCTTCCTCATCCCCATATCCTCAAGTCCATTCTTTAGTAGGTCTGTGTCTTTATTCCCGTCTTGCCCCTAGGTTCTTCATGACCATTTTTTTTTCTTAGATTCCATATATATGTATTAACATACAGTATTTGTTTTTCTCTTTCTGACTTACTTCACTCTGTATGACAGACTCTAGGTCCATCCACCTCACTACAAATAGCTTAATTTCGTTTCTTTTTATGGCTGAGTAATATTCCATTGTATATATGTGCCATATCTTCTTTATCCATTCATCCAATGATGGACACTTAGGTTGCTTCCATGTCCTGGCTTTTGTAAATAAAGCTGCAATGAACATTTTGGTACATGACTCTTTTTGAATTATGGTTTTCTCAAGGTATATGCCCAGTAGTCGGATTGCTGGGTTGTATGGTAGTTCTATTTTTAGTTTTTTAAGGAACCTCCATACTGTTCTCCATAGTGGCTGTATCAATTTACATTCCCACCAAAAGTGCAAGATGGTTCCCCTTTCTCCACACCCTCTCCAGCATTTATTGTTTGTAGATTTTTTGATAATGGCCATTCTTACTGGTGTGAGATATCTCATTGCAGTTTTGATTTGCATTTCTCTAATGATTAATGATGTTGAGCATTCATTCATGTGTTTGCTGGCAATCTGTATATCTTCTTTGCAGAAATGTCTATTTAGGTCTTCTGCCCATTTTTTTATTGGGCTGTTTTTGATATTGAGCTGCATGAGCTGCTTGTAAATTCTGGAGATTAATCCTTTGTCAGTTGCTTCATTTGCAAATATTTTCTCCCATTCTGAGGGTTGTCTTTTCGTTTTGTTTATGGTTTCCTTTGCTGTGCAAAAGCTTTTAAGTTTCATTAGGTCCCATTTGTTTATTTTTGTTTTTATTTCCATTCCTCTAGGAGGCGGATCAAAAAGGATCTTGCTGTGATTTATGTCATAGAGTGTTCTGCCTATGTTTTCCTCTGAGTTTCATAGTGTCTGGCCTTACATTTAGGTCTTCAATCCATTTTGAGTTTATTTTTGTGTATGGTGTTAGGAAGTGTCCTAATATCATAGTTTTACATGTACCTGTCCAGTTTTCCCAGCACCACTTGTTGAAGAGGCTGTCTTTTCTGCACTGTATATTCTTGCCTCCTTTATCAAAGGTAAGGTGACCATAGGTGGGTGGGTTTATCTTTGGGCTTTCTATCCTGTTCCATTGATCTATATTTCTGTTTTTGTGTCAGTACCATACCATCTTGATTACTGTAGCTTTGTAGTATAGTCTGAAGTCAGGGAGCCTGATTCCTCCAGCTCCGTTTTTTTTTCCTTAAGATTGTTTTGGCTATTCGGGGTCTTTTGTGTTTCCATACAAATTGTGAAATTTTTTGTTCTAGTTTTGTGAAAAATGCCATTGGTAGTTTGATAGGGATTGCATTGAATCTGTAGATTGCTTTGGGTAGTAGAGTCATTTTTACAATGTTAATTCTTCCAATCCAAGAACCTAGTATATCTCTTCATCTATTTGTATCATCTTTAAATTGTTTCATCAGTGTCTTATAATTTTCTGCATACAGGTCTCTTGTCTACTTAGGTAGGTTTATTCCTAGATGTTTTATTCTTTTTGTTGCAATGGTAAATGGGAGTGTTTTCTTAACTTCACTTTCAGATTTTTCATCATTAGTGTATAAGAATGCTAGACATTTCTGTGCATTAATTTTGTATCCTGCTACTTTACCAAATTCATTGATTAGCTCTAGTAGTTTTCTGGTGGCATCTTTAGGATTCTCTATGTATAGTATCACGTCATCTGCAAACAGTGACAGCTTTACTTCTTCTTTTCCAATCTGGATTCCTTTTATTTCTTTTTCTTCTCTGATTGCTGTGGATAAAACTTCTAAAACTATGTTGAATAAGACGGGTGAGAGTGGGCAACCTTGTCTTGTTCCTGATCTTAGCGGAAATGGTTTCAGTTTTTCACCATTGATGACAATGTTGGCTGTGGGTTTGTCATATTTGGCCTTTATTATGTTGAGGAAAGTTCCCTCTATGCCTACTTTCTGGAGAGTTTTTATCATAAATGGGTGTTGAATTTTGTCACAAGCTTTCTCTGCATCTATTGAGATGATCATATGGTTTTTCTCCTTCAGTTTGTTAATATGGTGTTTCACATTGATTGATTTGCGTATATTGAAGAATCCTTGCATTCCTGGGATAAACCCCACTTGATCATGGTGTATGATCCTTTTAATGTGCTGTTGGATTCTGTTTGCTAGTATTTTGTTGAGGATTTTTGCATCTATGTTCATCAGTGATATTGGCCTGTAGTTTTCTTTGTGACATCTTTGTCAGGTTTTGGTATCAGGGTGAGGATGGTGGCCTTGTAGAATGAGTTTGGGAGTTATCCTCCCTCTGCTATATTTTGGAAGAGTTTGAAAAGGATAGGTGTTAGCTCTTCTCTAAGTGTTTGATAGAATTCGGCCTGTGAAGCTACCTGGTCCTGGGCTTTTGTTTGTCAGAAGATTTTTAATCACAGTTTCAATTTCAGTGCTTGTGATTGATCTGTTCATATTTTCTATTTCTTCCTGGTTCAGTCTCGGAAGGTTGTGCATTTCTAGGAATTTGTCCATTTTTCCCAGGTTGTCCATTTTATTGGCATAGAGTTGCTTGTAGTAATCTCTTACGATCCTTTGTATTTCTGCAGTGTCAGTTGTTACTTCTCCTTTTTCATTTCTAATTCTGTTGATTTGAGTCTTCTCCCTCTTTTTCTTGATGAGTCTGCCTAATTTTTTATCAATTTTGTTTATCTTCTCAAAGAACCAGCTTTTAGTTTTAATTGATCTTTGCTGTTGTTTCCTTCATTCCTTTTTAATTTATTTCTGATTTGATCTTTATGATTTCTTTCCTTCTGCTAATTCTGGGTTTCTTTTGCTCTTCTTTCTCTAGTTGCTTTAGGTGTAAGGTTAGGTTGTTTATTTGAGATGTTTCTTGTTCCTTAAGGTAGAATTACATTGCTATAAACTTCCTTCTTAGAACTGCTTTTGCTGCATCCCGTAAGTTTTGGGTCGTCGTGTCTCCATTGTCATTTGTTTCTAGTTATTTTTTGATTTCCTCTTTGATTTCTTCAGTGATCTCTTGGTTATTAAGTAGTGTATTGTTTAGCCTCCATGTGTTTGTAATTTTTACAGATTTTTTCCTGTAATTGATATCTAGTCTCATAGCATTGTGGTCGGAGAAGATACTTGATATGATTTCAATTTTCTTAAATTTACCAAGGCTTGATTTGTGACCCAAGATATGATCTATCCTGGAGAATGTTCCATGAGCACTTGAGAAGAATGTGTATTCTGTTGTTTTTGTATGGAATGTCGTATAAATATCAATTAAGTCCATCTTGTTTAATGAATCATTTAAAGCTTGTGTTTCCTTATTTATTTTCATTTTGGATGATCTGTCCATTGGTGAAAGTGAGGTGTTAAAGTCCCCTCCTATGATTGTTTTACTGTCGATTTCCCCTTTTATGGCTGTTAGTATTTGCCTTATGTATTGAGGTGCTCCTATGTTGGGTGCATAAATATTTACAATTGTTATATCTTCTTCTTGGATCGATCCCTTGATCATTATGTAGTGTCCTTCTTTGTCTCTTGTAATAGTCTTTATTTTAAAGTCTTTTGTCCGATATGAGAATTGCTACTCCAGCTTTCTTTTGATTTCCATTTGCATGGAATATCTTTTTCCATCCCCTAACTTTCAGTCTGTATGTGTCCCTAGGTCTGAAGTGGGTCTCTTGTAGACAGCATATATACGGGTCTTGTTTTTGTATCCATTCAGCCAGTCTGTGTCTTTTGGAGTGTTTAATCCATTTACATTTAAGGTAATTATCGATGTGTATGTTCCTATTACCATTTTCTTAATTGTTTTGTGTTTGTTATTGTAGGTCTTTTCCTTCTCTTGTGTTTCCTGCATAGAGAAGTTCCTTTAGTATTTGTTGTAAAGCTGGTTTGGTGGTGCTGAATTCACTTAGCTTTTGCTTGTCCATAAAGGTTTTAATTTCTCCATCAAATCTGAATGAGATCCTTGCTGGTAGAGTAATCTTGGTTGTAGGTTTTTCTCCTTTATCACTTTAAATATGTCCTGCCACTCCCTTCTGGCTTGCAGAGTTTCTGCTGAAAGATCAGCTGTTAACCTTATGGGGATTCCCTTGTGTGTTCCTTGTTGTTTTTCCCTTGCTGCTTTTAATATATTTTCTTTGTATTTAATTTTTGATAGTTTGATTACTATGTGTCTTGGCATGTTTCTCCTTGGATTTATCCTGTATGGGACTCTCTGTGCTTCCTGGACTTGATTAACTATTTCCTTTCCCATATTAGGGAAGTTTTCAACTATAATCTCTTCAAATATTTTCTCAGTCCCTTTGTTTTCCTCTTCTTCTTCTGCGACCCCTATAATTCGAATGTTGGTGTGTTTAATGTCCCAGAGGTCTCTGAGACTGTCCTCAATTCTTTTCATTCTTTCTTCTTTATTCTGCTCTGCAGTAGTTATTTCCACTATTTTATCTTCCAGGTCACTTATCTGTTCTTCTGCCTCAGTTATTTTGCTATTGATCCCTTCTAGAGAATTTTTAATTTCATTTATTGTGTTGTTCATCACTGTTTGTTTGCTCTTTAGTTCTTCTAGGTCCTTGTTAAACATTTCTTGTATTTTCCCTATTCTATTTCCAAGATTTTGGATCGTCTTTACTATCATTATTCTGAATGCTTTTTTAGGCAGACTGCCTATTTCCTCTTCATTTGTTAGGTCTGGTGGGTTTTTACCTTGCTCCTTCATCTGCTGTGTGTTTCTCTGTCTTCTCATTTTGCTTAATTTACTGTGTTTGGGGTCTCATTTTCGCAGGCTGCCGGTTCGTAGTTCCGGTAGTTGTTTTTGGTGTCTGTCCCCAGTGGCTAAGGTTTGTTCAGTGGGTTGTGTAGGCTTCCTGGTGGAGGGGACTAGTGCCTGTGTTCTGGTGGATGAGGCTGGATCTTGTCTTTCTGGTGGGCAGGTCCATGTCTGGTGGTGTGTTTTGGGGTGTCTGTGGCCTTATTATGATTTTAGGCAGCCTGTCTGCTAATGGATGGGGTTATGATCCTGTCTTGCTAGTTGTTTGGCATAGGGTGTCCAGCACTGTAGCTTGCTGGTCATCGAGTGAAGCTGGGTCTTGGCGTTGAGATGGAGATCTCTGGGAGATTTTCGCCGTTTGATATTACGTGGAACTGGGAGGTCTCTTGTGGACCAGTGTCCTGAACTTGGCTCTCCCACCTCAGAGGCACAGCCCTGACACCTGGCTGGAGCACCAAGAGCCTTTCATCCACACGGCTCAGAATAAAAGGAAGAAAAAATAGAAAGAAAGAAAGAAGATAAAATAAAATAAAGTAAATAAAATGAAGTTATTAAAATAAAAAATAAAAAATTTTTAAAGTAATTAAAAAAAAACAACGGACATACACAACCCTAGGACAAATGGTAAAAACAAAGCTATACAGACAAAATCACACACAGAAGCATACACATGCACACTCACAAAAAGAGAAAAAGGGAAAAAAATGTATATCGTTGCTCCCAAAGTCCACCTCCTCAATTTGGTATGATATGTTGTCTATTCAGGTATTCCACAGATGCAGAGTGCATCAAGTTGATTGTGTAGCTTTAATCCGCTGCTCCCGAGGCTGCTGGGAGAGATTTCCCTTTCTCTTCTTTGTTGGCACAGCTCCCTGGGTTCAACTTTGGATTTGGACCTGCCTTTGCATGTAGGTCGCCTGAGGGCGTGTGTTCTTCGCTCAGACAGGACGGGGTTAAAGGAGCAGCTGATTCGGGGGCTCTGGCTCATTCAGGCCGGGGGAGGGAGGGGGAGGGATGCGGAGTGAGCCTGCGGCGGCAGAGGCCAGCGAAACGTTGCACCAGCCTGAAGAGCACCGTGTGTTCTCCCGGAGGAGTTGTCCCTGGATCCCGGGACCCTGGCAGTGGCGGGCTGCACAGGCTCCCGGGAGGGGAGGTGTGGATAGTGATGTGTGCTCGCACACAGGCTTCTTGGTGGCAGCAGCAGCAGCCTTAGCGTCTCATGCCTGTCTCTGGGGTGTGCGCTGATAGCCGCGGCTCGCGCCCGTCTCTGGAGCTCCTTTAAGCAGTGTTCTTAATCCCCTCTCCTCACGCACCAGGAAACAAAGAGGCAAGAAAAAGTGTCCTGTTTCTTCGGCAGCTCCAGACTTTTCCCGGACTCCCTCCCGGCTGGCCGTGGCGCACTAGCCCCCTTCAGGCTGTGTTTACACCGCCAACCCCAGTCCTCTCCCAGTGCTCCGACCGAAGCCCAAGCCTCAGCTCCCAGCGCCGCCCGCCCCGGCGGGTGAGCAGACAAGCCTCTCAGGCTGGTGAGTGCCGGTCGGCACCGGTTCCCTGTGCGGGAATCTCTCCGCTTTGCCCTCCACACGCCTGTGGCTGCGCTCTCCTCCATGGCTCCGTAGCTCCCCCGCTCTGCCACCCGCAGTCTCCGCTCGCGAAGGGACTTGAGTGTGTGGAAACCTTTCCTCCTTCACAGCTCCCTCCCCGAGGTGCAGGTCCCGTCCCTATTATTTTGTCTCTGTTTATTCTTTTTTTATTTTGCCCTACCCAGGTACGTGGGGAGTTTCTTGCCTTTTGGGAGGTCTGAGGTCTTCTGCCAGCGTTCAGTAGGTGTTCTGTAGGAGCTGTTCCACAGGTAGATGTATTTCTGATGTATTTGTGGGGAAGAAGGCGATCTCCCCGTCTCACTCCTCCGCCATCTTGAAGCTCCCCCCAAATAATGTGTTTTTGAGTGTTTTGTGGGTTCCTCTACATTTCCCATATATCTTTTAATGAAATAAAAAACTTTAAGAATAATGCGATTCTGGGTTTTAAAGACAGCAACCCCTAAAATGTAGCTTGAGATTTTCCAGAACCTTAAACTAAAGCTTCCCCATCTCCCTGTCTGGGCTTATGCATATGCTGATCCAGCTTTGGTAGCCGGCATCGATTATTCACCCTTAAATGAAAAAGCAAGAAAACAGCCTCTCTTCTTGCAAGCAGACATTCACAGAAAGTTTTGGCCTTGTTACGTTTGCTGTGGTCTTAGTGATCCATATTTATATGGTTATAAAGTATCTCTCACATGTTTAAAATAGACTCATCATTAGTATTACACTAGTAGTTGTAATTACTAAGGTTATCACTTCAACAAAGTTAAACCAACTGAAAATACTATCAAAAGAAATTAACCTACCATCACGTATAGGCAACTCTTAAAATAGCTCACTTATTGCCTAGAGATGGAGATCATGTTAGGAGAAATTGTGAAAATGGACATGAGTCATGGAACTAACTTTTAGCTTAATCTACATTAAACCCTTGAATGAGCATCACTCTCAGAATGAAATTATCCTCTTTGATTTTAGCAGATTAACTCCCCTTATGCCCTCATTCCAAGTTAAAAGCAAAACTATAAACAAAACCCTTTAAAATTTGAGTGTGTATGATGCAGAGTCATCCCTGAATCGTTGCTAAATTTAAAAGCATTTGGAAAGGCAGGTATATATATATATAAGGAGAAAGGCCCTTACTTGATCATACTAGGGACAGCTTGATGCTGGCAGGGGTCCTTGTCATGCTGGGCAAGAATACTCTAGGCAGATATCATCATCATCTTTAGTTTGATGGTTCCAGGATGAGGCTCGCTACGCATGTGGATAAGTAGTAAGTGTTCATCATTTCTTAATTCTGAAACCCTTGTCCTTATTTATTCTACTTAGTGAGTGAGCTTGTCTAACTTGTAATGACTGAGGGCTCATTTACTCACCAACCATTCACTGAGCATCTATTATATGGCAAATGCTGGGCTGGGTTGTGGGGATACTAAGAGGGAGACCCTGGGCTTTTCTTTCAACTGCTCAGGCATGTCTCTGGCTTTCTTGACAATATTATGGAAAAGTGTAATTGACACTGGGGCATCTGCGTCACAAGTGGAAAAAGAGTCATCGTATGCCTGGAACATGTCTTATTTTTAGGCTATTGAAAAGCGGAGTATGACCCAATTACTAAGTGATTGATAGAAATGTCCCCTTTGATCTAAATGTTTTCATCTTGAGTAGACATGACCAGACCCTTTTTACAAATGAGGTAACATTCACAGGTTCTGGGGATTTGACATGGATATCTTCCGGGGAGCCGTTTTCCAGCCTTCCACAGTACAGGGTTGTGTAGCCGGCAGCGGTGGGGCTTGAATGTAGCCATGTCTACCTTTAGAATCCACTCTCTTCAACCTCCACACTGACTCTCTAGAATACACTTTGGCTTTCAACAGATGATGAAGTTTTCAATGCAATTATGTAAGTAGTTTCAACCTAGAAATCTAGCATGAAGAACTAGAATGTAGGTTTTATTGATCGAAGTCTTTTATTGCTATCCTCCTCCTGGTTCATTCAATAAGGATCAGCCAGTATTTATAGGGTGCCCAGGCCACTCCAGGCTCTGTGCTGTCATGGAGACTCAATGCTGAGCAAAACCAACTACCACTCCTATCCTTTCAAGCTCACTGTCTAGTGGGGGGATAGAGATAGACTTTAAGTATCATATGAATGAATGTATAATCACAAACTGAGAAGGAAAGGGGAGATGTAGAATAAGGAAACCTGACCCAGGCTGGATGTGAAGAGAAGTTTTCCTTGGGGAAGTGATGTTTGAGTCAAGATTCGAAAGCTGAGTAAGGGTTAGCTGGGTGAGGGAGGCAGGCAGCAGGGAAAAACATTCCAGAAAGACAGAATACCATCTGTAAAGGCCTTGTGGCAAGAGAGATCATCAGCTTTTTAGAAATTGAAATAAGGTTGGAGCAAAGAGTCAGGCAGCTTTGTCAATATGGGCATTTGTTTCTAGGTGTAGTGACTAGACACAGAGTAAGATTCAATGAATTCTCTGTTGGCAAGTTCTTTGAGGACAGCAGGCAGTGAATGTGTTTCTTCATCTCTGGATGCTCTGGCCCAGCATGGTGTCTCATACAGATGATATGCTCAATGCTATGCTTGTTGATTGACTTAATGAATAAATGAATTAACAAATCAGCCTTGACCTTACATGTGCAGGGTGTTTGACAAAGCAGGTGAAATTGCCTAGTCCTGCTTGCTAGGTGTTCCCCTTCCAAACCAGGGAGCTGTAGTGTAGCCAAGTATATTCTGGCCATTTGTCACACGCATGTGATTATCCCATGTGAGCCAAAGGCTGGTGAGAGAGCCAGGAGTCAAAGCCCTTTCGCACATGGTTGTGAAAAAATCTGGGAAGGCCATTGGCCTGAGGAGAGAAAGCAAAGATAATAAAACCCAAAACAGCTTCCTCAGCCCTCTACACATGTCACCCCAACACAGACATTGCTGATTGCATCCTGAGGCCAGAGCAGCGGTTCCCTGTTGATTCCTCCATCTCCTTTCAGGCAAAAGAAAGTGGGAGGCTATTTGGCAAGCTGATCTGTATCTGTTGCTCCATTTTTAGGGAACAGCACCAGAAAAGAGCTAGCTTTCAGTCTTAAAAAAAAGGGACAGGCCATGAGGAATGTTTTCCCATCTTCCAGTCTGAGAGTGTCACCTGCCTTGATCACCACATGTTGACTGGGCTGCCTCCTATTAGAGGAGATGTTTGAGAGAAGCATAATTTTTTTTAATTGAAGTATAGTTGATTTACAATGCTTTTTAGTTTTAGATGTACAGCAAAGTGATCCAGTTATACGTGTGTATCTGAAAAAGAATATATACACACATGTATATGTATATATTCTTTTTCGGATTCTTTTCCCTTATAGGTTGTTACAGAATACTGAGTATAGTTCCCTGTGCTATACAGTAGGTCCTTGTTGGGAAGATGCATAATTTTTATAAACACTCCTTTAACTTTTTCATCTGAGAGAGAACAAATTTCACTTCTGTGCAAAACCCACTCAAAATGACAAAGTCTCAGAGATTGCCTTAGAACTCATGTATTGAGAGTTCTCCTTGGGATGCAACCTAAATGCCACAGATGTGACGCTCTGGCCATGGAAATCTCATAGGCGAGGAGGCCTACATCTGTAACTACCACCATTCTAGACAGAAAGCTCTTAGGACTGAAAAATTGTCTTGGACAACACTGACCACACATGGTGGTGTCAACTCAGGGATAAGTATGATTTTTAAAATTTACTCCTAAAATAGAAATTCTAGGCTGACCCACTAGCCCTGTGCTTCTAAGACTTCCTTTCTCCCATTCTTTCCTTACTGTTTTTCCTCCTTCTCTCTTCTCTTGTAATTTCTGTATTCTTGAGATGGTATGAGATGCTAAAAATGGACAGTGAATCAGGAGAGTTCTAGATCAGACTCTGGCACTAATTTTCCACGTGGCCTGGGCCATGTCACCTTGTTGGGCCTCAGTTTTCTCACATACAAAATGGAACACTGGACTCTCTGAGTACCTTGTGAAGTGACCACTGTGGTCTTCATATCTTTCTTGTCTCTCTTCCCCCCGAGACAGTCCATATGGGCCCTAACCATAAGGCCCTCATCTTCTCTTCCCAATTGTATTCTTCACTTTCTTCCCTCTTCACTTCCTTCTCTCTTCCTTGTTATTGTGGGGAGTGGATGGTCACAAGTCAGATTTGGTGTTTATCCTCTTTGGAGAATAATGGAGAGGTTTCTAAAGTCCCAGGTTGTAAGGTATCAGGCACAATTACATGAACAATGGTCTGCACTACTTTGATTAGGACAATTCAGCACCGTGATGTCACAGGCTGGGAGAAGCCATGGACTGACTGCCAAAATCTGCCTGTTCATGATAGAAGAAGGAATTTGGAAGAGAGGGAATACATGATGGCATTTCTTTCCCTTTCACATCAATGCCCTTATTTATTTTCCTCATATCAGAGGCATGAGCCCCATGGCCTTATCTCATAGGGAGGCCAAGAGATTCCCCATCTGCGCCCCTTCACAGGGCTCCAGGTTTTCTGCCAACAGCAGACAATGTTGGGTAAACTATCAGGAAACTCTTTCTGCTTTCATCTGTTCTCCCAGATTATACCTTCCTTCTACTTTGTTTTTCAAAGACAAGACCACCTTAGAACATGGCTTCTTCCAAAAGAGCATTTGGCAGCTTTCTTCCAAGCCTGAGGGCAGACTGAGAAGTGGTTTCTTCTTTTTTCCTAATACAGGTATTAAGCTGACTTAATATTCACTTACTCTGAAAAATCCCACTTCATTTTTTAACATGAGCCAAAGCGTTTCTCCCCAATTCAGCACAATTGCGCCTGGTTTATATCCATTGATGTTAAATGATTTCCTGTTTAATATCAATTGGAAATGGCTGATTTCATACCCCAAACAGTACTTAATGTCAATTATGGCAGGCAGGGCAGAGCTGTTTTTCAGTTAACTACACCACTCCATTTTGTTTGCTGGCAAGTGGTGCAAAATACACGCACACAGAGCTGCCTCGTGAAACAGTGACAGAGAGGGACTGAGTATTGATTTTGCTCCCTATTCCCGGCCATTGGTTTGGGAGGTGGTGGTCATGTGGGATGGGGAGGTTACCTTTTCCCTTTTCCCCAGGGACCCATCATGCTTTAATGGGAATCTACCCTTCCATCAGAGGAACCTCTGGTGTGGTGATGACCAGAACTTGTTAAGGAAAGTACAATGCTTAGCTATAAACAGTCTTGCTAGGACAGAGTTCACAGACATGGGGAAGGGGGTATGGATTCATAAAGAAGATATGACTGTGTTATGGATTCTCCAGTAATTCTCAGAGAGTCTGGGTATGGTTGCCACATAAGGCTGAGAACAGGAGCTAACATTCGTTGAACACCTACTGTGAGTCTGCAATGTTATATTATTTTGAATTCACTCAATAACCTTGTAAGAGATAGTATATGCCTGTTTCATAGATGTCCATATCTGAGACTGATAGGATTGCCTGATGCCATTGAGCTATCCAGCATTTGAAGCTAGAGTTCAAATCCAGGGCTGTCTATCTCATGGGCCTTCTTTCTAATGAAACAGATGGTTGAAAATATCCCTGGTGATTCTACATAATCCCTAGGGTGACTCCTTAGTTGGAGGACAGAACCAGAGGGGAATGGGATCCAGGGTTTCTCTTTTCCTTGGTCTAGGATCTGAAGCTCTACACAGTCTTTTCTCATGTTGCTTTATGTTTTTTCACCTCCCTATATGTGGATGCCTTTCCTCAGACTTCTGCATTTGCTAATTCCACACCTTTTAGGGACTAGCTTGAGTTACCTATGAGATGTTCCTTGACTATGCTGCCCACCTTTGGTACTCTCCTCTGAATTGTAAGATCCTTTGCTAACATTTTCCACATACGGCTACAGAAAACTTTCTTAAGAGCAGAAACCACGCAGGAAAGAACTTTGGGTGTGGGGGCTAATAGGTCAGAGCTGACATCCAGTTTTGTCATTTCCTACATCATTTTGTCTTCTTTCAACAAAGATTTATTAAGTGCCTACTATGTACCAGGCATTATGCTAGGAGCTGTTGATGCCAAGGAGCCCATATACCAGTGGAGGGAGTTGGCACTAAAGGGGTAGCTTCAACAGAGTATAATAGATATTATGGGACACCCAAGACAGAGGCACTTAACTCAGTGGTGGGGTAGGTAGAGGAGTCAGAGAAGTTTCTTTGGAGTAAGCATCTGAACTGAGTTTTGAGGAAGTGGTTCAGTGATAGTAGGTGGGGGTCAGAGAGGGATTGACACCTGAGGGAATGTCTTAGCACAGGAGTCAGCAGCTACATGGGTATAGATAACACTGGACCTGGCTCAGTCTTTCATCTACAGCTTCATCAAAGGGATGATGTAAGGATCCATAATAGCTTACATTAACTGAGTGCTTACTCTGAGCCTTGCATTGTTATAAGCTCTTTACTTGTATTAACTCATTGAATCCTCCTAATGATCTTATGAGGTAGGCATTGCTATTATACTCATTTTACAGATGAAAAAACGGAGTCACAAAGGGTTTAATTAACTGGTCCAAAATAGCCAAGCTAGTAAGCCATAGGGCTGGAATTCAGACCCGGTAGTCTAGCTCCTGAGGATAACCTCTTAGCCATTAATTTATGCTGTTTCTTGAATGAACTGATGCATACAAATTGCACACTACAGTGCCTGGATAAACTAATTACTCCATTAATAGTTATTGCTTTGATTTCTTGTACTTTTTTAAAAAACCTCTCCTCTTTGGAAAGATAAGTCTTTCCTCTTCAGAACACTATTTTCTTGGGTTTAGGACGATGCCAGCTACATGGTGATCCCCTCTCCTCTCCACTTTGGGATCTATTTCAATGCCATGCAAATAGACAACACAAAAACCAAAACAAAACACTGGGATAAATGCTTGTGCAGATGAAGCTTGCCAGCCAGAAAAGGAAAAGGAAAGAGTGAAGCTTCTTGTTTCTAAGGATTATTAGGCATCCGAATGCAGAGGACTTGTTGTCTGGGTATTGCCAAGGGAGTGGACAGCTCTTTTCTTGGCTACTCTTTCTAAGATGGTTGGGAAATGAGCCTTCTGGGAGATCCATTAGAGCTCTCAGATTCCAGGATAACTCATACACTTTTAGAGGTGGTTCGAGTGTCATACTTGCTAATGTAAGTTAAGTTTTTCATCCTGACCAATTTATTTGGAGGAAATATCAGATGCCAGTGTATGGGCTGATCCCATTGGTTGAAAAATACAGTATATTACTTAAGTATTTCTCTGGACAGCACTTGAAGATGTACATTTTTCCTCCTTCCTATGTCTTCCGTTGACCTACACAAGACATTCTCTATACCACACATGTATCTAAGGTATTCAGGTTTGTGTAAAAGACCATTTGATGAGAATTTGAATTTTCTTTGAAATTCTTATAGTAGTAGGTATTTATTCTTTAAAGCTGAAGGTAATTAAAGGTATCCATAAATACTAGTCATTTTTATTTTCCTGTATGTTTTTGAGTTTAGGATCAACTTTAAACATTTCAAAAAGGGAAGGAGGATAAAGGACAGTGGACATAGGCAGCGGGTTGGACTCAAGAACCCTTAATAAGTTATCAAGCCAGTGTATTATTGTTCAAAAGTGGAAGTTTTAGCCACAGCAGTCAGAGAAGAAAAAGAAATAAAAGGAATCCAAATTGGAAAAAAAGAAGTAAAACTGTCACTGTTTGCAGATGACGTGATACTATACATAGAGAATCCTAAAGATGCTACCAGAAAACTACTAGAGCTAATCAATGAATTTGGTAAAGTAGCAGGATGCAAAATTAATGCACAGAAATCTCTTGTATTCCTATACACCAATGATGAAAAATCTGAAAGAGAAATTAAGGAAACACTCCTATTTACCATTGCAACAAAAAAGAATAAAATACCTAGGAATTAACCTACCTAAGGAGACAAGAGACCTGTATGCAGAAAACTATAAAACACTGATGAAGGAAAATAAAGATGATACAAACAGGTGGAGAGATATACCATGTTCTTGGATTGGAAGAATCAACATTGTGAAAATGACTATACTCTCCAGAACAATCTACAGATTCAGTGCAATTCCTATCAAACTACCAATGGCATTTTTCACAGAACTAGAACAAAAAATTTCACAATATGTATGGAAACACAAAAGACCCCGAATAGCCAAAACGATCTTGAGAAAGAAAAATGGAGCTGGAGGAATCAGGCTCCCTGACTTCAGACTATACTACAAAGCTACAGTAATCAAGGCAGTATGGTACTGGCACAAAAACAGAAATATAGATCAATGGAACAGGATAGAAAGCCCATAGATAAACCCACGCACCTGTGGTCACCTTACCTTTGATAAAGGAGGCAAGAATATACAATGGAGAAAAGACAACCTCTTCAATAAGTGATGCTGGGATAACTGGACAGCTACATGTAAAAGAATGAAATTAGTTCCTGACACCATACACAAAAATAAACTCAAAGTGGATTAAAAACCTAAATGTAAGGGCAGACACTATAAAACTCTTAGAAGAAAACATAGGCAGAACATTCTATGACATAAATCACAGCCAGATCCTTTTGACCCTCCTCCTAGAGAAATGGAAATAAAAACAAAAATAAACAAATGGGACCTAATGAAACTTAAAAGCTTTTGCACAGCAAAGGAGACCATAAACAAGACGGAAAGACAACCCTCAGAATGGGAGAAAATATTTGCAAATGAAGCAACTGACAAAGGATTAATCTCCAAAATATACAAGCAGATCATGTAACTCATTATCAAAAAAACAAACAACCCAATCCAAAGCTAGGCAGAAGGCCTAAATAGACATTTCTGCAAAGAAGATATACAGATTGCCAACAAACACGTGAAAGGATGCTCAACATCACTGATCATTAGAGAAGTACAAATCAATACTACAATGAGGTATCACCTCACGCCAGTCAGAATGTCCATCATCAAAAAATCTACAAACAATAAATGCCGGAGAGGGTGTGGAGAAAAGGGAACCGTCTTGCACTATTGGTGGGAATGTAAATTGATACAGCCACTATGGAGAACAGTATGGAGGTTCCTTCAAAAACTAAAAATAGAATTACCATATGATCCAGCAATCCCACTAGTAGGCACATACCCTGAGAAAATAATAATTCAAAAAGGGACATGTTCATTTCAGCACTATTTACAATAGCCAGGACATGGAAGCAACCTAAGTATCCATCGACAGAAGAATGGATAAGGAAGATGGGGCACATATAGACAATGGAATATTACTCAACCATAAGAGGAAACGAAATTGAGTTATTTGTAGTAAGGTGGATGGACCTAGAGTATGTCCTACAGAGTGAAGTAAGTCAGAAAGAGAAAAACAAATACCATATGCTAACACATATATATGGAATCTAAAAAAAAAAAATGGTTCTGATGAACCTAAGGGCAGGACAGGAATAAAGACACAGACGTAGAGAGTGGACTTGAGGACACGGGGATGGGGAAGGGTAAGCTGGGATGAAGTGCGAGAGTAGCATCGACATATATACACTACCGAATGTAAAATAGCTAGCTAGTAGGAAGCAGCCGCATAGCACAGGGAGATCAGCTCGGTGCTTTGTGACCACCTAGAGGGGTGGGATAGGGAGGGTCGGAGGGTGATGCAAGAGGGAGGAGATATGGGCATATATGTATATGTATAGCTGATTCACTTTTTTATAAAGCAGAAACTAACACACCATTGTAAAGCAATTATACTCCAATAAAGATGTTTTAAAAAAAAAGTACTGATGATAACTTTTATGCCATAATTTCTAGCCTAGACAAAGTGAGTTTTGCTAGTTGCCCTTAGACAATATTTATGGACATTATTCCATTCATCTTCGCAGTATCTCAGAACGTCATGAGAATAAATATCTTCTTCAGTGCAGACCGGCTCAAGGTCGATGCATGGAAGCCAGACCTTTGGACTCTTTATTACGCAGCTGACTCCCAGTGGTTGTCCTGTGCCTTGATTGAAAGCTTTCTTCTCTAGGGTGAAGCTTTCAGAATGGACAAGAAGATGTTTATGGAGAAATTAGTAGTTTATAAAGAATGCCTACTATGTGCCTGGTACTGTGCTAGACAGATTTCAGGCACATTCTTAATTCTTCAGGGGAAGCCCAGTTCCCTGCACCTGAAGTATGTGCCCTTTTGGCATAGTCTTTGCAATAGTAGGTGGTGATTATGCCAGAGAACCCCAGGCTTTGCTAAACAGAAACAGGTATTTGGCACGATCTGGTCATCAAGTCCTCATTGTTAAATCTGTTTCACAGATATGGTGGAAAGATGGTCTCCAGGTCCCTGGGGGGAAATTCTTGACATTTGGTTCATATCTCTCCTTGGTTCCTCACCTCTGAGGGTATCTAATCCAACTGCTAATTAAGGGAAAAATAGAGAAAGCAGATGAGAAGTGTGACTTTATTTTTTCCTTTCAAAGCAATTTAAACCTTTGGAAGGTACGCAAATGTGGTCCTATTATTCAAGTTAATTTACAATCCTTCCCCCATCCTACCACAAGGGATTTATGAACCTGGAAGAGCTGGAAGTGCCTTAGCAAAGTAAACAAACTGTAACTCAGGATTGCATACTTCCAATGAACCTCTATCAGCAGGTTATATTTTCACACCAGAGATGAAAAGATAATTTGGTGAGCTGTATTTTGTGTCACTGGGAGCAGCTGAGAGACACCTGCCCGGTGCGAAAAGAGAGGGGCTGGCTAGGCAGCTGTCTGTGGGCCAACACACAGCAGTTGTCATTGTCCTGGTGACAGGGGTGATGACAGTAAGAGCTAGCATTTACTGAGCCATCCCTGTGAGTCAGGTATTGTTCTGTGCTTTTTTAGCCTCACCACAGCCCTTTGAAATAGACACTTTATTATCTCCATTTTACAGATGAGGACACTGAGGCTTTTAGATGTTTGGATATTTTTCCTCTGGAAACAAAGTGTGACTTCATACAATTTATCTACAGATGGGGCACTATCTGAGTGCAGAGAATGGACTCTTTGTGTTTGGGAGTGGGGATGGCTAGCATGTTCTGTTTAGGAAAAGGGAGATTTCTTGTCCTCTTCTCTAAATGCAAAAGCATCCACCATCTTCCACTTTCAAAGCAATGAGCACTGGACTGGGAGTCAGGAGACCTGTGTTCCAGTCCTAACTCTGAAAGGTGCCGGCCACATGATCTTGGACACATCCCTTCCCTTCTCTGACATCAGTTTCCGTATTCATGAAACAAGGAGGACGGTAGAGGTAGCTGATGTCTAGGATCGTGGCTGTCAGTTTCAGTGGCTCCAGGATTCTGTGAACCGGAACTATCGATCGATCTTTGCTTTTCATCCCCTCCCTCATCCAGCCTTGTGTGTGGGTCAGTGATGCTTCTCTCGGATGTGCACGGCACTGAAAAGAAGGAAGGTTGTTTTTTTTATGTGCCGTATACCAGACGACCTTGATGTGATGGACTACGGGATCTGGTGACACTGCACATTCAGTACTATTCAACACTTTGCCTGAAAGGGAGAAAGGAATGGATTTATTGACTTGTGACTTTGACTTGGGCCTGTGTATCAGGCCTGTTATTATGTGGAATGATTAGGCTGCAGTGGCAGGGACAAGTTAAACTAGAACAACAAAAGACCTCCTTAACCTTTACCTGGACACAAGGCCATTCATAATGACTTGCATGGTTTGGAAAACCAAGTCTGTCCTGGAGCACTCAATACTTCTGCAGCCCCAGCAAATGAGCAGGAAGGGGAAGATGGATGGGTGAGGGAGGTGAAATGTAATCCAATTCTGCATAGTCCTGTTTAGAATGCTGAGTTCAGGCCTGTGTCAAAAAAGACAACGATGGCTTAGAGATCATCATCATTTTTTTGGCTTGAAAAAGGAATCTGAAACTAGATACATTGGTTGCTTGCTGAGAAAACTTCCAACTATTTGTTATCCACTAGAGCAAATTATGCTCTTTCTGAAAGATATTTTCCCTCTTGAAGGAACCATGTACCTTCTATTAATGTGAACAGAAGTAGATACATGGATCTTTCACTCACACACACACACACACACACACACACACACACACACACACACACGCCCAGGATCAAACACAAGTTCTCCTTGAAAAGCTAAACTAGCTGCAACCATCTCAGGCTTCTCTTGCTTCTGAAAGATACTCTTTCTTACCTCCCTGCCTGATGGGCCATATTTTTGGTGGAATGGCTGTAGCATCAACCATTTCAAAATCTTGGGTAGGATGAGTTTTTTTCCAGACACCTTCCCCTAAATATTGCAAATTTTAATGGAGCTGGATACGGCACTAGAATTAGAGAATCCCAGAGTATTACAGCTCGAGGAGAACTCGTTCATCATCTAACCCAAGGGTAACCTAAGTTTTACCTTAAAGGGCCAGATGGTAAGTATTTTAGGCTTTGTAGGCCAGTCAGTCTTTGTCACAAATACTCAGCTCTGCTATTGTAGCAAGAAAGCAGCCATGGACAGTACATATACAGTGAGCGTGTCTGGGTTCCATGAAACTTTACTTACAAAAACAAGTGGCAGGCCAGTTTTGGCCCACAGGTTATAGTGTGCTGACCCCTGGTCTCACTCATTGTTCAGGTGAGTGTGAAGAGGCTCATCCAGGGCCAACTTGGCCAGCTAGCTGCAGAGCTAGGACTGGAGATTCGTGGAGTGGGAATGAGATACTCAATTCCAGGTTCCCTGGTCTGGGGACTTTCCTTCAATAGCATGGTCTTAATCCAGTTGAATTTCTTAATATTAGAAAGCAATTTATTGTGAAAATTAATTTATAAGCTAGAATGTGGAAACCATGCTTGGTTAGTAGAGGTCATGGCTGGAGTGAGTTGAGACTTGTGTGTGGATATTGGTGACCTTGAAACTAGCACTCCCCCGCACACATCATTTGGGCAGACTCTGACCATCCACTGATTTACGTGGCCCTGTGGGAAGGAAGGTAAATCCTTTCCATCACTGAGGCTCAGACTCATGCCAACATACTTGGAAAACTTGAGTGGGTTTGATTCCAACAGATACCAGATCACAAAGAAGAACAGTGGGGCTTTAAGAGAAACACACACACACACACACACACACAGAGTGAGGAAGTCTGGTAGAAGTGATCCAGCTTAGCCACAGGGAGATTGGTAAAGGACCATAGTTCTGGGACAATGAAAAGCTCTACTGAAATCCAGATGACCCAGCTACCTGGAGGCACCCCTGAACCCTGACCACAAAAAAACTAAAAATAAGAGATTGCTAGGAAGCCAAGCACCTCTGCAAGAGGTTTCTATGACCCCCCCCCCCCCCCCCCCAGAAAATAGCACAGCCAGAAAGATCATGCATTTCTTTTTCTGATAGAGAGATTCATGAGACCTGGAAATCTGGAGCTAGGCAGTAATGGAGTGCCAGGTGGTATTAGCTGAGAAAGTGGGCACCAAGGGGTGACAGAAGTCATGAATGAGTTACTGCCATCACCCCGGTGCCTTGCAGAGGAGAGCCAGGCACTGTGCAGACAGGCCCAGAGGCATAAAACACGGAAGACCCAGAGGCAGACTACGATATTGCCCAGGGGCGGTGGCAGAGGGAAGAGGTTACCCAGAGTGTTGGTGGGGGGCTAGTCTATGGCGAGTTGGTATCAGTGTGTTAGACTCAAGCTGAACATCGGCAACATGGCAGATCAGTGTGCTTGGCATAGGTGTGGATGCCCCTGGAGAAACAGACCTGTCGTGACAAGTTACAGTTTCTGAACAGTGACCATGTGTCAGATGCTATGCTACCTGCCTTTCAGGCATTATGTCATTTGATGTGAATAACAACCTTGCAAGGTCCATACTGTTATTATCTTTGGGGTGAGTCAGCTCTTGCTGCAGTAACAACTCCCCCCAAATACCAGTGACTTACAAGGTAAAACATTTTTTCTCATTTGCATTTTGTGAGGGCCACAAGTTGAACCCAGCTCTGTGCCAAGCTGAAGGTCAACTGTGGGTCTGTTCGTGTGTTTTCTCATTCTGGGACCCTGGCTGAGGAGCATTCCTTATCCTGGACATGTTGTTCTCATTGGTGGAACAACGCAAGAAAAATTCAAGAGTGGGTTGAACTTTGTAATCCCTTTTTAAAAAATTGAAGTATAATCGATTTATGATAGTATATTAATTTCAGGTGTACAGCATAGTGATTCAGTATTTTTATAGATTATATTCCCTGTGCTGTACATTACATCCTTGTATCTTATTTATTTTATACCTAGTAGTTTGTACCTCCTAATCCCTTTCCTCTATCTTGTCCCTTCCCCACAATTCCCCACTGGTAACCGCTAAATTGTTCTCTGGATCTGTGAGTCTGTTTCTGTTTTGTTATATTTATTTATTTATTTATTTTTAGATTCCATATCTAAGTGAAAACATATTGCATTTGTATTTCTCTGTCTGACTTATTTCACTAAACATAATACTGTCCAGGTCCATCTATGTTGTTGCAAATGGCAAAATTTCATTCACTTTTAAAGTTTCTGCTTGGATGTTATTACATCGGGTCCTGCATCAGGTCCACGCACACGTCACTGGCCAAAGTAAATCATGGCCAGGTCTGACAGTGGGATGGGGAAGCAATTTGTGCCTGCTGGGAGGCAGGGCAAGTCACATGACAGGGGAAGGAAAAGGAATTTGTGACTAATTTGATCTGCATACCATCTCTGTTTTATAAATGAGAGAGGAGTCATTATAACACATAGCCATTCACCCGTAGCCACTCATTACACTTTCGGTGCTAGGGATGTACAGCTGATTTGTATGGGGGCTCTTTTACCCCTTTTGTTCCCCAGGACATATGAACACACCACAGGTGAGGCCATCGGGAGGATAGAGGATACTGTGTCTTTAGAATGAGGAACATGCGTAGGGCTTCTTAATTTAGAGTCTATAAACTTGAAGCTCAGGTACATTCACATTACACTTTTTAAATTCACAGTACAGATACTTTCTTGCTATTATAGAGAAAAGCTTTCCATCCACTACACCTGATCCTCTGTGGTATCATAAGGACTCCGATCTTGCAGAGTTGGTAGTATTATTTTAGAGACAGGATTGCCCTATGAAGCAGGCTGACTTGCCCTATGAAGCAGGCTGACTTCTCAGGTTTGAGGAAAAGTTTTCTCCCATTCCTTTATTATGAACATTTTCTAATATACAGAAAAGTTGGAAGAATTGTACAGTGACCACCAAGTTTCAACAACTGTTACTTGTTCTATCTGTAGATATCTAAACACACAAATTTATATACACACATATATATGTATATACTGAGCAATTTGAAAATAAGTTGCAGACATCATGATACTTTAGCCTTAATGCTTCTGATGTACCTCCTGAAAATGGAGACATTCCTTTAAATAACTCTATTACTATTATTATACCTAAGAATAATTTCTTAAGTCTTCAAGATGTCATTTATAGCTAATTAAATTTCAGTATCAGGATCCAATCAAGTTTTATGCAGTACATTTGGTTGTAATGTTTCTTTAGATTCCTTTAATTTAGAGAAGTCCAACAGTACCCCACTTAAAAAAAAATAGTATAGAATTTAAAAATAGACCAGGACAGCTGTCTTGTATAATATCTCATTATCTGGATTTTCTTCATCATTTTCTCTTGGTGTCATTTGTTTTGTGCCTCTGTCCCCTGTATTTCCTATAACTGGAAGTTAGCTCTAAAGGCATGGTGGGATTACCATTAGACCTTGACATCTTGGATGCTTTATAGGAGATGCTATGTGCTTGACACTGTTTCTCACCCAGAGGCACATGGGTCAAGACATCCCACCATCAGTGATCTTAAGTTTGATCATTTGGTTAAGGTAGTGAATGCAGGTACTCTCCATGGTAGGTTTTTGTTTTTCCCTTTGCAATTTAGAGTGATACTTTGAAATCTTGTGACTATCTTATTCCTCATAAACCTTTCACCTTTAATTAGCTTTCGCTAATGAAAATACAGACGGCCAATTAAATTTGATTTCAGGTAAACAATGAATACATTTTTTTGTATAGTATGTCCCAAATATTCCATGGGGCATATGTATACTAAATTTTTGTTGTTGTTATCTGAAATTTAGATATAATTATGGATCCTGTATCTTATCTTGCAAGCCTAGACTCTATATTAGGGGAGAGTGTTGTGGAAAAGGAGAGGAGAAGGGAAGGTATCAAATGCTGAAAACAAACTGCATAGACTTGGCGAGACTACCTGGAGACAAGTTCACACCTGAAGGTTTGGGGAAGCGTGCACTTGCAGAAGATGCAAGGGCATAGGTTTGGGCATGGTCACAGTGATGGATGAGGATGGTCTGAAAAGATGCTCCGTTCATCCAGCATGCAGTCTTCTAATTCCTACTACATACATACCCCAGGGTGGGCACCAGTGTAAGACAGAGTGGCGGTCTTATGGTTATTTCTCCAGTTCTTCAATGTATTTCAGACAGTGAAGGGGCCCTGAAGCTTGAAGTCTGGGGAATGGTAAAGATTAGTGTCTTTGTGACATCAGCGTTCATACAACTCATCTGAGAATCTTATGAAAATGCAGTGGGTCTGGAGTGGGGTCTGAGATCCTAAATTTCTAACAAGCTTCTGTTGATGTTGACTTCTCAAATGGTCTTCTAGCTGTCTAGCTAGAAGATATATTATATTGGATAAATGAATGGTTTTGGAGCCAAAGATACCTGAGTTCAGGTCTTGGCTTTGTAGCTTTTGATCTGTGTGTCCTTGGGAAAGTTACACAGTCTTTCTAAACTTCAGTTTCCTCTTCTGTAAAGTAATATTAATTATGCCTAGCAGATAGGGTCAATGCAAGGATTAAGTCAGATAGTGACTGCAAAGTACTCATCACAATGCCTGGCATAATGTGCAATAATATTTGCTATTTTTATTAATATTAACAGTAATCTAATACACAAAATGAATGTCTCCAAGATCATGTGATTTACTCTGTTGGAGTGGAGGAGAGTCACCCCCAATTTGACATGATTTACTGTATAGTTTACAAAGTATGACAGACAGAGAGGGCAGCTGTCCTCTTATTCAGAGTAGTATATTTCTTCCTAGGACAAAAACCCACTTATTTTTCAAGAGGGGAATGAAGTGAGAGAGTGGCCTGGACATATATACACTACCAAATATAAAATAGCTAGCTAGTGGGAAGCAGCTACATAGCACAGGGAGATCAGCTCGGTGCTTTGTGACCACATAGAGGGGTGAGATAGGGAGGGTGGGAGGGAGACGTAAGAGGGAGGGGATATGGGGATACATGTATGCGTATAGCTGATTCACTTTGTTATACACCAGAAACTAACACAACGTTGTAAACCAATTATACTCCAATAAAGATGTTAAAAAACAAAACAAAACAACAGATTAATAGCAGTAAATTCCAAGAAGGGAAGAAAGGTGTGAGATACAGAACTCGTAGCAGCCTTGAGATCTGAAAAGTAACAGGTAAGGGGGAGGGAGGGACCAATAAATAGGTAAGCCAACTCAAATGTGCAACAGTGTGGGGTTATTTGGTATAAGGGACGAACAGCCTTGCATCATTTCATAACCACTACTGGAATCCAGTTTCCCAAAGAAAATGAGAGATAACCATAGCAAAGACTGATATATGAGAACAGCAGAAAATCATTAGAAATAAATGATATTTTTGATTCTGCACAGTGAAGGCTTTATTTCTTGGGGTTATTTGATGAATCCTTCTTTTTTGTAATGATGGGAATATGGCTGGACCAAGAGAGATTCAAGACCTGTAACCAGGGTTCTGAGTTTGGGAGAGCCTGTGCATGTGTACATCTATGACTGTAGCATGAGTCTTCAAGCCAGACAAATTTGAATCTCTGTCCCAGGCGCTAGTGGGTAGTGGCCAAGAGAACTAGCTCCAGAATCAGGCCATCTAGGTTGAATCCTACTTCTACCACTTATCAGCCATGTGACTTTGGGCTAATTAATTAATCTCTCTGTGCCTTGGTTTCCTCATCTGTAAAATGGGGATAATAATCATAGTATCTTCCTCATGGCAATATTGTGAAGTTTAAACTTTATAAAGAATATAATGTTGTGTTCAGTAAATAGTAGTGCAAAGAATAGCACCATTACTTATTCCTCTATTATCGTATAGATGAGAATTGAGTCTTTTTTGTGTGTCCAGCCATGAAAACACAATGTTATCTATCAGGGATAAGTCTCTGCAAACAGCCATGAAGGAGTATTTGCCCCCTGTTTTAACCAGAGTGACAGAATGCGCAGCAACTTGAACTGGAAAGATCTGGTTGGTTGAAGTTGAGGTGGAAGTAGAGAGGTAGGGGTGAGAGTTGCTTAGATCCTAAGCAAGAGGTGTGGAGATGACATGGTACGTGAAGCCAGATGAATATCTGGAGGGCATCATCAGGAGACTTGGTCTAGAAGGTTGAGGTTGAGACCAGCTCACTCATTATTGAGGTTAAAGGTCAGGAACTGAGCACATGTAGCTTGGAAAAGGGTCAGGCAAGCTGAGAAGTGGTGGTGAACATAGATCAAGACCGCAGTGCAGACTGTGGTTTGGGCAGCTGTCCCTCCAGTTACACAAACCAGAAACCTAGACAACCCCTCACCTCGCATATCCAATCCAAATCTTTTTTGCCTTTACCTCCTAATGCGTTCACTTTTTTTGCACATTCCCACCTCCAGCACCACCCTTAACTGAGCCAAATTGGACTGTAAATGACTCCCAGCTGATATCCCTGCATCTCTGCTGGTTTCCTTCCTTTCTGTTCTCCATCCTGCAACCAGAGGGACTTTTTCTAAAATAGAATATGATCATGTGGCAGCCTGAAAAGGTTTTTTGTGGTTCCCAGGACAAAGCCGCAATTCCTGAAGAGTGTGATCCAACTCCCATGTATTCTTCTGCAGCCCTGTCTCCTTCCAGGCACTCCTTCATGCGGTGCTTCAGCAACCCTGGCCTTACTTCAGTCTTGCTACTCACCACGCAGCGCCCAGCTCTGGTGGCTGCAGTTGCCTCTGCCTGGAGCACTCTTCCCTCCTCCTTTTAGGTACCTAACATCTTCTCATCCTCCCAATCAGAGTTAAGCATCAGGGAAATTCTCCGTGATCTCCCTGATCAGATCAACCCTCCCTCCTCATTTTAGGCTCTAATAGAGCACCCTGAATTTCTCCTTTGTGTCACTGAGTTGAAATTCCGCATTTACTTGCAATTAACTATTAATAAGCTCCATGAAGGCAAGAATCGTGTTTGGTTTTGCTCAGATTTATCCCTCTAGAGTGTAGCATGATGTTTGGAAAATACTAGATCCTCAATAAATATTGGTTGACTGAATAAATGCATGCATGATTAAATAAATGGGTGCATTCCTGAACAAGCAGAGATTCCGGCAGCATCAGGATGGGAGATTATATAACAGTGTAGGTTCATCAGGAGGCATTGACAGCTGAGTCATCTTATGGAGATGGCTCAGAGCTTCCCTAATTGGTCCTATTCCTTGAGCTCACCTTTCAAACCGTGAGGGTTCTTCACTCTCCTCCAAGGTTCAGAAATGCAGAAGCTGCAGTTTGGTTGGTTCGTCTCTGAATCTTCAGCTCAGTGTGTGGCATGTAGTGGGCACTTAATGCATTTTCCCCCCTAATGAAGGAAGGAATCACTGCCCAGGGAGGACTCATCCCCCACATTCTCATCTTATCTGCCATTTTACTGTTGGGCAGTTGGGCTTGGATGTCTGGTTTCTATTGGAGTTGGTGCAGCTGATGCCTCTGAAAGATCCACTTCTCCTTGGGAAAGGATTCTGAACTGTGTGTTTTGGTGTTTTAGGCAATTCATGATCAGAGCTTTGGCTTCTCCATGCCCCCTCTGCCACATTGTGACATACCAAGCCTAAGCCCTCTCCCTGTTGGGTGAATTTGGACCAGGGCTGTCGTCATTCCTCTCGGACCCCAAGCTGGGTCAGGAATCCTCCTCCCCTCCGAGGCCTAGGAGTACCTTTGCTTCCTCAGTCAGTCTGAGGAAATGACTTTTCCGGAAAGAATAGACCCAGGCCCCACTTTCTTGGCAGCCAGACTGGAGGGAGAATGTAAGCTGAGCCTCATCCTTTTTCCCTGCACTTTACAAATATCTCATTTTTTATTTCCCTCCAACAACATGCGATGACCCTTTGGCAAGTCCTTAGTGCTAAATTTCTTTTTTATGGAGGCAGCAGTAAAAACTCTAGGGCCTTTGATAGGCAGAGCTGGGACGTAGAGCAGATGTAAATCACTTGAGCATTGGCTGGATTCGGTTGACAGATTTCTAGGTTCAATGAAACTTTCCTTTCCCAAATAAATCAAATTCTGACCTATGAAGGTCTGAGCTGGGAACACTTATGAGCTGTCTGAATTTGGGCTGAGGCTGGAGGTCATCGTGTCTGGGTGATGGGCATGGATTTTGTAGTGAGCACGAAGGGAAAACTCATGACATAGAGTTTTGTACATTTCCCTTTTGCTTGAGGCTTTTGGTACTTTTTGCTGCTGGTCCCTTAAATGAAATGGTTACAAAACGTATATAGAGGAAACTGAGGAAGTCTTGGAATAAACATGGAGAATTGAATTCAAGGTTTGGTGGTGGAGACATTTTTATTTGAAAAGAAGTGTGTGTGTGTGTGTGTGTGTGTGTGTGTGTGTGTGTGTGTGTGAAAATTCTAAACTCTGTGGAACATGTTGAAGTCTCTCCACAGTCACAGAGGACAGCTATGGCTGGATCATTATAAGGGATTTGTATGTTGAATGGCATTGAGAAGATCTGTTTTTAGAAGGACTTGAAATATTAGGATTATCCCCAAAGTGTCAGTTATCTTGCTGTGACTCAAAGAACCCTGAGGATGAGAGGCACCTATCTCTTTGCTTTTGGACTTAGTTTTATCATTTCAAATGGCATATTGTTTCCC
The DNA here is from genome assembly GCF_963924675.1 of Phocoena phocoena. Taxonomy (NCBI): domain Eukaryota; kingdom Metazoa; phylum Chordata; class Mammalia; order Artiodactyla; family Phocoenidae; genus Phocoena; species Phocoena phocoena. Next base: position 40,198,696 of record NC_089232.1, read on the forward strand.
CTTATAACTCAAGCACCCATAAGCCTGTTTACCATAGGAGTCACAGAGACTAGGACTGGACACCCAGGTGTCCAGAATGGGTAATTTCGGAAGGCACCCACCCACCTGTCACCTGTGTGGGAACCATCACGAATGGAAATGTGCAGTTTCTCCGAAGCCACGTATCAGGTGGGGGACTGAGCTGACACTCACTAATGGCCCAGCGATCACAGAATAGCACAGTGCCATTAACAACTGATTATACACATTATTGGGTAGCTCACAGTTAATGGGACCTGTCACAAGATCTCAGAAGACTGGTCTTATGATCTGTTGATAAATAGATACGTGGAACACGTGGGTCAGTCATTTCCTAGTTACGAAGGAAGGAGGAAATGAAGTGACAGCCTCAGCAGTTCCACACAGACCATGGCAATGTACTCGGATGGAGTTTGGTATCAGGACGTGAGGCCTAGGGGTGGGCTGAGGTGCAGTGGGTTGTGTCTCCATTCTAGTCCTTCAGATATAAAGGGTAGTGGGGGATGAGGCAATGGCATGGAGATTTTTTAAAATGCATTGGAACTTCAGCATTCCAAAGGGAGATGTCTTCCTCCTAGCAGTTCCCTTGGGAAGCTGAGAACTCTTTCTAGTGAGGCTGCCTTTGTTCTTATATTTCCTTTGTGGGTTTTTTTGGGAGGGTTGTGGTATATTCTTTTTGAGTGTCCTCAGTTGTGTCAAATCTTTGAAGAAGTAATATGCAAATGTGAAGTAAACAGGGATGGGAATATCACTGTCTGTCGACTCGTATAATTTAAATCATGGTTGAGGTCTGCTTCCCATCCTGATACAAGTATCCAGGGTGATAATAAAGTAGATCTGAACTTTAGGCCACAAACACAGGTGTGCAGCATTATTTTATTTAAATCAAATTTTATCTGATTGGGCTCAGATGACAAATTCAGTCTCACTCATTTTGGCGGAGAGGTGGGACCAAAGACGTTTCTCTAAGCCCCTCTGGCATCAGTCCACCCTGAGTATTATTCACACCCTCACCTGCTTTGGTTTCTTTGAGTCTGGTGAATCCAGTGCTTCTTTGGCACCGTAATTTTGCCAAGGCTGGAAGCCTTCCTGTCTAGGGTCAGCCTCTTTAGGTGCATTGTGCCAACTCCCCACCAGTGGCCCTGTCACCTCCCCTTGGTGGCACCACTATTGCAATGCAACAGATCCCTGGAGTCCCACTCCCCTCCAGTCCCTTCTCAGTCTTGGGAAACCTCTCAACTCAAAAGTATTTGCTTCTTTCCCTATGTCTCAGTGAGCTCAAACTTTTAGGGAAAAAAAAAGCCAGGTAGGGATTTTTCTGCAGGCAGTTTCTACTTTCAGTCTCTGCAGTCCTCTGCTAAAGTAAGGGAGCACAAAGACTCTCTAGGAGCCAAGGAGGGGGAGATGTAGTGAGAACAGAACACACATTAATATCTCAGTACCTTATACTGCTATGATAGGGTTGGTGATGACAATGATGGTGATAAAGATGCTGATTTATATTGGCATTTGCTTTAAAATTTCAAGCCACTATCTGACATGATCCCTGTAGTAGGTCAGTAAGGTAGGATAATGTGCCAAAAGGAAATGAAGACTCAGAGAGGTTTTGTGAGTTGGCCAAGGCCACACAGCAGGTGAGTAACCACAAGCCCTCATTTGTTGGTTCAACATAGTCTTCTTTGAAAGAGGCCACATGTTGCCATTTTTGGTTTGGAAAATACCAGGCCCAGCCTTCTGGGAGAAAGCGACTGGAAGTAACTTAGAGACAGCTGGGGTCTTGGACACCCAGGACCCTGAGGGATATTAACAGAAGGGATCCCAAGACTTGCTGAACCCCTCAAAGTCTCCCTGCTGTCTGGGCAGAAGGGGACCTTGTAAGTCAGACAGAATTTGAGCCCCCTGCCATCCAGGCTGGGATCTCCTGGAAAGAAAAGAAAGTTTATTTTGGTGTTATTTTCTCCTCCATATATGAATCTTCCTAAATTTCTGCTGCTCCTTTCCTTGTACCAGGACTAGCTGTTCACTTAATTATTTTGCCACTGAAAGTGGTTAAGGAAGAAAAAGATTGTGCTAGAAGGAAAGAGAAATGTTCTGTTTTTTCAGGGGGACACAGATTTACTTCAGTTTTAGTAGTTCCTATTCAAATCCATCTGAAGTAATTAATGAAAGCTAGAAGAAGGCCTGTAACGCGCACGTGTGTACACACACACACACACACACACACGCACGCACACCCCTTCCTAGGACTTTTTTCACTCTTACTTGAATTATGTTGAGCTGTTTGGTCTATTGGTTCAGTACCCCAAGCCTAGTGCAGTATTGTCATCCCTTGCTTTACAACACAGCCATTATATCCCTAAACCACATTGTGATACACAGTGCCTTCTGTTTACGACTCCCGAAACTCCCACTCCATATATCACCTGCCATAAAACCCATCAAACTGCTGCTACTAAAATGGTGCACAGTGGTCTAAGCAGGAGCCAGGCAAATTGTGTGCTACCCTACTGTGGTTAATGAGAGTGAAAATGTGGTTGGGGTTTTATTCAGACGATGTTCATTTGCAGTGCCATTGTAGTGGGATGGCAAAGAAAGATTCCTTTGTTAACTTGAATGACAATATATTTTCTATTGTATGGAGTGGCTCAGTGCAGAGTTTGCCAAGTTATTTGTCAATTGTAAGTCAGTCAAACTGTGACCTTGAACGACTAGGTTTTTATTGCTTGGGGGTCTCGAAAACTAATTAATATACTGAGATAATGATATTGAGTATCAGAAACCTGTTGCCAGATTTGGAAGAATAGTAGTGGAATTCAACTCTAATAAAGACAAAAATAGTTAAAATAGAAGGTCTCTTTTCTGTAGAATAGATACAATTTATTGTGTCTTCTACCTGGGGGATTTTTTTTTAAAGAGGGGCAACCGTACCTTTTGAAGGTTTTGCATTCTTCTGAAACCTGCACATAAGCAGAAAATCCTTAGTAATATGCTTAACCATCACTGAGTTCCCTGAAACATATGTGAGGATATTATTTTTCTTCATTGAAAAATAATGAGAGCAATTAAACATAGCTTTGTTCTATAAATAATCTTAATTCAAAGGAATTCTCACCCCTCTCCAACCCTCTTCCCATCTCCAACTCAAGAACCAAGACTTTTTGATCCTAGAGAAAGGATTTCTTAAAATGGTTCAATAAATGCAAGTATTTTACTCAAGGAAAAATAATGTAAACTTTTCTCTTGTGAATCCCCCATTCCCCTTATTGTCTCACAGCTCTTTCTTTCCCTCCAAACAACTAATTGTGTGGCATGGAAGATATATACTACTAATGGTATTAGAAGACTTTCTTCCACAGCCTTGGTCCATTTATGAAAACATTAAAGAAAAAATTAGCACAGTGTATATATAGCACGTCTGATCTCATTAACTCATTAACTCATCGCTGAGATATGAGTGTCCCCAGAGACTACTCTGGGCAGTGTCATGGGATCAGAGCTTGTCCCTGGCATGCTCCAGCCTCTCTATTTTGCTCTTCTCCACTGTTCTCCCCAGAATGCTTGGGGTCCTGGGCTGTCCCTGCAATAGCGTTGTCATCACTGCTAAATCTGGTATGGACACCCCACCAAACCCCACGTTCTCTACTAAGTGAGTCCTATATGTTATTCATTTTATACACACACACATGCTATGAGGTGGATTCTAGTGTATTTCTCACTTTATAGATTGAATAAATACGAGACCGGTGGAAATTAAGCAATTTTCTAAGTCAAGTGAAGAGAAAGAGGCAGGACCTATTGTGGTCTCCCTTCTTTTAGACTGTTTTCGTCTTCCTCCTTCTGATCACCTTCTCCTGGGATTCCTTCCATCCCCAGTCCTCTTCCCACCACCATTTCTTTAAAGTCTTATTCTCTTCTGGGGAAATTGAGTGGCCAGGGGGTGAGCTACATACATCCTCTCCACTCCTGTTTAAGCACGTGCCTTATTCTCAGCTCAGGACTCTTGTTTCCTGAGGTCCTTAAAAAGATGCTGTGGGCTTCCCTGGTGGCGCAGTGATTGAGAGTCCGCCTGCCGATGCAGGGGACGCGGGTTCGTGCCCCGGTCCGGGAGGATCCCGCATCCCGCGGAGCGGCTGGGCCCGTGAGCCGTGGCCGCTGAGCCTGCGCGTCCGGAGCCTGTGCTCCGCAGCGGGAGAGGCCACAACAGTGAGAGGCCCAGCGTATCGCAAAAAAAAAAAAAAAAAAAAAATGCTGTGACTGAGAATGTCACATGCTGTGGCCCCAGCAGAGAAGCTGTGTAGAAGGAGGCACTAAGCCCACTTCCTAGGTATTGTTGGCTGGCCCTGTGTGCAAATGAATAGGTTTCCTTAGAGATTCATATCTCTGTGTTCATATCTTGGCAGCCCTAACCATGGAAAGGAATAGAGTTAATATAATCAGCAAGGACTAAACAGGGACTGAAAAAAGTATATTACCCACAAAGTTTTTGTGGGTGATACTAATACATTCTATGTACTTGCAGGAGGCTTTATCTATCAACCCCAATACCGCACCATTGTAAGGCTGGGAGAAACAAATCATTCAGGTAGAAACTAAAGGGTAGCAAAGGAAAGATAGGATTCTCTATGGAATGACCACAGGCTATGGGGCAGAGTTTTTAGACTGGGCCTCTCTGTGATCTGTTTGACTTTTTTAGGGGAAATCTGATTTCAGTTGAGTCATATTGTTTTTAAAAAATTCCAATCCCAAACAGCACCACAAAAAGGAAATTAAACTATAAACAGTGCATTAAGGTAAGGGTAGGGATCTAAGTTACTGGCCCAGAAACAAGTCAAAATCAAAGTTAAGAATAGAACCTGTAAGTTGCTCTATTTAGACATTACAGATGCCACCGGTATTTACAATTTTTGGATGTAAAACAGTCTACCTTGCAGTGGATGCTGACATCATCAGCATAGCACTTAGGACTTTGGGATCTCCAAGTACTTTATAAGCATCCTTTTACTTATGCAGTTCTTGTGGACAGTCAGATGAATAGAAAGTGCCATTATCCAAGCCCCATGGATAGAAGCACTCCAGTTGGAAATGCATTCCCAATATAGGGGCTTCGTCATGATTTGGGGGGTAGCAAGGTATTGTTGGCCCTCAAAAGACTTGTATACATTCTCTCCCTGACTCAGCTATCCCATACTTTGCAATTCATATTTCTGGCGTTAGAGATCTACATTAAGACAGGCATTTGGGTAAAGAGGGCTATTTATATTCTAGCCTTGGTGTGCCACTAACTAGCTATGTGACCTTGGGCAAGCCACTTATCCTCTCTCCTATGCCTACTGTCCAAGATAATTTTGAAGATCAAACACAGAAAATAACATAGTCAAACCTAGGAAAGTCTGGAGCACAAAACAATTGTATTATCATTATATAGGAGAAAAAGAAGAAAAACAAAGGAAAGACAAAATTTTAAAAATTAAGTTGAGGATTGACACAGTATTTTGCTCACATGTAAGCGTAATATTAAATTTAATTCAGGTATGCTTGTGCCCTTCCTAATTATTTCTTACACCTGATGTGGCCCATGGGGAAATTCTCTCAGAGGCCATGCATTTAGGGCCTTATATATTTTCAAGTTACTTTTTAAGTAGAAACCAGAAGCCTTTTTATGTCTCCGTGGGGACACCTCCAGAGCTTATATCAGCAAAAAAGAAACTATAATCTGAGGTGTTGGGGTTAGGACAGAAAGTCTGAAGGGGTTCAACCCCAGAGAAATGGGAGACTATTATACCTGGCTGGCCTTGTGGGCTACATAGCCCTGTGTTCCTGGACGTGGAATGGTCATTGTGTTTAAAAGGAGCTTTGCCTTTAAAGAGGAAGGAAATTAGAGATGTGTGTGTGTTTGTGTGTGTGTGTGTGTATCCTGCGTTTATATATAGGCCCTGGATCAAAAACTTTTGGGTCTCCCTATGAGCAATGGGAAAGAAGTAGCAGAGAAGGAGAAGGAAAAAATATTAGCTAACGAATATTAATTGAACATCTGGTGGCAAAGAATATTGTGCAATATGTTATCTGTGATATTCTCTTTTAAAAGAGGTTGGACATGGTTGTATTTTTATTCTCAATTGCTAATTGTTTCCAGGCTCACCAAGCATTTATTTCTGATGGTTAATCCACCAAAATTTGCCTAGTTTTGAGCTGAGTGCTCTGGGGTTCAAAAGAAATCAGAGTCATGGTCACTGACCTGGAGAACTTTATGGACTGGTCAGAGATAATATATTGATAAGAAGAGAGACAGAGCACGAATAGGATTTGCAATTAAGTGTTGCCTCAAGTGGCAACGACAATCCATGCTTTGAGAGTTAAGAGAAAGAGGAGTTCTAGTATTGGAGAAATGGGTATTGGAGTCGCAGGTAGGGGTAGGGAGGCCTCCTGGAAGTGCTGGAACCAGAAGTAGCAGAGAGGGGGTAGAATTTGGAGACTCACCTCTGTAAACACCTTGGTTCTGTGAGCCTGGGACCAGCAGGGGGAGCACAAGGTAATAAACAGCTTTCGTTTGAGAACTTGGCTGCGCTCTTTGGAGTTCCAGGAAAACAAGGTTGTGAGCGAGATGGGATCATACATTTACAATATACTATATTAACTGTCCTCTCTCCCCTTGCATGTACCTGTTGTCTTTTAAAAGCCCACCGCTCTCTTCCCCCGCTCACATATAAAACTTGTTTCATGGTTAAATGCAAAAACAAACCCCAAACCAAACTAACCAAAAGAGCCCACAAGCAAACAAAAAATCTAGACAAGGAAAAAAAGCAATAACATTCAGTTCTTAATTATTCTTTAAAACAACTTCAATCCTTTGCCTTCTCAATTCTTTGAATAATCAGTTAATATGAAGAACTCACAGAATATTATAGCTCAGAGACCTGTCAGTTTAATATTTTCTCTGCCTCAGGGAAATGGGCTATTTAACAAAATTCAGCAAAGCAGTGACTGTTGGAAAGGAGATTTGGGGAAACTAATGTGATCTTTATAAGGCTTCAGTGGTGAAGCATGCACTTAAAAAGGCTGCAGCCTCATGTTTATTCTCAGTGGAACTACTTTAAGTTTCTAGAAACTTGGTCAAATATGGCTCATAGATGTGTTAGAATGAGGCTCCAGCTTTACTGAGCTACCTCTGCCTGGCTCTCCGTGACCCTTTTCATGGATCTTCCATCAGTTCATCAAAAAACAGTACAGCTCTGCCTGCAGGCCCTTCGCACATGCTATTTCCCCTGGAAGTCTCACTCTCGATCTCCCCCTCAAGCTTTCTTTTGCCTAGTTAATTTCAATTCATCATCTCTCAACTCAGGCCTCATCTCTTAGGAGGGTCCTCCATAACCTACAGACTAGGTCTGTCTGCCATATATTCTCAAGGTGCTTTGTACTTTTCATTCATTAACACAGTTTGTAATTGTATATGTAGTTTTGTGACTATTCTCACCGTTCTTTACCTTACTAGACTGAAAGCTCCGAGTGTAGGGACTCTGCCCCTTTAATGCACCATTGTATCCTCAGCATGAAGTATCGTTCCTGGTATCTAGTAAGGCTCAATAACTACTCACTTATTGGATGAAAAAAAATGCAGACTTAATAATTATCACCTTCTAACAGTAGGTGTTACCTTCTGCTAAGGGCTATGGGAGTAGAGAGAATTGATACTTAGGGGAGGACAATAAGGTTAGGAGAGTCTTGGCAAATACTAGTTTTTGAAGGAGAGGGATGGAGTGGGGAGGAGAGTGGGAAGGGTGGTGGGAGAGAGGCGGGACAGGGGAGAGTGCATAGTGCTGGTTGAGGGAGGTATAGGGACGTATGACAGAAGATATGGGGTTGACGGCTCTGTCCCTCAGGTAGGTTAAAGCACTAGTCCTAGTTCAGCTTACCATGACCTCAAGAACATTACTGACTGCGCTAGTTATTCCTCATTTGCTTCCCACTCCTGAACACACTCTTATGTTTTCTAAGTCCTGCTGAACCTGGCCCCTGGTTGGATTTGGCCAATGGAAGGCACTGCCATGGACTAGAGGGAGGGAGGTTTGCCCCCCCCCCCTTGCTTCCTTGAGTGCACATCTCTAGTGGAAGCTGCACCCCTGCATTACTACAGCTCCTGCTTCATGGCCTCCCTCCCTTGGCCCAGCTCTCACCGGTCTCAAGAAACTATTTCCCACCCTCATTCCTTAGGGCATCCTTCTAAGCTGAGTCCCTACATGCCTCTCTGCTCATTCCTCATTCCTTGTTTGTTTCCTTAACTCTGCTTACTCCTCTGTCAGTAAGTAGCCCCTTCTTTCAAGTCTCCTTGTTTGAATCATCTGGAGACAGCTGTGTTTCCTGCTGGGACCCTGACTAATGTACTTACTTCCTCCAAGTGGTGACACTTACATGGTGCGTGTGGTACAATGCTAGGTACAGGACTGCTTGCCAACAGGTAACGAAATTGTAACTGGCCATTTGTCTAGATTCACATTAGAAATATCTCTTTATTTCTGGGCAGCACATCGACTGTGAGATTCTTGGTTCTATCAACGGAGGGAAAGGCATGTCTTTCTGCTTCTTCTGCCATGCTTGCAAAGACTATACTGTTAACAACCTGATCCCAGATGTAAAATCTTTGACCAAAGGACTGTGACTTAGAAAACCCCACGCTGACAAGGGCATGGAGAATAGAACCATTAGCAGGTAAAAGTGCTTATTAGACATCCAGTCTGTAAAATTCAGGTCACGAAATCTTTTTTTTGAACTGGATTATTACACTAGCTGCCTCAGTTCTCTAATTTATTTTGCTGGTACAGACCCTGGGTCTGTACTCCTTCCCTCATCCCCCAAAAAAGTACAAAAAAGTAGAACAGGAGGATTATAGGTGTAAGAGATTCTTTCCTGGTTCCAGCCCTATTTTGATATTATTGGCTAGTTAGATTTTTCTCCCTAGACATATTGAACATGTACCCCCAGATCTATAAAATGTCCAATTAAGAAACCAGAGAAAGAGTTCAGGAAGCAACTCAGTTACACTGATACATAATGTAAGGCCTTGAAAAATAGAATAATTTAAATGTTTTTAAACTTATGGCATAACATTTCTTCTGACACTTCCCTCACTCAAACCCCTGCCGGATACCCAGAGCAGGAAAATACTAAGAATGAATTTTCTAAGTTAGGAATTGAGAAATGACCCATTTACAGAAAATCAAAAGCAGTCTCTCTCACGTTCTACAAATACCTGGAGAAAATATAGTGAGGACTCATTTTAGAATCTGCCACGAAAAGGGCCAATGCTTGATCTGTAGAGTCCCGTTCACTAAGGAAACCTTTCCTTGTAGGAGGGAATGTTGGAATCGAAGGTACCAGAGCCTAACTCCTGTCTTCACTTGGGCTTAATGGGAGAGTGCTGAGATGCCACCCAGAACTCAATGACCTGAAGGAATGGAAATATCCAAGATTTAAGTTGGAATGATAACCCGATTAGTTATTCTAATTTTAGTTTCCTTCAGATTATTTTAAAGAAAAATCTTTTATTACACAACGTGTACTTTTCTGCAAATAGATTCATTCTGTTTGTTTTGAGGCTTTACTATGATTTCTCTTGCATTCCTATGTAGGAAATCCTACTCAGAGACCACTGTCCATAATCCCAAGGCTTCAAAGGAGATCTGTCAGGGCCTTCACTACACTGCCTGTATGCAGACCCTCCTTTCTGCCGAGTCTATGATGGAGATGAACACAGATAAACGTAAAAATATCTGAACTGGAGACTTCCCTGATGGCACAGTGCTTAAGAATCCGCCCGCCAATGTAGGGGACGCAGGTTCGAGCCCTGGTCCGGGAAGATCCCACATGCCACGGAGCCACTAAGCCCGTGCGCCACAACTACTGAGCCTGTGCTCTAGAGCCCGTGCTCCACAACAAGAGAAACCACCGCAATGAGAAGCCTGCGCACCACAACGAAAAGTAGCCCCTGCTCGCTGCAACTAGAGAAAACCTGCACTCAGCAACGAAGACCCAAAGCAGCCAAAAATCAATTAATCAATCAATCAATAAATATATTTTTTAAAAATCTGGGGCTTCCCTGGTGGCGCAGTGGTTGAGAGTCCGCCTGCCAATGCAGGGGACACAGGTTCGTGCCCCGGTCCAGGAAGATCCCACATGCCGCGGAGTGGCTGGGCCCGTGAGCCATGGCTGCTGAGCCTGTACGTCCGGAGCCTGTGCTCCGCAGCGGGAGATGCCACAACAGTGAGAGGCCCGTGTACCGCAAAAAAAAAAAAAATCTGAACTGTACCTGAATCAAAACTCTAGACATTTTCTTTAGCCAGTTTCCCCACCCTTTTCTTTCGCAGGAGGTATCTGGCTAAAGGCTTTTTCGTTTGGTCTTGGAGTATTTGCCATGTGTAAGGGACTGTGTTTTTGTTTTTGCTTTTGTAAGGGACTGTTTATAGGGCTGATTTATAAGCATGTTGACTATGGTCCACAGCAGAAATTCACTTAAGTACTAACTCCAAGCCTCAATGTGTTGTTGCTCTAGGGTGGCTGGACCTACTTCAAGGGGAGCCAAAACATACTTGAAATAAATTATTTTAAATTCATTTTCATTTTAAACATATAAGCCAACCAGTTGTAGTGGCCTGGGAGTCAGAAGAATAGCCCCATTTCTGTCAGGAGTTTGTTGTGCAATTTGGGATAGCTTGAGACATGGCAAAACTTAGCCGTGAGGACTTTTTGATTACCTGATGTTTTATATCATTCATATTTCTTTTCTCTGTTGATGATTAATTGAGATGTGTAAAATAGTAACTTCAATTAATACAATTGACTGTGTAAAAAAGCACTGTTAAGAATGCAGAGGTGGGTAACATGTAATGTGTGCCATCCAGGTTGGGAAGGGCACACAGATTTCTAGATAACATGGATGGACCTTGTTAAGGGCTTAGCAATGTGCTGTAGGATTCCGGAATAGAGAGGAGTGCCCATGCACACATGACTTGGAGGATCAGAAAGGTCTCCCTGCAGGAGATGCCTTCAAGATGACTCATCCTTCTTCCAGGATTGGCCTGGCCTCTGTCTCACACTCTCATAGCTCCCGGTACTTCGCTTTGCTGGCATGTCTCCCAGTTATAATTACACATTATTTTATTATTTGAATAATGTCTAGGCCACTAGGTTGTAAGCTCTGTGAGGGTAGAGACTGTGTCTTTTTTGCTCACTTTGGTAACCCCAGTGTCTTTAATGGTGCCAGTTTCAAAGGCAGTCAGAAATATCCAGTAACTGGATGAATGAGTGGCTTTGAAGAAGAGGTGGGAACTGGGGTAGAGAAGGAGTCTTCCAGATGGAGGGAACAGTTTGAAAACTGGCCGTGCGTAAGTGGCCCCCTATCAATCCTTAGAGACTTTCTAAACATTAGAAATGGCAAACTGCATAGGATTTTTTACTGAATGACGAGAGGGCTTATTGAGAGAAATTGTGGCAGGTACAGGAGTATCTCTAACCTTTCCTTAGTAAACTCAAGAAAATTTTATCACCCACGATTTTATTTAAGCTTTTTTCTTGAACCTAGTAGGTGCTCATTAAATATTTGGAAACAGAATTAGAACATGGATGAATTTACGGATGTTTTCTGTCCGACACCCTTTTGGAATAACAAGCTATCATTGCCTACCCCCCTGCCCCCTCCTGCTTCTCACTTAAGCCATGTCTTTATGCTGTGAGAAAAATGGTGCAATACTGGGAAAAAAAAGCAGGGCATCTGGTTCACCAGATATGCATATGGCCACAACATATGGCAAACCCAGGGCATTTGACCATCGTGCTCATTAGAATGTGCCGGCAACCCGGATGCCGCACGTTCACTGTGTCTGTGTCGTTCTTCTCTCAGCATGCCGACCTGGTGTTAATCATCAAGACACACTTGCCTTTCTCCAGCAAATCACTTCCTCCACTTCTTTTACCTCTGATTTCTTCTGTAATCCCCTCCTCTTTTGTGTTTACTTTCAGTTGGTCGGTGGCCTTCAGACCAGCAGGATGGTCCTACTCTACAGATCGTACTAAAAACATCAACACGCCACGCGAGCCACCAAAAGCAACGGCAGCAGCTCATGGCCTTCTCAGGTGGTGAGAAGAAAGTGCAAGGTTCGTTTGCATTAAGGCCTTATAGAAAATAGTCTGTTTTTCTCAGAGCCTGGGTTAATTAACTTTGCACAGAAAAGAAGAAAATCCACCCCACCCCAGAGCCCCTGATTCTCACTCAGGGACTTGACAACGCCAGGAAGAGGAGGGCCGGGGAGAGTGCAACCCAACCCCCATCCTGGCAGACAAAACAAGACTACAGGCAATTCAAACACTGAGCCTGGATCAGTCTTCAAAAGCCAGTGAGCTGCGTATTCATTGTGTGTGTTAGATAGTTTCCCCTTAAAACATCCTGGCTCCAGTTTTTCCAGGCCCTACTTAGGTTTCTGTTTCCCTCTCTCCTCAGACCTCTACCTCCCACTTCACTAAGGAGATTCCATTTTTCAGTTCTCATTGGCAAGTGAAGCACCATTCATTTAGTACATTTGCATATTCCATTTTTGTGCAGGTTGGTCCTCTCCTGTTGCATTTCTAAAATGAGAAATGAGAGCAAAACTCATATTAACCCCAGTGTCATCCCCTTTGCTTTTCATTCATTGCTATTCTTTGTTTATTATCTTTCAGCAAATTTTCAATCCATGTGACAATACTCCCATCGAAATCAATTAGAACCAGTTTCACAAAATAGAGTTACTGATGCCCTCTGTCAATCTTTTCTTGAATTCCAGCTGTATATCATTGATGCACATTCATTTATTGCTAGGTACACATTATTCCTTTCATCTGCTAGTAACTATCAAAAAACAGTAACAAATTTGTCTGGAAGGATTTATTCTCCACATAGTTCCCTTCTTCTCTTTCTTTCTAAGTATTGCTGATGATTTGATTGAACTCAAAAGAGTTACAGATTTTTCTCATTTAATACTCAATCTATTATTTCAAGGCAGGAAAAGTGCAGATTTTTTTTTCTTTTAAATAGTTTTATAGACAAAAGTGAAAGATTTTTCATTCTTGCTTCAAATTCATTGTGAAAACAGAAGGCAGTTTTCCCAGATGGAAATCTGTCATATCATTATGGAAATGTCAGATTTCCACCCGGGGCATATTGACAAAAAGCCATGGTTTTTGCCCAGGGGGTGGAATTTCACAAATTTTCCCAAGAAGAGCTGCACTCCCTGGTAGAAGACAGAGGCAATTTCTTTCCCCCCGTTTTCAGATTTGTGAGACTGAGCTCTAAGAGATTGGTTTCAGGCAAATACCCACAGAGGTGGAAGAAAGCTTTAGCATTCCCAGTACTGGCCATAGGGGCTTGGCTGTTGTCTCTGAGTCAGTCCTGGCTGTATTTACTTTAATATTACAGTTACCCTGAGCTGTAACTCTATTAGCAATGTCACATAAAACAGGTGTGTCATATTGCCAAACAGAGGAGAGGTTTCCTTCCCTGACCTACCTGATTCTGCCATGTAAATATCTCCCCTTTAGTTAATAGGTATGCTCTTCTTAAAGTATCTCTTAATTTTGATAATTGTGTTTTTCCCCCTGAGAATGGAGCATTTTAAACCTCTGTTAGTGGAGTATTCATGCATGTGTTAGAAATATTAGCAAATTGTGTCCATGTTAATGAATGATAGGACGTTTAGAGGAAAATAAAACAATCCCCAAACATTTTCATACATTTATAGTCATCAGAACCTCACGCTTTAAGTAGATGAAAGAGATTTGTGAGTGGCATAAGTCATGGCGGAAATAGCCGTGGGACATGAGTTACTCTATTCTATTACGGAAAAGTCTCTCTGCCTCATATAATGGCCTGCAGACTAGCAAGCACAATGCAAAGGATCTAAATATTTTTCTTAAATAGATTTGCTGTTCTCAACAAAAAACTTCCTCTAAAGATTACACTAGTATAGGTACTCTGCTCCATTAATATAAGTGACTCCAATGTACATTTTTTCCTAGCAGAAATACCTGCATTTTAAAAAAAAAATGCAGCAATAACTTCAAACTTCAAAGGTCTGAACTTCAAAAGGTTTCTTGCATTCTGCTTGATGGGACAGCATCTTATGCACACATGCTTTTTTCCCTGCTAAATGCCTTAATAATGAGCTTGGGTTCAGATTTTGTGAATCGGAGCCAAGTAACTCTATTTTAGTATATTTGCTGGGAAATGAACTAGCTCAGGGTAATTAGGAAAGCAATTTTATTAGCTTCTATTTCATAAAGATTGTTTTTTAATCAGAGTCAGAACTTACTAGAAATGATTCTGTGCTCTTTGCTTGGGTCTCAGGAAATGAAGTGGGGCACCGTAGGTCCTAACCCACAGTAAAACCAATGTGATGAAGACGGAAGCTTTGCTCTTAATCTCTAACAACGCTGTAAAAATAAACCCAATCTGATGGCATTATAAATAAAAGGGTCGCAGCTAACGATTACCTGTGTCTAGTTTATTACAGACTAGGGCCTTGATAACTGAAGGAGTTAAAGCTTTCTTTTAATTGCTCAAGGAGTCTTGGATTCAAGTTGTGAACAATCCTGGCTTGGGGCTCAGGGGACTGGGGTGGGTAGAAAGCAAAGTAAAACACTGGATTAGGTGCATGTCTTCAAGAGACAAATGCGAGAAGGAATTGGGACTGATAGTGTATTTAGATAATGTAGTGCAGCTGTGAAAAAGACAAATGCTGTACAGGGGCACACAGCGGAGAAGGGGGGGTGTTGCTTATAGGAAAATGGAGTTTCTGTAATCACGCCTCTCCTGGCAGCCACTTATGGAGCACGGCATACTGTTTGGGGCACCTCATTATATAGAGAACATCAATACTGTAAATGAGAGAGAACTCAGAGAAGGGTGAAAAAAAGATAAAAGGATTAGAAGAGATGACCTATAAAGAAAGGTTAAAGGAACATAGCATTTAAAGCTTTCAGGAGAGATGGAAGCCTATGCTAACTGTCTACAAATATTTGAGCAATAATAATTTTCAGGAAAGAAGGGGATTGCTTGCAGTGGTTGAGAATGGTCTAATAAGAAGTCACGGCTTGAAACTAAGGAAAGGGGAAAATGTCGGTTAGGAGACATTAGGAAACATTTCTTCCCAGTAAGGGTAATTAGGCACTGAAGTGAACTGCCTGGGGAGGTGGCTGAGGCCCCATCGCTGTAAGAGTAGCAAGTGTTGAAGGGGAGTTAAAGCACTCGGGGAGCTCCTCTGAAGGGGGGGAAAGCCCACCCTTTTCTGAAGACATTCCTGTACAGGAGAAGTGGGCTAGAACAACCCAGGAGGACTTTCCCAATGGCCTCAACCGTGATTTAACACGTGGAGAGCTAGTGTATGGAGAGTCGGGGTGGAGGTGGTCTGAGAGAAAAGCCATCCGAGAGTACGGGAAGTGTCTTTGCAGAAGATCTTGTTTTCAGCTGTCGGTCATTAGTGTTGCTGCTCCTCCTTTACCTATAGAGCCATGAAGACATTTATGTGAATTATCGCACAGCACCTCCAGAAGTCAGAGCTAAAGTGGGAAGCGAGGGACGCCTCTGACTAGGAAGCACAGTTAACAGTGAAGGGTGTGAAGCTGTGGGCATCAGTCTGTGCTGTGCGAGCAAAGGGGAACAGAGAGAATTGCCATGTTTTATCATGTTGGACTAGCTGGAACAGGTGACACCGTGATCAGGTATGCATACATCATCACTCCCCCAAATAATCACCATGTGGAATAATTTCCCCCCAAATCGTGCAGCTTCAACTTATTCTCTGCGAATATGACTCATAAATCTTGGCCTTGAATGTGAATCAAGATTCCAAGCTGCAGGCTCAGGGGTTTGTTGCATTTATTCAACTTTAGTCTTTATTTATAGACACAAAAGTATATTATTGGTTGTAACATCCAAACAAAAGAAAACAGATTGTAAGCATCCATTAATGTTTTCCCAAAAGGGAAATCGCACGTTTCTCTCCGGTCTTTCATTCTCTCCCTTGTAATATTAAGATGATGTCATAAACTCGTAATTACTTCGTGATGTTCTTGTGCACTTTATATCTGTTGGTTCAGAGATGCAAATTCCCTCTCTGATCAGAATGCAGCAAACAATATGAGCAGGTGGGAGGTAAGTCTTAGGTGGCTTGCAATTTAGTAACCATTGAAGTTTTGAATTCACACTATTTAAACTCTGTTCTCTGGGAGGGAAAAGATACATTTAAAAAATCTTAGATCTTGCATTATATACATGAGATGAGGTGTTAATTTTACTGGAATAATTATTCTTACTGCCAGAAAAGAAAATTATTTTGGTTAACAATGAATGTAGGGGCTATATGAAAAAATATTGTATTTATCTGGTAGAAAGTTTTCATCCACTAATCATATCCAGGAAAGCAAAGATACTTTAAAAGAAGGGGTGCATTGGTATGTGCGTTATTAGATGTTTGGCTTTCAAGTGTATTGGGATAAACAGAAAACACAGGTCCATGAGAGAAAAATGGATCACAAGATGGTGACTTTCTATTTTCTTAGCCATCTTTGTTCTTTTACTCACAGCTCAGCTCTTCAATTCTGCAAGAAAGAGGCCATAAAGTATCTATTTCCAACTCCTCTTTTTTTTTTTTTTTTTTTTGCGGTGTGTGGGCCTCTCACTGTTGTGGCCTCTCCCGTTGCGGAGCACAGGCTCCGGACATGCAGGCTCAGTGGCCATGGCTCACGGGCCTAGCCACTCCATGGCATGTGGGATCTTCCTGGACCGGGGAACGAACCCGTGTCCCCTGCATCGGCAGGCAGACTCTCAACAACTGCGCCACCAGGGAAGCCCCCAACTCCTCTTTAAGCCTTGCTCAGGTTTCTTATTGCTCATTGCTAACCATTTTAATTTCTGACCTCTTCTGCTCCACTAGTTATAGACCCATTCAGTGACCCTCTAGGATTCCCAACTCGGTGATTTATGTCCTTGCCATATTCATGTGAAGTACCAGCATCAACCTCAGAGAGAGGGAGAGAGAGGGGGAGAGGGAGAGGGAGAGAGAGAGAGAGAGAGAGAGAGAGAGAGAGAGAGAGAGAGAGAGAGAGAGGGAGAGGGAGAGGGAGAGGGAGGGGGAGGGAGAGGCGGGGGGGGAGAGAGAGAGAGAGGGGGGGGGAGAGAGATGGGGGAGAGAGGGAAAGGGAGAGAGAGAGAGAGAGAGAGAGAGAGAGAGAGAGAGAGAGAGAGAGAGAGAGAAGAAAGAGGGAGAGGAAAGGGAGAGAGAGGTGTTTCCCTAGCACTCTCCTGCTTGGTGTTTTAACAACTTTTCTGTATGTTTCTCTCTTCTTAGAACCTTAATAATGATCTTGATGCTGGCAATTTTAGATGTCCCCAGCAATGCCCCACCTCCCCACCCACTCAGAAAAAAGAAAAGGACTCTTTTGAGTTTTAATTGCTGCAGCTATTAAAGACTGAGAGGCAGCATTTCCTTGAGTGGTGGAGTTTGGGGCACGATGGAAACAGAGTGATCCTGCAGTCTCTAATCTGATCAATAAAGCTATTGACTTCTGAGGGAGTCAGATGGGAGAGTAGGGTCTGGGGAGGCTTGCTTCTACCTTGGCCTTAATACCATCTCTCTCCTGTGGGGAGACAGAACCCTTTTTCCTTTATTATTAAGGTATTGAAGGTTATAAGACGATCTATTAGGAGAAGCTGGGCCTCTCTTACCATTTGTTTAATATATGCCCACTCTGGTCTTCTTATAATTTGACAAGTAGACCAACAAATGTGGATTCCACTGGCCATCCTTAGCTGAGTCATTTCCATTCAAAGTTGAGTTAAAGGTAATTTAGCTTTAGATCTTTGTTTTGCCAGTTTTATATATATACCTTTGTGGTTTTTTCTCGCTCCTGTGTTTAATTCCAGTCCTTTCCCCCATTCTCTGCATTCTTTACAAATCCTAGGTCTCCAGCAAAACAGCCACATCTCATGTGAGCCCTGCTCGAGGATCAGTTTTATCTGTGTCTGACCCAGGCATGTGTTGCATGGTAACACGTTCAAAATCGAATACAAATGCAGACTAGCAAGCCTCTCTGTCAGGATATGGACGTGCCCCACACGTCGATCCTGTTTAGTTATTAGAATCTGAAAACTTAATCATACACTCTAAGAAAAGGCTTTGATAGAGAATTTTACTCCTGCATGTTCATTTAAGATTTAGACTTGACGTATTAACGCCAAATTTAAAATTGTGTCCTCTTCATTGCAATCCTCTGTAGCTACAAGGTTCTAATAAATATTATGTCCTCCCATCGTGCAATTAAAATTTTCCACCTCGTTTCACAATGCAAAACATTCACATGTTGTCAATCATCTTGAAACATGATTTTTTGACATCATATAATTTCACTTCATTTTTTCAGACAGACATCGCACCAGGAAATTATTTAAGAAAGAGTCCTATTATATCTTTATTTTTCCACCAAATTTCACCTTCAAATGCAGTCATTTGTGTACATTTCAGTAATTTCAACAATAAACTTGCAAAGAGAGGGAATGGCAAGCCCTCAGACAGACGTTCACATATGGGTTTTGCCACTCTTGCAAGGCTGCGGCTCAGTTGTGGGCACTCGGTTAGAAAACATGATTTTAGCCATGGGAAGTTTACAAGTCTTGCTGCACAGAGTGAAAAGGTTGCTGCTTGAAACAGCTACCACCTGGGAGGCTGGGAGAAAAACATGCGTGTGCTTTTGAACTTTCCTCTGTTTAATAACTAGCAGACACTAATGATTTGCCAAACATCCTGATTTAAAATGGCAGTAGTCAAAAGCAAGGCTGCCTGCTGGTTGTCAGGTAGCCCACCTGTTCTCCAAATCAAAGTTCCCCTGACCTGTGCCCAACGCAAAGCTGTTATCCTTTAAACCACTGCTAGATGTGCGTGTACGCCTTGTTGGGCTCTCTCGCTAACGTTCCCGTCTGCTGTCGGAGAGAAGCTTCCTACTGGAAGCTTCATGTTGCCTTCTTTATGTAGGCCGATCCTTGGGGAGTGAGCTCATGCACACTTGGTGGGGAGATTTTGGTGGGGGCTGGGGTGGGAGGGAAGGGAGGAGGGCCCGTATGCTTTAAGCAGCAAGGGACAGTTAACAGGAAAAAGTCGACTGAAGCAGTGCTCAATTCAGGATAGGATGAGGACCCCTTCCTAGTGTTTTAAAATAGTGAGGGGGTTTTTCAAGAAGGGGCAACTGTATTACTCATGGCTTGGTATAGTTTTTTTGAGAAGAAATGCAGAAAACAGCTAGTGGTTGAGGGTGGGAAAGATGTGAGATAGGTAAAGTCATGGTCTCTAGGACGGTGAGCAAAGGTGGTTTTCGATTAAAACAAAGGGGCCTGAGGAGGGGGGAGAACACTACTTTGGAGTGACGTAAAGGAGAAAAGTGATTAGCAGAGTTTATTAAGTGCCAGTTTGGTTATTATTTATTAGCATAGAAAAGTTAATTTAATTAACACTTGTGATATTCGAAGTTGCAATGGGCCACGTGACTGTTTCCAGCCAACTGCATAATGGCAAGAACATGGAAGCTGCTAGGCCTGGGCTCTTTCTTCATGTTATGTGACTACTTGTTTAAGATATTCTCGGTTTGTGCAGATATCAGTGAATATATCAGAGTGAAGCATTAGATAGCAGTGGAAGGAATTCTTTTAAAATAGTTCTATCTAATACTGGGTATTAAAAGGATTACATTTAGGATTTTATTAATGGTTAATCTGTGCAAGTGGTATGGAGTAAGGGCTCATGGCACAGTTTTTAATACCTACTGTGTACTGTGCTTAACAGATACTATGTCATTTAAATCTCACACCAACAATGTTGGTATTATTATCTCTTTTTAACTGATATGAGATCTAAGATTCACACAAGGTCACATGGCTAATAAAGTGTCAGAGTTCAAAATCAAATCTCCCACACCCCCAATGTTTGTTCAGTGAATGTTGGCAATTAAATCCATACCATAGTCACTTATGGATATTCATGCATGCTTATTCATTAATTATACCCACACATGTCAGAATACCCATCTGTTTTTTGATGGGATGGTTAGTAAATTAGAAGGAGATCCTTTGTGATAGGCAAGAGCATGTCTCCCCTATCTTTTTTTCTAAGTAAAGGCCTTTGTAATGTTCTTTAAGCCCCAACCCAGAGGGGTTGTCTCCAGGGACCAGGGGACACTTAACTTTGTTCTCTAAAGCCAATTGTGCTACAGATGAAGAGAGCAATTAGCATTCATCATCCATGGTGATTTTTATCTCCCTCTCTGGGTTGACACAGTGCTTATCACAGGGGTACCTAAGTGCATTGACCTGCTTTGCTAACTTCTCAAGAAACAATGCTGGGAGGAGAATAGCTCCTTCCTCTGAGCTGTTCAATGCCTAGCTCACAGATAACCATTTAATTTTCTCACTATTGCAACTTCTTCATCATCCGAACTGCTGTGTTGTTCACACTTGCTCAGTAGTAATGCAGTGAAATTCTTATGTGATGGTGAGCAGCCTTCCGAATCACAAGGTATATTGAAATTTATACCATGGTGTGTCTACATATGACTTACCACATGTTTTAGGAACTATGTGGTGCAAAGAGAATCTACTTAAATGGGTGTTTTCGAAAGACTTCATGGGCATCTCATGAAACCCCTACGTACTAACAGAGCTTTGCATCACAGAAATGGGGGCAGAAGTGGGCATCTCCTCACTCCTCTCTCTCATCCCACTATCTCTCCTCTCTGCTTCTCTTTGCTCCTATGCTTTATTTTCATCTCTGTTGACCAGTTTCTCTGTTTACATATCTGCTTACACATGGCACATTGTGGCTGCCTTCAAATGGTGGCCTTAGCCTGCAAATCTACATGACTGTTCAGCTCCTATTCCCCACATCAAAGTAATGCAGATCCCAGTTTCCCTATTTCAGATTCCTAGGAGAAGGAATCTGCTGAAGCCCAGGTCATGTGTCTACTCCTGGTCCAAACAGTTGTGATGGGGGAGGGTGGCTGGAGAGGAGAGGTCGTTCATGCTTGCTGGGCTGCTTCTTTCAGTACACTGGGCAGAGCTCCTATGAAATAGCTTAGGAGGAGAGAGGTTTGTCTCTCTAGAATCAACTGGAGTGAGGATTGTCTATGGGGGAAAAAAAGGTGGACTTAACTGTGTACAGTGATGGATTTTTAAGTCACTACACTAAGAGAGAGAAACAAAATTCTCACACAGAAAACCACATCCTGTACATTTTTAGTTAGAGGCGCTTCTGCAGAGCACCAGGGAAATGGAAATACCTCATCTTAGATCTGAAGTCAAGAATCTCCATTTTTTTCTGGACTAAAATCACACCGTATTTTTGGAAGATTATATGTATTTCTACATATAAACCTATTTGTTGGAATTCAGGGGAAAGAGGAAGTTGAATTCAGCCACTATTCTCCCCCACCCCTACCCACACCCCTAGAATACACTGGAAAGCCACCTTTCTCCTCTCCCATCCATGTGCATTTCATATGCAGACACAGCCACCACCAGGCGTTGCTGGCTTTGTGAGCACGGCCCTGAAAGTCTTGAAGACCCTTGAAAAGTTCAGTTAGCTCTTCAGATAGTTCTCTCAGGCTGTTTGTAGGTCATAATTGGGATTTCTAACAACCCTGAGTAGATGTCTATGATTTGCTGAGAAAAGGTTAAATTATAATCAATTCTTGGGGAAGGTTTGATTGGAGGACAACTTTCCTCACGCCTGGGGGCTCCCTCCTTCTCCTCCTGGCAGTACCATCATGGTCTGGGTGTTTATAACTTCACTCAGTTCAATTGCTGTTTCTCCATCCTTGAGTTGTACCCAGACAGCCAGTTCCCTCTCATGAGATGAAAGCATCTATATTTGAACAGGCTGAGATATCAGGTTTCTTCCCTTAATTCTAAGGTTCCAACCAGAATTGGAACCATCAAAAGTTCCGATGCCGTCAAAGAATATGCCATCAAAGGATGACCAATATGGCCTATTAGGTAAGAAGTCTGATCCCACTTCTAATATCCTATTTGCATATTTCCTTTTCCAAAGAATGCTTTTCACACAGGTTTCTGGCCTTAAAGTATGTGGCTAAGGGCTTATAAGGGACTGATTTCTCTCCAAAAGTGCTTCACTCTCCAGTTGAGACAGACATGCCTATAGAAGCTTGAAGTACTGTGTTCTAGTTCTACTGAAAGGAGAGTTCTAGTACAAAACCCCTTTGTGCTTTCCCTGTCTTCTGAACACTGTTTAAGAGCATTAAATTTTGTCCCTACTGCTTCAGTCCTTGGCCTCTCTAAGGGACCTAACCTTGGGGTGATGCTGAAAGGTTGCCATGTGCATGCAAACTATCAAATTGCTCTACTAGGTGAAATATAAAAATGTCATGAACCCAAGCTTTAATGTAACCACCAACAATAGAATCACTTGAAAGAGCCACTGGCTTCTGTTTTCTTGTGCTTTGAAGGCTTGTTGTACATGGGCAAAATAAACCAGTAGTCCTGAGTCTCTGCCCCTTTCAGGGCCATGTACACGGCAACAAAAATAACAACATTTTAAAGTAAGTTATTTACTAGACACTGTTGTAAATGTTTCACCTGGATCATCTACTAATTATAAAAACCACTTTTCGAGGTAGGTGTTTCCATTATCCCAATTTTACAGATGAATGGACTGAGATTCAGAGAGGTTAAGTAACTTGCCTAGAATCACAGAGCATGGGTTAGGATTTGAACCCTGGACGGGAGAAGTCAGGGCAGGACTCTGTCGTGGGGAATTTCAGTGGAGACATTTAAGTAAAACCGAATAGCATTATCAGAAAGTGATCAGATAAGTGATGTAAGCATAAGTCCCTTCCCCTGCAGCCTGTGTAGTATGAACCAAATAGCGGCAGGTGGATTCCCAGCATGAACCCCTGCCTGCACCCATCCACTTCCTAACTCTCTTGCCTGCTTTCACCGCTTAGTCCTTGTTACCATTGAACACATTGTATATTTTACTTATTTAGGTTATTTATTATTCAGTTTCTTCCTCTGTGGAGTGTACGCTCCGTAGAGGCAGGGGGTTTTGAATATTTTGATCACATTTTAGGGGTCTTCTTAGGTGCTCAGTAAATACTGTTGAAGGAATGAATGCTGTTGTTGGACATCCATTAGGACAGTCTGGCCAGAGGCTGTGCCTTTGCTTTCCTGTTCACAGTAGTCATTCTGTCTCCCTCTCTCTCACTGTCTCAAGTTTCAGCTGTTTTATGGCCAGGTGGCTGGCTGAATAGGTTTTCCTTCTGGGGCTTTCTTCTCTCTCTGTTTCTCTGTCCTCCATACTATACTTCATCCAATGTTACTCACTGTCATTTGGAGCAAGTTTCCCTCTCTTGCCCACCTTCCCCCCGCACAGTCTTTATGCTAAGCCATGAGGTGGTGTGAGAAAGATGAGGATGACAGCCTAGGGTAGACAAGGTAACTACCACTTTATCCCAGGAGACAGGTGGAGAGCATCCCGGTGGCAGCAAAGCAGACCCGAGGGGTTACAACCATCCTGTTCTAGGTCCATAGGACTAAGTTATCCAGACAGAGAATGAAATATTAGCCAACATTCATACTGGGTTGTGAGTCAGTAGTTTGCCAGTATATCCAACCATCAAAATAAAATGTTTTCCTTTTTGTGGGAAAGAAGATTTCAAAATCTCCTTTGATAGAATGTCCTGGATAAGTACTGTGTATGTGTGTATTTATTTACTTGACAAACATTACTATAGTGCTTATTTTGTTCCAGGCAGTATCCTAAGTGTCTCAAAAATAAATATCAGGTCATCCAATAGTAAGTGCTATTGTTATCCCCTTCCCCCCCCCACCACCATTTTATAGATAGAGAAACAGAAGCAAGAGGAGGTTATATAACTTGCTTGAGACTTGGAGAGGTAATAGTAGCAGAGCTGAAATTTGTGCCTGTGTACCCAGGTCTGGCTCCAGATTCAACACCTTTATCTACTAACCAGGCTACCTCTCCAGTATTTACTGATACTTTTATAGTATTGGTTACAGTCTTATTTAAAATCTGTAATTTTCTAGATCTTTACAAAGGAGATGACAAAAACCCGCAGCTGTTTTAACTTCAAAGAAAAGAAATCTCCTGATGATTTGTTTTGCTTTAATACACTGATTAGTATATATATGTATACATATATATTAAATATATAAAAATATACATAGATTAGAATATATACATGCATATACATATATATTCAAATTTTACATAAATATATTTTGCTAATCCGTACAGAGCTTCATCAATATTTCTTCTTTATTCTCTTTTATGCCAGCAGCTTTCTTTATGCATTTCCATTTTCCCCATTTTTCAGAGTGATTGGATTGGGTTGCATACAGTCCGCATCCACATGCACTGAGTCTATAGTTATGATCTATTATTTCAAAAACCCACATGGTAAAAAGAGCAGAACAGGCCTTGAGTGCTATGAAGTATTAGGGCCAAAGAACCCCCTGCCATTCATCTTCTCACTAATGCCGGGACTAACAAGACCCCAGAGTTTCTCTCTCATTGGCAGAGCCTTTGTCCTAAAAACACAGAAACCACACGCACACACTTACACGCATATATGCATACCCACACTCCCTCGCTCATATCCACTTTGTATATCTAAGAGAATTAATCTACTTCATAATGAGTAAGTTGTCGCATAGTCAAGTAGGAGAAGGATACCTAACTATTTTACCATTCCTGAAAAATTGTAAAGGGGATATGGTATCAGCACAAGTGTCAATCCAGATTGTTGAGCTCTGTCTCCAGGATGATTTGGGGAAAAACTAGATACAGAAATGGCTGGGCAAGACATCATTTTTAACTTTTAATTGCTTCCACCTGATGTTGTCTTTCTCTCTCCATATTGCTTCTTCCTTTTGACCTTTGTCATTAAATACTCCCAGCATCTAAAGGTGCCACTGCTGCGTCTCCCCCCTTTATTTTTCCCTCTCATGGCTTGAAAATAGGATAAGGCAGCCTTCCTTGTTTGACTTATCGAAATTGGTCTTATTGCTTTGGAGTCAAGCTGTGTTTGTTGCAGTATAATTTCCTGGCTGGTGGTGGCTCACTGTGGTAACTTCTCGAACACCCCCATGCCTGCATTGGGTCCACAAATTCATTTTTTCTTCCTTGTATCTCAGCGGATTTCTGCTGCGATACAGGCACACACCTCTGAGCATACATTCACTTTACTTCTGTCTCCCCTTGAAGTCCACTGCTCAGAACTTCCGAGTCCCTGCCCTCTGCCTTGTGAGATTTTGCGACTTGTCTAGGGTTGAATCTGCAAGTAGAACAAAACCACAGACCCCTGCAGTGTGTTTCTAGATAAATTCATGAGGAAAAAATCAATTCCACTGAGTTAGTTTGTTCAGATGGAAAAATCTTGTGTCCCGTGTAGACATGGTGTTATTCACTGGATATTTCAATCACTAGTTATTCATGCCTGTTAAGTCTACAAAGCCCAAACACCCAGGTTCGGTCATCTTTATCTGTACTATTCCCCAAGTAAGGATACTCTTACATACACACATACCCCTATGGTTAATGTCATGGACCAAAAATCTTGATTATTTTGTGAATTTTCACAGTTCAGTTAGATGTTTTGGCTCTGTGTAGACACAGATTACAAAGTGCTTCCCAGTAGGTATCCTTTTGAATCTGCTTTATTGATGTAGAACAAAGTTTCATTTGCTCACAGGTTTTAATTTAAAAAAGAAAAGCTAATTCATGTTGGATCTCATTCTTCAGTGAAGGTAATAAGCCTCGTATGTATATATAAAAAGCTACCACCCTCTGATTGTCAAAGTTTGCTTCTTTCTTTTCAGGTTCTTCTTTGTATTGTTTTACAATCTAGGTATATCTGTTTAACATGAAATGCAGAAAATGACAGGGCTCAGACAGCTACTGCATCCAGTGACAAAGATTACTGTCATCCTGGCTCATCAGTTAATTCATCATTGGCAATGGTCCATTCCATTTCCTGGTAGCCTAGCAACAGCCAATGATGGGGAGGGCTGTTTGCCATGTGACAGTGGTATGTGGTACTTTCCAGAATGCTTTTACATAAAAATAGGATGATAATTTATAAATTTACATTTTTATTTTAATAAATGGGAATATTTGGTTTTAGGGGTTGACATTCAAAAGGGAGACAATTTTATTTTGCAGACCATGACTTTAAAGTGCTGGACTAGTGACTTGATAACAGAAATGGAGCTATCAATTTCACACATAAACAGGGTTTAAAGTTGAGCCTGTGAATGCCTTACTTTACCTTAGAATGAATGATACTCCCCCGCAGAGTAACTATAGAAAATAATATAATTAAATGAGAGCTGCTCTTACATCAGTGCATGCACATACATACACTCATGCACACACGTACACACGCGACATAGGATTTTGGGTCTGAACTTTGGCTCCTAATTTTCTTTATCACTGGATAGAAAAAAAAGCAAAGAGATTCATGAGCAACAACAATTATTGTTGTCCTCAATATAAAAAAAAATCTTTCAGTTTCTCACAATCCTCCTAACTCTCTATTGATGATTCATGGTTCGGCAACTCACTTGAAAATCTGCTCATTTATTTTCACTGATTGAATTCCCTGATTGTTAGTATGTATAAATGTGTTGGCTACTTTTGAAGCTAGCTTCTGTTAAAGAATTGATAGAAAATCCTATTTAAATGTCATAATGCTTTTTCTCTTGTTATGACAGTCATTGGGTAAATAGTTTTATTTTAGTGCTGTAGTTAAGAAAAATCTATAATCACCTCCTCACAAATCTTTTTTAAAAAATCTATATTTAGCCCCGTTTGCAGAGACAGAAGTTGAAAATAGGCTACTACCTAAGACATGAATTCCATTAAATATTAAAGAGATCTCATCAATGATTTTATTAGTCTCCAAGCTCAGTAAAGGCCTCCCTGACATCTAAAGCCTAATGATTTTTTAAAATATATTTAAAGCCTTGCACTGCACCTTTAAATATTGAACAATATTGAAAAATATTGAAGCCCTTTTTTTGTATATTAGCTTTAGGCAGAACTGTTGTATGATTTCCACTTCTTTCATGACATTGTAATGATGTTACCACATACAACTTTATCTTGCATGAAAAGGTGAAGTCATGAGTGATTTCTCCAATTTAAAAGCACTCAACCCTCACAGTGCTAGAAATGAATATTTTGCATATATTCATGCAACAATGATTCAATTTAAGATTTCTATTTTCAAACATTGCTTGAAACCTTCACTATGTTAGTAGTAAAACTGCCAAAATGTGTAATAAGATTTATTATAGATGAGTAGCATTTTATTTAGTATTTCATGTTAACATGCTTTTAGGGTTACCTGGTTTAGCCGGAGAATTCATCTTTCGTTTCTAATCAGAGATAACATTTTATCGTATTTTAAAAAATACTCTTCCCGTACACATATATATTGTGGCACCAACTGAATTTTTCTTGCTGGCAACACAAACCCAAACATTGCTCACATCAAAGCTCAGTGTACCCTCACACAAAGCTGCTCCGATTGAAAAAAAAGAGAAGGAAGATTTCCATTTCTCCTTTGTAATCCCTGTCCTTTTTCTCCAGAATAGCTCTCAAACCCTTCTGCTATACATCCTTAAAATGGGTTCAGAATTTTGCTGCAGACCTTACCCCTTTAAAGGGGTCTTGTTATACTCTTGTTTATACTGTGTAGATGCTTCATTGCTGTAACAGCATAAAACCACAACATTATAAGTTTCCTAGAAGCCATAGCATATGTTACAGGCGCAAAAAGTATAGGTTGGCGGGAGCTCTTAATTGAGGGGTGTGTTTCTGAAAGAGGCTTGCACAGATGGAGAAAGAGATGTATCTAAAAGTGGTTACCTGTGGGCTTGTATATAAGAGGTAGGGAAAGTGTGTAACCATTTCATGGCTGTACCTGTGATTATCACAGGGGCAGCATGAAAAGATATAAACTCTTACTATTTTTGTGTTCATTATGCATCTTTAGGCCCTAAATCTTCTTTCTATTCCAGATTTTCAGTTGTTTCAGCAAGGAAAGAGGGAGCCTTCCACAGACCATTTTTGCAAGGCAATATAGCAATGCTCTTACTCCCAAAGGCGTATTTATAAAGCACGGACACACACACACACACACACACACACACAATCACATGAATACACACTCATACACATAACAAGGGAGAGCTGTGTATAGGGGAAAGCTTATACAAAAAAAAAAAAAGAAAACCAATAAAACTTACCCAAAGCACACACTTCTCTCTCCAGAAAGGAAATACTAACTCGATTTTCATTTAGAAGAGACCTGTAGTTGCTAGCTACCAACTCCATTTGTTGGTGCAAAGCCACTCGTAGATGACACATCCATACAAATGCGATTTTAGGGGTTACCTTAAATTTTATAGTAAAAAAAAAAGCTATAGGCAACTGGAGACGCAACATGCGAGTGAGTGACTTGCTCTGCATTTTGGGGAAGGAAAGAGAGTGGCGATCTTAGTAGGCTCCTGGGTGGGTCAAATTTTCCTAATTACATGGAAATCAGAGGCAGCCCTGAGACCGGTATCTTACCTGCATGGAGTCAACATTCCCCCGCTGTCACTAATGTTCTATAAATCATGTTAAAGAGAAGCATAATTAACATCTTTGATCAAATCAAGCTTCAAAGTCATGAGGTGACTGACTGAATAAAGCCACATTTCAGGGTCGGCAATGAATGGATTCTCCACGAAGGCTCAGGATGGCTCTGTACTCTTCCTCGCTCATTCACCCGTCTGCTTGGAGGAGGAAGGTGCTCATACCCCCATGAGGCAGAGGGAGATGGGTGAGGAAATCCTCAGCAACACACCACATGCAGTTCTATGGATCTAAGCTCATGAGGCAGCAAAGGACCTGGGGTGCAGAGAGGGAGAAGCAAGCCCGTGTCTGAGAAGAATCAACACTTAATTTTTTTAGTCTGGCGAAAGCAGATCCTTTCTGTGCAGGGCCAAATCGGTTCTGCTTATGTGTCCAGTCATTTAAAAAGGACCATATTCCTGGTTAAAGGACAGGTGGTTTTGTACAAATTATTTCCATCTTCACTTGTTATGTATCTTGAGAAATTTTCCATCCAATTGCCAAAGGCTAATTAGAACTCAAGCTTGTTTGGAGGTGGGTGCCCAAGTGGAATAGTTGAAATCTATCTCAAAGGTTTCTTAGCCTCCAGGACAGCATCCACATAGAACCTGGGAACTCCTGCCTTGGGAGACAGTGCTTTTCTTTCTTTCAGTGACAGAAGCGACTTTTGGTTGCAAATTTCCCTGGAGGTTACTGGTAAACTTGCATTCACACCAAGGAATAAGCAGTTGATAACAAAGCCTTGGTGAAGGGAGTAAACTAAGGGTGGAGAGAAAGAGGGAGCCCTGGATGCCCAACCAGACCAGTAAAAGGGAGGAGAGAGAAGTGGAATAGAGGAGGTTGTATGACATGTAATCCTCTTCCTAAACATCACAGTTTTGACGTGGGTTTGGCTCTGGCTCTGAGATGGTCTCAGTGAGTGTCAATGACAACAAAAACAGACGTGGTAATGGAGAAACACCACCTACCCTCTACACCACATCCAGTGTAACTGGAGAAGGAAACTCGCCTTCAGTTCCTCCACTGGCCTAGGTACCCAGGGAGGAGCATGCCCTGGCAGCATGGGATTGCCAGGAGCCTAGGGTTAGGGTCTACGGCGCCTGCATTCCTGCTGGCTCCCCTGTAAGCATATGTGGATTTGCCTCCTCCCAATATACCATCAGTCAGGGCTGGCTTCTGCATTGGTTTGGAGTGGAGCCTCTTAGAGGAAGTGATCCTTACCACTTCCTGCTCTATTGGCTGGGTGTATGAGGGGAAGGGGGAGAGGCAGGAGGGATGTGCCTGGTGCCAGGTTATGCTAAAACTACTTATTTAAATAAATAATTACAATATTAAGAGTCCAGGGGCTGTGTGTACTCCAGAAAAGAAGTACATTTTCTGCAAGGGTAATGTAGATTACTTTGATTTTGAGGTACACTTATAGGAACCATAGGTTCTGGGTTTCTGGAGTCTATTTCAATTTTAAAGTTCCAAATATTGTACTTAATTATATAGATGTGTGTGTGTGTGTGTGTGTGTGTGTGTGTGTGTGTGTGTGTGTGTTTTGGTGAAGTGTGTGCTTTTAGTTATGTAACTATATTCTTTTCCAGAAAGTCATTTTTAAAAAATAACAAGAACTAAGAGTGGCCTAAAGTTAATAACTTAGGAAGGCTTTTTATAAAACGAATTCCCAAATTAGAAAAATAATTCTTTATCAGGTCCTGAGCTCTAAATTATGACACGGGAGTATGGTCACTAGAAATATGCATACTGCCCTTCCTTCTTGGGTCTAAGTCTAAACGCCTGGAAAACAAATGGCTTAAAAAGGTAAATCCGGCCACACTGGGTATCTGGCTGCTTAGAAAGACCAGGTCCTACTCCCTTCTCCCTAGTGCCCCATACAGAGAGCCCGCAACAGTTTTATTCCTTTCTTTCATTTTGCTTGATGTTATTTTACTTTGCTGAATTCAGACAAACTGATCTGTGTTTAAAACAAATGAGAGAAATACCGTTTGCATTATTCTGAGAAAAGTGTTTCACTCCTCTTTTGAAGGCGTCTGTTAACTTGAACTCATACTACTGCACAGGCGCTGCGGTCCAGGCACATCTTCCCTGGAATCCTTTACATTTTTCCTAACGTTATGCTTTCAAGACGTTGCTGGATCAGTTTGATCATCTTTGCCCCAGAAGGGGAAAAGCTTATTCAAATCGATGATCTGATTAAGTTTTTATCAAAATAGGTCAGTGGTCTAAATGGCCGGTGGGTCAGATTTCACCCCTCAGAGACATCTTTACTGACCATCCTCTGTAAAACTGCATAACAACTTCCCACCCCAGCCCACGTTCCTGTGCTTTATTTGTTTCAAGGTACATACTGCCATCCGGCCTACTGTGTATTTTTATTATTGGTTTGTCACCTGTCTCCTTCCGCCACCAGCCACCCCCTTCACACCTAATGTAAACCCCATGAGAGCAAGGATTTTGTCTGTTTTATTCACTGAATCCCCAGGACCTAGACTAGTGTCTGATACATAGCAGGCATCAAATCCAGAAATAGTTGTTGAATAAATAAATGGAATAGATTGGACTTTTAAGTTGTCTGGTTATTTTTTGATATGTAACAAATTTATATTTGATTAATTATCCAAGTTTACTTTTCTTTTTTGCTGTTCCTTCCTGTCTTTACCATTTTGGTCACTTGCTTTTCTATGTCTTGTTCCTTTGACAATTTATGTGACACCAAAATGTGGAGAAAAGAAACAAAAGATCCATCATAAAAGTTATTTTGCCTCATGTAGACCAAGAAAACTGGCTATGTCAGCAAATTTTTCACCTTCCAACTGGTTGTTTTGACACTTTGAGGACACGTCTTCTGCTGTATGCACTGTTTATTCTTCATGGTTTCCCAGCACATGGATTTGATCATAGAGTGCTTGACACATTCCCCAGGTAAAGAACTGGAGTGGGTAGCTTGAGGTTGCCATGCTGGTGTGCTGAAGCCTCAAGTTTGAAAGTGCGAATTGTACGAAGCTTTCCTTCTTTTGACCCTCAGTGATACAGATACAATTTATATTATACATAACTATTGATCATCAACAGTCATTAAAAACCTAGCCACCATGTTTTTTCCTTTTATTTCTGAGGATGGATATATATATAGGTGTGTGTGTATATATATGTATACACATATATACACACACACATATCTATAATATGTAATATGTTATATATGTACTATGTAAACATGATCTATATATGGATATATGTGGAGAGAGAGAGAGAGCGAACGGGGGCGGGGGTGGGAGGAAATGAATGAAGACACGATATGTTGACTAATGCTTGAATCAGTATAACAGAGCGTAGTTCCACTTTCTGTTCTGGGCTGCTTTTAGCCGACATGAAGAATCCATACCTTTTTACTTTCCACCTCTCCTTGGCTTTCTTCTGGTTGAGGAAACACACCCTACACCTGCTGGTGTATTTTTCTGAGCTGTTTGGGACTTTCTGGGGCCTTCCTCAGAGGTGACTGTGTTTCAGTGGTGAGTGAATAATGCAAAACTGTCTACAGGCTGTATACACTGAGTAATCACTGGGAATTCTTCAAAACAATCTCAGGTTGGTAAAATGTTCCACAGAAAATAATAATAACAGTAACAATAGCATCACCAGCAACAATAAACAAGATATGCCCTGTATGCTTCCACCCAATTATTAGCTAATAATGCATAATTATGATTAATTCCACTCTTTAAATGCAGATTCTAAATAGCAATAACCATTTATTTTATGTTTTCACGTTATTTTCCTAAACGTCCTTTATGTCAATTATGTGTTTTCAGGCACATCTGATTGTGCTCTACTGTGGTTTTGATGGTTTGGTAATTGTACATTAAAAAAAAAAATAACACGTGTTTAGTATAAAAATTAATTACGTTAAGCATTCCTACTAATTTTGCCAGGCAAAAAATGGCATCCCACAAATTTTCAGCATAAAGCGGGTGGCCAGCCCACTTAGGAGCTTTATGATCTGTGGCTGCAGTTTGCGAGTGAGCTTTGTGAAGGCAGTTTTATCGACGCTGGAGCCAGAATGCAGTGGACGGCAGCATGCCCTTGTTCTGGTCCCTGTGTTCGCTTAAAATTCCTCTCTGGCCTCCATCTAATCAACCACTTCTCAACTACAATTGTAATAACAGAGCTGAAAATATCATTTTGAGATGTCACTGAAATCCAAATTGACAGAGCTTTGGCCAGCAAGCTGGATGGTCATCAATGTAGCTTCCTTCTTTTGGTTTGCTCCTATTTATAAGAGGTAGATCCCTAGTAATAATGAAGAAAAACATTAGATATGCTGTAAAAAAATCTACCCAGAAAATGCATGGGAGCAGGGGAGGGGGTGGTAGTGGAGGGAAGAAAAGAAGAGGAGGGGAAGAACCAGAAGCAATTAGATGAAGGAGTCTCTGCTCAATATTGCAGTCTTTTGGGAATATTTCCCTGTGAGGCATTAAAAATATCTGATTCTTAAAACAATTTTCTGCTTCTGTAACTCAAAATAGCGTTCAGTAAGGGGGAGGGGAAATGTAGCAATTAGTTGGCTTTATTTCTGAGGTTTTATTACTTTGATTCTTTTTGATTTAATCAGCCACGAACGCAGCTACCAGCAGACGGTGACTTTTCCCTGAAATGTGCTTCCTGCCCAGAATAGTGGCTTGTGATTGTAGGTTAATGTTAATGAAACACGAAAAGGCAGACCCTTTTTAGGAAAATTTGTTATTAACAAATAAAGGCTTGGTAATATTTAGAATCACACCAGAAATCACACCATGGAAAATATGGCCGGAGCAGACTCTGGAGCCAGCCCGCCATGCTCAAGTGATAAATTTGTTTACATCATTTAAAAGTTCTGACTCAGTACGGACGAGGTGACGTCCTACTTTTCACATTCATGTTCAATTCACAAACATAAAGAGACTCAGAGCCATTAGGGAAGCTTTCATTTTGGCTGGGGAAGGATGAAATGATAGTGATAGTGGCTTTCATAGCAGAAAATAATTGTATACTTTTCTTATTATTTTTGGCAAGGCGTGCACATTTTGGCTTTCCGGTGTATTACATCATTACATTGTATAATGCATCATAATGATAGAGTGAATAGAGATGAAGAAATGCCAGCGTCTGCTGCAAGTTAAAAGAGAGAGACATTGCATGCATTTTCAGCTGGGGAGACTGCTGTTCAGCGAAGTGTTCTCTGAGATGAAACAAAGCTGCCTTCCCACTTGGCATTCACATTAATTGTAGACTTGCCAACAGGCCGGTTTCATTGGTGTATAAATTAGTGGGGAATAATTCCACTTGTCTCAGAAACCAGAATATCTGAGGAATGCATCCTGAGATGGTGACTTATTTTTCTGTGGTTTGCACCCAGCTCCCAGAAAACCTCCAGGATATGCTGAACACAAATAACGCCCTGTGTTCTGTGCTCGCATACCTGTGTGAGAGGTAATGGCTGTCCTCAGGACAGATAGACGTCTTCTTATTTTCAGCAGCACGTTTTTCAGATGTATTCAAATAGATCATTTCTCAAATCCTCATTATTGAAAAATGGAAATCCGTTGACATCTCCTGAGAGGAAATTTAAACATGCTGATTGTTATTAATAATAATACCAGTAAATGCTAATTGAAAGTCAATGGTAGTCTAAAAGCTGCCAATCAGGATATGTCAATGGGATGCTAAGATAACTAGTTTCCAAGGAAAAAAAATTTTTAGTCAGCTCATTTATTTGTTTGCCATTGTGTTGCAAAATAAATGCTTTCTCAATGACTACATTTTTTTCCCTTATAGAAACAGAAATTTATTTCTCACAGTTTTAGAGGCTGGAAGTCCAAGATAGGGTGCCAGCATCATCAGGTTCTGGTGAGGACCCTCTTCTGGGGTGTGGACGGCTGTCTTCTTGTCGTGTCCTTAAGTGGTGGAAAGAGAGTGAGCTAGCTCTCTGGCCTCATCTATTTTTTTTTTTTTAAATATATCTTTATTGGGGTATGATTGCTTCACAGTACTGCATTAGTTTCTGTTGTACAACAAAGTGAATCAGCCATATGCATACATATATCCCCATATCTCCTCCTTCTTGAGCCTCCCTTCCACCCTCCCTATCCCACCCCTCTAGGTGGTCACAAAGCACTGAGCTGATCTCCCTGTGCTATGCTGCTTCTTCCCACTAGCTAGCTATTTTACATTTGGTAGTGTATGTATGTCGATGCTACTTACATTTCTTTAATAATACAAATACAGGCAAACTTATTTGATCTTGTCTCCTA
Organism: Phocoena phocoena; assembly: GCF_963924675.1. Classification (NCBI taxonomy): domain Eukaryota; kingdom Metazoa; phylum Chordata; class Mammalia; order Artiodactyla; family Phocoenidae; genus Phocoena; species Phocoena phocoena. Next base: position 40,233,734 of record NC_089232.1, read on the forward strand.
AAGTGTCCTGTATTTCTTAGTTCTACAAGAGACAGTTACAGTGACAATAAATATATTGGTCCAGGGCTTTCAATGTTCCTTTAACCTTTTATAATTAAAATTAACTGAATCTTAAATACTCACTTTTGATTCCAAAGTTTGTGAACATATTGAATGCTTTGTATTGAGCTGACACCAGAGATGTAAAGGTGAAAAACAGACTTGGATCCTGTCTTCTTGGAGCTAAGGGTCTAGAGGTTTAGATGTCTTTACACCAAAACAGCTTGATGATCCTGGCCATACGAGGGTTTGCACACTTGCATCAAATCTATTCTAATAGTCACTTTTAGTCCAGTTAGCCTTGAACTTTTTGAGAAAGGCCACGTTGGTTTTAATATTTATTCTGTCACCTTAAGCCTTAGCAGAAAAGGAAAAAAAAAAAAAGCCTTAGTAGGAGACAAAGTGCATGGATATATTTCTGTTGTCACCTGTATATTGGGGCAACAAGGAGACGCAGATTTTCTGTTCTTTACCAGTCATGCAATGCAAAGCTTACATAACCCAGTAAAACAGAGGTGTATTTAGTTATTGAGAAATTCTGGATTCCTAAGTTAGCTAGTAAGTTAGTTAGCTAGGTAGCTAATTAATCACTCTGTTACTTGGCTGTTTGACTATGTTTACCTGTACCCACACAAATGTCAGCTGCCAAGTGCTTTACAAGTAACAAAATATTTTTGAATACAGTACCTTGTTTGCTTTTAGTGGTGAAAATCACAGGCTTTGGAGTCATCTAGATGAATAAGCCTGGCTTCAAATAGTGGCTCTGCCATATATTTGCTAGATGACCTTAAATTCTGTAAGCTTCAGTTCCCTCCTTGTAAAATAAGGATAATAGCCATGAGAGTCGATGAGATAATCCACTAAACTAGCTGATAGGAAACAATAAGTGGTAGCTATTATTTTTGTTGTTTTTTAAAATAATTTCTAATTCTTATTGCAACTTTATGAAGCAGTCCTCTAATGATCCCATGAAATCCTCCTGTTCATTTTTATCTCTATGTAGCTGTGTAGGCAAATTCCCTTTCCTGGGATTCTAGGAAACTTCCATCTTCTTCAGTTAAGTTTTTCCTTCCCAGTCCTTAGGGCTCAGTTAGCAGCCTTTTTCCTGACTTCAGCACTTCAGTTCAATACATTGCTCCACAAATATTTATTTAGCCTCACTGCATGCAAGTCACTGTGTTAAGTGCTGCAAAGACAGTGGTGAAAGTGGGAGAGGTTATGGTCCCTGCCACCATGGAGCTTACGTTCTATCAGAGGAAGCAGCCTTTCAACAAATATTGCAAAGACAGGTGTTTACTTCGGGTTGGATGAAGTGCTTACAAGATGAAGTACAGGATATTAAGAACACGTATCCCTGGGGACTGATGTAGTCTGAGTTTGGAAAGATTTCCTTGAGGAAGAGGGATTGGGTTAAGACCTAAAAGGTGATGAGGGTCAGGCAAGGTGGGGAGAGAATCTCGTGTGTTCTCCACCTGTGCAAAGGCTTCAGGAGCATGCAGCCTGCTTTCTAGGACCTTCTGACTTAGGGGAGCACCTTCCCTGACCACCCTAGTGAGCAGTGAGCTGCTTTGTCCTGGCAGTCCAGGAAGGCTTATTGTTGAAATGATTTATTTGACTTCTTTCCAAATATGCCTTGTTCATCCATTTATTCATTTATTTGACGAATATTTGTAGAACACCTAGGGAGATCCCAAGTATAGGAGCATCCATGCTTTATATGCGTTTTTATAACCAACTATCTCTAAGGTATATATTTAAAGCTTAGATCTGGTCTTGTTTACTGTGTTACAGTCCTGACTGCAGGAGACATGTCTTTCATCACTTTTTGTCCCATTCAGCAACATGCACACAGTGGGCACTCAGTAGATGTTGATGACCCCAGGTGACCTCTGGGCTGATCTCTCACATGTCTATCATCTGCCCCACTCTTTGAATTCTTGGCAACGTCCTGCGATGTTGAATGTTTCTAGCCTAACAAAAAACATAATTAGGAAGGTGAATCTGCTGAAGCTGAAACAAATCATCTAATTCATTCCACAAGCCAAATGGAAAATGATTTTGAGATTATCCACCGTATTGGGTTATCTGCTCTACTGCTCCGTACCATTAGCTCAGGCAGTTGGGAATTGCTTGCAATTCACAAAGAAGCAGATTGTGTTTGGTTTGCGTTGGCTGTGTACCCTCCTCTGAAGTGGCTGCAAGTCCTCTCCAATTCAGCTAAGGCAGCCAGTCAGGGCGGCCAATAAGCCAAGTAGGTTTCTCCCGTGTTGGTGCTTCTGTGTAGGATGGAGCTTGGGTGCACACGTGTATGCACGCCTACCTTCCTCCCCTCCAGTTCCCCATCAGGTGAAGGTGGTACCTGGTAGGTACTTAGTCATCTGAGTTTCTGGATAACATATGGCTTCCCGTTAACCTTTCACTTTTCTTAGGTTAAAAGTGACCTGATACTGTCTTATCCAGAGTCATTTTTCTTTTACAAGAGGCGAATGCTGCCTCTGTTTCCAAGAGGTTTTGGAAAGGCATCCCGACCATGCAGAAGCTCCCTGGCCCTTGGGAGAGGTTGGAGTGCTGAGCATTTTAGCAGTTGAATCCACTTGCCTGTTTAAACATAGTTCACACTGCTCTGAGGGCCCTTCCTGCTTCCCTGGTTTTTGAAAAGCCATACGTCAGATATGGCAGAGCAGGGTAGTGCCATCATGAGGCACTTAAGGCAAGCTTGGAGGGAACCTACACTTAGACCAGCCTCCTTTATTCAGGGACAACATTGAAAGAGAACAGCTGATTAAAGCCGTTCTTTGAAAGGTACAGTTTTTAGGTGTGCAGTTCGACTGACACCCAATGCTGCAGTTTTAAAGAGGGTTCAGATGTCTATTCTCAAATCTTGAGAGTGAGCCCTGTAACTGACAGCAAAGAAGCTGGGAAACACATAGATGGAAGAGTAAAGAAGCAGATAGATAGATAATTATCAGACACTTAAAGTACTGGTTTCCTTTATGGATTTGCTCCCAGGATGGCTAGGGAGTTACTCAGATAGGCTAAGGAGTTTTTCTTCATCGTCTTTGCTCAGTGAATCTGGGGCCCTTCCCATCCTTTGGAGCTGTGAAGAGTGGCAGTGACACTGGTGCTTCGCAGGCCCAGATGCTCCCTCAGGCTGATGTGGGCCATTCTGGCAAGGCTCCTTGGAGGCCAAGAGAGACAGACCACGGTATTGGCAGGTGTCATGCTTTATTAGGAAGGCTGCTTATGAGTTTGGCTCCATGTCCTTGTAACGTAGGAAGGCTGAAGTCTTGGTGGAGATAAGTTAATAAAAAGAGAGCACCTGACCCAGAGCAGGTTACTTAACTAGATTAGGCAATTGGCTAATACCACAGTCCAAATGATGCTTTTCTTATGCTAACCCAGTTAGAATAAAGACAACTGAGATTGTGTCATAAAAAGTATCATAACTTTTGTATCAAAAATATTGTTGTCACCTAAATGCAGGATGGTTCTATCTACGTTAGCATAAGAAAGGCCATGGATCTATAAATCTAGCATGATGGTAGCGTGGCACTCCATAATGGACACTTCTGCCTAGACTTTTTGCCCAGGAAGAGCTCCCAAGTAGCTAAAAGAAGGCAGGATCTTCTTAAATATCTAATAGCACTGAAGAACACAAGCTACATGAACTGTGATAGCAATTCACTCTAGATCTCCCTCCCATGTGTGTGCTCTCATTCCCTATGCCTCTGCTTGGAAGTTCGCTAAAAAGATCAATTGGGGCACCGTTCTTATGGTGACAGCCAGTAAGAGGCCCAGACTCTGTCATACAACCGAAAGGAACTGAATTCTGCCAACTGCCATGTGAGCCTGGAAGAGGACCCTGCGCTCCAGAAAGGAACACAGCCCTGACCAGCACTGGGATTGCAGCCTTGTGAGCCCATGAGTAGAGAGCCCAGCTAAGCTGTGCCCAGACCCTTGACCTAACAGAAACTGTGAGATAATGAATGTGTTTTAGGTCACTAAATTTGGGGTAATTTGTTACGCACCAATAGAAAATCCATACCATTATTCCCTTCATAAAATATTCCATTATAAAGCTTTTAGATAGCAAAGTTACTGAGTACTCTTATAGGATCCAATGTATAAAACTGCAGTTGACACAGTTTCTGACATATAAATTTTACAATGTAAAGTGAGGTGCGTCTCTACTCCTGCTGCCACCCACTGCTTCCAGCTTCAAGAGGGGAGCCCCATCACAGTACCTGTGAAACACTGGCCCATCCCATGGCACCCCTGCTATTGCAGACCCCTTTGTCAAATAGCATAGACACATTTGATCCAAGTAGGGATTATTAGTTCTGAGGGACCTGGGGGGAGGTGCTGATGGTGACAGGTCTCCTTCTCCTACTAATAGCCCCAACCCTCCTGGAATGGCCCCCAAAGCCCTATATTGAGAATTCACAGGGTGCTCCAGGCAGACTTTCATGCTGATCCTTTTCTGTTTTGCCCCAGGGAGAATCTGGCCAACTATATATTCATTGATATTTTCCCTATTATTTATTACCCAGACAGAATAGCGTGATTAATTATTGATCATAGACCAGTAACTGATTAAAGTGTGCTTCTGATCAGCAGTCAAAAGTCATTTATTTCCAGGCATTTGTAGTTCCTGCATAGAAAGTGGCAAAACAATACTCTCTTTTCAGTGTATAAAATATGACACCTGTAGGCGGACTGTAGTTATTAGCCAGCAACGGAGCCCTTCAACAGTACTTTATCTTAATAAATGGGAAATAATGATTTGCCAAAAGAGAGAAACTGTTGGGAAGATTTACATGTAGAGAATGCGATGTGAAGAATAATAGGAGGATTCTAATTAGAATTGTTTCTCATGGTCTAAATGCTTTGCTGAAGAGAAACTCACTAGGAATAGCTCTTTACCATCTGGGAAGCATATCAAATTTTGTCTCATTCTTACTTTATTTCTGGGCTTATTCTCCCTCTCCACCTCTTCAAACTCTCCTTCTCCCCCCCTCTCCCTTCCTTTCTTGTTCCCTCCCTCCTTCTCTTCTGCTCTCCCTCCTTTACATTCTTCAACAGATACTCTATGTCAGGAGGTGGCAAACTATGGCGTGCTGGGCAAATCTGGCCCACCAGCTGTTTTTTTGTTTTTTTTTTTTTTTTTCATTTTACTCAATTGAATTTTAGTTTCTTTGAATTTTTTAAAAATTTATTTATTTTTGGCTGCATTGGGTCTTCGTTGCTGCACGCGGGCTTTCTTCAGTTGTGGAGAGCAGGGGCTACTCTTCGTTGCAGTGCCCGGACTTCTCATTGTGGTGGCTTCTCTCGTTGCGGAGCATGGGCTCTAGACGTGCGGGCTTCAGTAGTTGTGGCACAAGGGCTTAGTAGTTGTGGCGCATGGGCTTACTTGCTCCGTGGCATGTGGGGTCTTCCTGGACCCTCAGGGCTCAAACCCGTGTCCCCTGCATTGGCAGGCAGATTCTTAACCACTGAGCCACCAGGGAAGCCCCCCACCAACTGTTTTTGTAAAAAAAGTTTTGGAGCACAACCAGGCTCATTCATCTTCATGTTGTTTCTAGGTGCTTTTGCACTGTAATGGCTGCTGCAAGATACACAGAGACCATATTGTCCACAAAGCCTAAAATGTTTACTGTCTGGCTCTCTACAGAAGAAAGTATGCTGACCCCTATTCTATGTGCCAGGCACTGGGGACACGGTCACAAATACGACACAGTCCCTACCTTCAGTAGCTTCAGAGTTATGTGAGTATCCAGTCGTACCATGTTGTAGAGGGTAGGATGACGGGCTTCTGAGTGAATTATTGTGGGAACCAGGGGACAAGCATTATGTATTTAAGAAGTGGGACTAGAGGATGATAGCAAAGGTAATATTTGAGTTGGGGGTTTCCTAGCAGTTTGAAAATGGAGAAAAGGAATCAGGACTTGAATCCTGTTGCTTCAAGTATCTTATTTCAGTCCCCACAAAATACCCAATCCAACGTTACAATTCCTTCTTTGGAGGATATACATTCTTTTCCGACCAGTTATTACTGAGTTATTTCTCAATATTCTGCTTAGAAACATCTCCAGACACGGGTGACTTTGTGGAATCTGATTTTACTCTTGGATTTTGGAACCTACTGCATTGATGAAGCATCGAGCTTCTGATGGCGGGGAGTGCCAGGACATCTTGATTGGCCAAACTGTCTCAGAACTCCCGGGATGCTTGCAAGATGCCACTGATTTTGTCTTGAAAAATATAAGAACATGTCTCTGTTTGTCCGATAATTGCAAATAGAGTCAGTTGACACCACACGAGGGGGGACTCTTACAAGTTCACAGACAGAAGCAACCTTAGGGTTCGAGCAGTATTTGCTGTAAAAGAGAGGTGTTGCTGAGGTTTTGGCCGTGAGCCCCTCCCCATTGCCCCACTTTGACCTTGGCTGGAAGCTAAGTTCATTCCAGAAACAAACAAACGTTATGGTTTTACTTTTTTCGTCTAAAAATGTGTTCAAACTCAAAATGGGCAGTTCATTTCAAGAACTGATGTAGGATACTTTCCAGGTCAAACAATGACAAAAAACCCAATGACAAAAATCAAGTGAGGACCAGAAGCCAAATTCAGATTTATAATTCTCTTTTTATCAGAGCAGAAAGTAGAATTGGTATCAGTTTGCTCTCTAGAAAAAAGGAAATAGTAGAAGAATGTTTGAAGTCATTTGAAAATGAGTTTTTAAAAAACCAGGTAGCAAGCCTTTGCCAAAAAATGAAAATAAAATCCAACAGAATGGGTGAAAACATCACACTTCATCTTCCAGTTATTAAGATGTCAATTCCTGTGTGAGAGGATTTTAATCCAAAATTTCTAAGGCAAAAGGAACTTCCCTTTATTGAATGTGGAGTGAACATTCAGTGACCTGGCTTACTTTGACTTTTAGACTTATTTAATAAGACTCTGGAAGGATGTTAGGTTCTCTACTCCAGAAACTCTAGATGCTTCTGGCACAACTAGGAAAGGTAATGTTGTCAGGTTGTGAGCCTAGGAATTGAGCCGACCAAACTTGTGCTTGAATCCCTCTTCTCCATTCCTTAGCCTGTGGCCTTGATCAGGTTACCTAACTTCTGTAAACGCTGGTTTCTTCATCTGTAAAATGGGGCTAGTAATAGTGATGTGAAATTTTCATGAAGTAATATGCATAAAGCAGTTAGTACCATGCCTGACACATAGCAGGCGACTAATAAATTTTAACTATTTTAATTTTCAGTTTAATGTTACAGTAATTTCATTTCCTAGGAGGTTTGAGGGTATTAGAGGATGACTTGGACTTTAAGGTTCACACTGTTGTCCATACACATTTCGAATGTGCAAACTGAGTCAATTAAAATCAGAATGGTGCTTACTGAGCAATTTGTGAGCACACATTTCTGAATGTCTACTTGAAGAGTGGGCAGCAGAAAGGACAATAGAATCTTTAGGAGACAAGTCTATTTACTCAACATCCATTGAATAAGCACCATACGTTAGACACTGGGCAATGGCTTGGGAGACAAAGACCAATACTCTTGGCTCAAGATTTTATGGTCTAGTTGCTCTGTGGACATGTTAACAGAAGGTTAGAATTCTGCGTGAAAACTGCCATATCAGAGTCTATGGGATTCAGATGGCAGCAAGGGGACAAGAAAGGCCTCATAGAAGGTTTTGAGCTAATATTCAAAGGAGCAGCAGTTGTTTTTCAAGCCGGGGAAGACATGCCAGGCAGAAGGAACCATGTAGAAAGACACTGTAGTAGTTCAGCAGTGCTAGAACATAAAGCACATATGTGGAGGGAGATAAAGCTGAACAGGTTGGCTAACAGGTTGGCTGAGCTCTGTATGCCCCAAAAGGCATTCTATTTCAGTCCTGTAGGAGTGGTAGGAGCCATGGAGAAATTTTGACCAGATCCAGTATGCTTGTTAGAAGGTTAATCTGGTTGGCAATGTGTAGGAATAACTGGAGACAAGGAGTCAGGGAGATAGATGAGTTGTGAGATATTGGAAATACCCAGGCAAGAGATGATGAAGTTCTGACTGAGGGTTGTGGCAGTGAAGAAGAGGAGGAAAGGCATGTGAGTGATGCTGAGGAGGTAGGAACTGATAGCCAGTTGATTATTATTTGAGTGAAGTCTGGTTTAGGTGTGCAGGTGAGAAGTTTGATGTCTGTGTTTGAGATCTCCTGTGATCTGAGGTGGGATCTAGACCGTATGGACTCTTGCTGGCTTTGTCTGGGAGACCATTGTTGGCCTGCTCATATTAGCTCAGTAAAACTCTAAATAGGACCAGAGACTCAGTCCTCCAAGGTCAGTTCTTGTTGATTGATTACGTGGTTGTATGTGTTACAGTGGGTCAGTCTAAGTCAAGGTTGAGTGCCCACAGTCTGTGGATCTTAGTTTATCAACAAAAAGAAACAACCTATTGACAAAAATGGACAATTGACACTTACCCTACAAATTCTGGCTTCTTAAAAACTCTGAGAGAAGCTTTAATCTCTCAGAGGTTGTATTTAAATATCATACTATTCACCATCCACCTATTCATACATACATCTGTCCATCCATCATTGATTATCTTTGACTAGACACAAAAACTACCTGTGAGTTTTAACAGGTGGTATGAATCAATTTACCAACGATTGCCATCCTGAAAGAGTCAGGAAAATTCAAGATGTAGATCTGGAAACATCTTTTGTCAAATCTAAGATCCACAAAACCTGTCTGTTTGCTTGCTCTCGTAATGCAAATCTTGTGTTTATTAATATCCAGCATACAATTTTGTAAACCTGACATAAGCATTTTGTGCTTATTTAAGACTGTGTGTGTGTGTACGTGTGTGTGTGAGTAAAATGTTTCTTTTTAAAAGGGTACTTGCTAATTAAGTAATTAGTAGGGATATATTTTTTGGTATATGTATGTGTGTGTGTGTGTGTAAAAGTGTTTATGTGTATATATATTCAGTCTGATTCTTAATATATTCTAATCTCCATAGCACATGTAATATTAAAAGAAAATTTGGTAATACTTTAAATATCCTATCATTGTGAATTCATTTTATATTCATTGTAATAGCATTGATCAAAATGAATTCATTTGGTATTCATGTAGATGTCACATGTACTTCCATAGGTGTTTCATTGTAAATTAGCATTTCTCAGAGGACACTTAAAATAAGTGTTACTGAAAGTCCTCATTACACATATTGCTGAGATTAGTACATTAAGGATCATGTACTTACATAGTACTAATGCATTTCTGCCACTTAAAATACATTACCCATTTCTGGTATCTAGCAAATATCTATGGCAATTTTGAGAATTGCTGACATCCTAAAGGAAGTGGTACATTTATGATTAAGCTGGTTGCCTATATTTTGCTCTGAATTTTAAAAAAACTAGAGTTAGATACAAAAAAGAGGATTAAAAATGAAATTTGTATGCTGACAACAATGGTTTTTAAATGACTTCATACAGTTAGGAACCCAGAGAAAGTAGAACCTTATCTAATTTTAATTTTCACCAATCACCATATTAAAAACATCAAGTGAAGTGAAGAATTTGTGGACCAGACTATAGATTTGCCAATAAAACAGTGAATTCTTGGGTGTGCCATTTTTGAGCTTGACTTATATCAGAAGCAACAAACAAACACACAAGCCAATGAAAGATCATCCATCTTTACAATTTACGCCATCCTTGTAACTTACCCATTACTTTTTGGGCCAGAATTTTTGTTGTGATCATCATGGATGTTGGAAGGAAATAGTGGTGGCTTACTTGGGTGGCAGTTGGCTGAAGGGGAATTCTTGAGTAAGTCAAGAGAGTTGCTGGCTCTTCCAAGTTCCTGAGAATTCTGACAGAGCAAGGAAGGAGGTCCTAGTGATTGGCATGCTGGTGGCAACATGCTTGCAGATCAACCAGGGAAAGCTTTGGGATTTATCAGTATATTCTGAGTGATGGTTGGGATATCTGTGTCACACTTAGATATGAAGTGTGGCATATTAGAGTCACACTTCAAAACGATATAAAATATGCTTTGAAGAATAGGTTTTCCCATTCCCATGGGAATGCAAAACGGTATTAACTGCTATGGAAAACAGCATGGAGATTCCTCAAAAAATTAAAAATAGAAGTATCATATGTCCAGCAATCCCACTTCTGGGTATTTATCCAAAAGAATTGAAATCAGGATCTCAAAGAGCTATCAGCACTCCCATGTTCATTGAAACACTAATCACAATAGCCAAGATGTGGAAGCAACCTAAATGTCCACTGATGGATGAATAGATAAAGAAAATGGGGTACATACAGACAGTGAAATATTGTTCAGCCTTGAAAAAGAAGGAAATTCTGCAATATTTGACAACATGGGTGAATCTTGAGGACGTTATACTAAGTGAAATAAACCAGTCACAGAAGGACAAATACTGCATGATTGCGATTATATGAGGCATCTAAAATTGTCAAATTCATAGAATCAAAGAGAGGAATCGTGGTGCCAGGGGCTGGGGAGAGGGGGAAATGGGGAGTTGCCAGTCAAGGAACAAACGTTCAGTTAAGCAAGATAATCTTTAGAGATCTGCTGTACGACATTGTACCTGTAGTTAACAATTCAATATCGTACACTTAAGGTTTGTTAAGAAGGTAGATCTCATGTAAAGTGTTCTTACAGCAGTAAAATAAATGGGGAAAAAAATACACTTTCCAAATAAACAGGCGTTTAGGGTCATGCAATGGAAGACCTTAGTGCTTCCAGGATACCCCCAATCATCAGCTGTATGTCTGAAGTTCTTTTACTTTTTAGAGTTATTTGTTTTTATCCTCCTCTCTGCACGAACTGTCTGTCTGTTTGCTGTCCACATCTGGTATCAAGTTTAAGGGCTGTCCCTGAGATGGACTTTCTCCCTGCAGCCCCCCTGTGAGGAGACAGCACCTTATTTGGTGCTGACTCAGTGGGAGCCAGGTTTCCAGCAGGCTACCAACTCACACCTGCAGAGTTTGCCGGCACATCCGTTTTGCAAACACACAAAATGGGTAATTGGGCACACAAATGCCTATTTGCATTGCAATTTGGCATTTGTATACACAGTGATGGATTTTTTTCATGTGCAAATGTGGTGGATACAAGTGCAAAATAGATGTCCTCGAGAAGGAGGGGGCCTTTAAAAACATATATACCTTTTCAGAAACCTGCTGGAAATTTGAGGAGTGCCATGAAAATAGGTGTGTTCATGAATATATTTTATATTTTCTCCCCATTCAGGGAAATTCCTGATAGAATACAGTTCATAGTTCATTTGTTACTTTTTGAGGAAGGGCTGTTTTTTTCCCAAATAGGCAGAGGGACATCCAGGGGCTTTTCACCATAATAAAGGACTTATCTAAGGTATTATGGAATCAGTTAATAAATGTTAATACTTTAATGAAATGTGAGGAGTTTTTATACCCTTAGAGTGTTTGGCATTTTATAATGAGTGCCATACACCGGTTTTGAGGTGCGTTGTTCTGTTCAGTGTTAAAGTTACGCACTCAAACCCGTGAGAACATTTGGAACCGCAGATTTTTGTAACTAATGGGAATGGCACAGAAAAAAATAATGGTGGCCCTTTTACAAGGAATGGATGCAGAATGTTGAGGTGCCCCATGTGTTCCAGCTCATTCTTAGGTTTCTTTGTCTCTTCTGTCTGCCCTTGTCCTTTTAAGGACACCGTGCTTCTCACTCAAATCTCATCATATCCATAGGGGCTCAACAAAGGATGTTATGAGCACCCACCTAAGGGGTACTAGACTATGGTCTAGGACCATGCCCTCTTTTGCCAGTCACTGACTTGTATCTATCTGCCTCTTGTCCCTCTAACCTCTGGTTCCATAACAGAGTCCATATCTTCCACTGATCCCGTCTGCTGCTGGCAACTTGCAAGACCTCATCTTGGCCCTTTTGGACTCTGGCTTTCCTGATCAGTTGTGGCTCCACTTCCTGTCTTTGTTTCGGCAGTGCCTGTGAAGCTCTGTGGAATCGGCTTCTAGGAAATCCTGACCTGTGGCCAAGGGATGGTTCATACATGAACTTCTGCTGAACAACTATGGCTATCAGTCAAGACTTTGTCCCTGGCTCTCCACTTCTTCCTTTGAGCATTCTTAGTTTTTCTGTGCTCAGGCACACTCAGGAAACTTCCACTCTCACCTGTAGTCTGATCTATACCAACCAGCCTATGTTTTGTCCAGATTTATTGTGTTGTCATTATCTCTAATTTAACATGCCTACAACCAGATCTTATCTGCCCTTCTTAGTTTCCTCCTCCTAGCATTTGACTTGCTGTCCCGAGCTTCTCTTCTCTCCCACCCTCTTCATCCTCATTTACACCTTTCTTTTCTACTCATTCCAAGGGCCATCAAGTCTTGTTGAGACTCCTTTTGAAACCCCTCTCAGGTTCTAAGCCTTTCTCTTTACTACAGTGATCACCATCTGGTCCCCTTATGACTGGATGGTGGTGTTTACTGTCTGAGATACCTCATTGCTTGACTGTTGTTTCATTAAATGCTCTGCCTAAAATGGCATTCATCTCATTATGAGCTAAAGAGATTCCATATTATCAGATGAAGTTCCAGCTACCCATCATGGCCTTCAAGGCACATATTCAACATTACTTCCCACGGCAATAGTGGGAAATTCCTTAAAAGATATTTTCACTCCAAACTTCATTTGCTGCCATATGCCTCTCTCCTACCTGCCTCTGCCTTTTTCCATGTGGATTTCCCAACCTGCAATCTTTTTCCCCTTCTCATATTTATGCAAACCCCCAAAACAACCTTTGAGATCTCCGCCAACCTCAGCTCTTTAAAAAAGCTACTTTAAATTATCCTAACCCAAGACAAGTTTTGCCAAATCTGAATCATAGAGCACTGAGAGTCTTACACCAGTGGCTCTACATAGATCAAGATTTCCTTGAATTCTTTTTACAGGTCTTGCTCAAGACTGGCATGTCCTTGAGGATGGTCTTTATGCTTTATAATTTTATGTCCTTTGCAATACTTAGCAGAGTGCCAGTCATTGGAAAGTACTCGCTTGATACTTCTTGATGTTGTCTTCACATCTCAGAGAGCTGGAAGTTAGAAGAGAAGGTTGAAGAGTTTGTTGCGAGGGGAAGTCATGAAGCTCCGTTAAATATTCTCTATTTGCAGTGCTGCCAGCACACCAGGTTATTATTATTGTTTTATATTTAAACTCCAGTTCCTCCCCTCTCCTTCTCCTCCAGAGTAACAAGGGCCTAATAGGTTTCATGTGTAAGTGCCTATTTTTATTAAAGACAAGTGTAATCTTTTGTAGACCAAATGTCCCTATCATAAATGCTAAGAGAGAAAAATATTAGGACTCATTTATTTATGAACCTGTTAATAATGAGGTGCAGTTATGAAAAAAAGGCTTCCTCGGCAAAAGCTCCTGAACAAACAATGCCCACTGGGGAAAAAGAAGCTAGTTAGCCTTCTTGACTTAGATAAAGCTATGGAGAAATGACAAGTGCCAGTAATTAGCACAGCCTCTTCAACAAGATAACCCTATACATCTTTGTCTATTTCAATCACCAAAAACTCCGATTCAGTGTAAAATTAAACCTTGGATGCCATCAATTTCTGTTAACCTCTTTATATTGTTCTGTGTTCATGCCTTTATGACAGATAGATTTTGTCATTTTATTAAATGGTGACATCTCTACAGACACGTGACCTAAAAATCTGTTTGCTCCTTAGCGAAGTATTCTTAATCATTTGCTGGTATGTTTCAGCATCAGGACTAGGTTTATCCCCACACCTCATTGGTGAACTCCTCAGCTCTAAAACCTTGACACTTCTGTTTGTTTGAACTACTCTGCATTTGGCTGCCCACCTCAAACGTGCCCTTCCCCAGATAACCTACTTAGAATACTAGTCAAGGTCTAGACACTGGCTCAGGATGTTTATTATTTATTCACATTTCTATTAAGAAAACTCTGCTTTGAAGCATCTTCTCCCTCCATAATTATTTCCTTCTTCCCACTCAATGCCACCCTCCAGCCTATTTTAAAGGCTCCCTATTACCCACGACGTCAACAGTTAGTTTTAATCACGGCTGTTTTGAAATTCTACTGCTTAATATCCTTTGCTGCCAATAGGCTTTTATTAATTTATTCATTCACTATTATAAGAGATAATAAAAGTTATCATCCAAATTGGGAATAATTGGAAAGTATAAGAAATTACAGTTTAACTTCAGGGTCCAGGTTTATCTACAATAAGTCTTATGTAGACTCGTGAAGAAGCCAGTAGAATCAATGCCCATGGCATATTTCAAGCTGTCCTGCCAGTCCCTGGCCCAGGTTAGTGTGCTGTTCATCTATCCACTCTGTGTCCAGGGCACAGGAGAACATCACTTAGCTTAGCAAAACGTATACAGACCTGTTTCCATCCTAACGTGCTCTTAATTCCCTACTCTCCTTCGTTAACTTCCTTCCAAATTTTAATTCATTAAAATGTTTCCTACATTGAATTTTGCCGAGGTCTGCATTCCCTCTTAGCCTCTTCCTAAGAACCTCACTTTTCCAGGTGAATAACATTTTTGTTTTAATGTGCTTCCCCCACCTTTTCTTAACTGTGTTGTGCTCGTTTTTTTCCCCATTCAGGAGACAGCATCACTTGCTTAGTCCCGTATGGCAAGAAAGGTGCCAGAATTCAGCTTCTGTCAACTTCTTTTCACTTTCAGCCCTGATTGCAATGGGTCCCTGGGAAATATTGCAAGCTTTCATTTAAATATGTACTTATACAATATTTTAAGACACATTATCTAGTCAATAGAGCAAAACAGCTCACAACAAATAAATGGAATAAGGCACATTTAGATGGTGTTTAAAAGCACAGGTTGTTTTGTGGTAAATGGTGAGGGAGCCTTTGAGAGAGATGCTGTTTATCAAGGGGACGTTATTCGGGGTCTTTACCTTGTTACTGCGATTGTTTTCCATGACCTGTGGCTTTGCTCTTTGGGTTAGATAGAAAGGACCATTGAGTAAAAGTCACTATGATCTTTAACTTTGTGAAGTTTTTGGTAGTTAAAGTAAGATATAGTGATGGAGGGGAAAGAAAGGCAGAAAGGAAATTAGATATTAGGCAAGAAGAAAAGAAGATTAAGAGAAAAGAACGTGGATATTTTTCAAATAAAGAAAACCCATGTAGGCAACTATTCTGAGCTAAAAAGAGGTGCAGACCTCCATGGGAAATTCATACAAAAATGTGCTCTTTGCTTGTAAGTGACTATGACTGGGGATATTTGGATTGTTAGCCAGCCCCCTGAAAGCCAAGTCATCCAAAATCATGGGAGGAAACCCCGAATCAGCACAGCCGTGAATTCTGTTTAAGAGCTTCATCAAACAAACAACAGCGACACAACAGCAACAAAAGGAGAACTTTTTAGAGGGAGCTGCTGTCCAACTTGCAACCCTAGATATCGAAAAGTTTACAGAATGCAATGTTCCAAGTCATATTCAAGTTCTCCTTTGCTCAGTTCTGGCCCTTCCCACTCGCTATTGTTTTTTCTGTTCCACATCTAAAACCTCGAGGACTGGGCAAGACCTCTGTGATGTGATTCCCATTTCTGCCCAGCCCTCCTGCGTTTACTTTCGTCTTCCATCTTTTCTCCTCTACGGCCTGAGCCTTAACTTTATTTTCTAGACACTTCTCAATTTTTTAGGCGCACTCTAAGTGTCCTTTCCCTATTTTTTAAAAAAAGAAAAAAAGAAAAAAAAACTCCTGTGATTTAGTTTTCATTGTTGTTAAGTTTTAGATTAGCACTCTATGTCTTAAACCGCTGTATTAGAATGCTGCTTGACTCACTTCCAAATTGAAGACCTTTTAAAAAAATTGAAGCAGTCTAATAATTTTAAATCACCCTACACTGTGCATTGCAATTTAAAATTATTGGAGTGCTTCAAATTTTTATAAGCCCTTGAATTTGGAAGTGATCAAGGTTCTAGGCATACTCAGCGTAGAGCAATTTAAAATTATAAGAGCTGTCAAATTTTTATATAAGCACTTCAGTTAGAAAAGGGATTTGGGTTCTGGGCATGTGCAGAGAGAAGCCATTTAAATTATTAACAGTACTTCAATTTTTTTTTTCCCCCAAGCACCTGATTTTGGATGAGTTTTGGTTTGTGCAGCCTCAAGTGACAACTTCTTTGAGAGAGTCTGTGTAAAGAGACATTCAGTCTTTCAAATAGGGCCAGCACCGTGGGGGTATGAAGGAGGCAGCCAGCTTTCTAGGGTGCTCTGGAAGACACCCGGAGAGCGTGTTACCCCCAAACATCTCCGCTATGGCTTGACATCTCATCACGATTACAGTTCAATTTCGGATAAAAGTATTTCCAGAAGACCTCTGTTTAAATGCTAATTTCTCACATTGATGAGATTAATGAAACTAATGTATCAGTGAAGAGCGTGGCCCTGGGGAACTGAAGACTCACAAACATTATGTTGGTGAGGAGGGGATGCTAAGTATGGGCCTGGGCATACAGCATGGGGTCTCCTGGTTGCTAAGGCTGTGGCTGAGAATATTCCAGGTGGCCTCAGAGTAGGGAGTGGGCAGGGGCATAACACTGACTTTGTGTGTGTCAAGATTTTACTGAGCATTGATCCCCTCCCCCAGTTAAACTAATCATTACAAAAAGGTGGATTCTCTGATACTTTCAGTGTTCATTTGCATTATGGCTTGCGCAGGACATCAATTTTCTCTTTTCTGAGAAGTGAAATATTATTCATCTGAAGCATTTTAAGGGGAAAATTGAAAGGAAGATAGAATCGATAGGTTCAGCTTTAAGGTTGATTTTCCTTATTTCATCTTTGGGTTGGGAGTTTCAATGATGCAAAAGAAAAAGGAAGGGAACAAATCTAACAAAATGAAAATAATGTTTCCCTTTCAAAGGTTTATTTACAACAAAGGGAAAGGGGAGATAAATGATGTAAAATTTAGGCACTTTACAATTGTCATTTGGATTAATTTCTCACCTCAGCGAGTCTTAGGTGACCGTTTCAAATACTTACCTTTATAAGAAACATGACTGTCATGTTGCCACATGTGACTGTGACTTGCCATTTGGAAAATGTTTGTGGGTCCTTAGATTTCTTAAAGGGGGAATAGCTTTAAATGGAAACTTGAACATGAAAAAAGCAATTCACTTCTCTGAACTTCTTCAGAGGGATGTTGATTCCTCTTGAAAGTTGAAACCCTTATAGTTGTGGTGAGTGAAGCATTCAATTTATCCAATGTCTCTGTCAAGGCATGAGCTGAAACTTCCCAGAGGGCTCCACAAATTCATCATTTTTCTCTCCCAAGCACACAGAGCCACGGCATTGGGCCAACAGCTACCCTGACCTCCCACAGAACTCCTCCATCTGGGCCTCCTTCTCCTTGTCTGCATGTGAAAGAGACCTCATCCTACCTCTCCCCTGGAGCTGGTGGGGCTGAAGCTAGTGTCTGGAAAATGGAAACCACTTAACTTGCTGAACTGTTTGTGCTTCCTTAAAGAATAAGGAGAGATTAGCTTACGTCCCCGTCTTTGTCAAAAGTCAGCAAGCTCATGGAGGGCCTGTGCAGGCTTGATTCAGAGGCCAGCAGTCTCTCCTCTGTCCAGGCCGTGGTACAGGCCAGTGATGGGGCTCACCAGTCTTCGCCCCTCAGATGATGGCAGGAGACACTGCTTCAGAGTGAGCAATGCAAGGACAACTTCCTGTGTCTTTCAGGCCAGATGAGTTTGAAGTAAAAAGTTCATTCCATCAATTAATCCAAAAGTTAGCACATTCATAAATATATTAATTAATTAAATCACCATCTATTTATTCAATCTGAGCCGTGTGTTAGGTGCTAAAAGATACAAAGATAAATGAGAAATAGTCATTTTCAAGGGATAGCAGTAGAAAGACATGCACAAATGGCTAGAGTATGATACCATATTTTATTATGTGTTTTTATGATATAAAACAATAAAATATATAATACAAATTCTATGGTAATATTACCTTTTGTATTGGGCTTGACTCATTGTAATATTCCCACATGGAGCACAATTGTGTATTTGCTCAGTAAATAAATATTAATTAAATATGAAAAGTAGAAGGGATACAAACCAAGTACTTGAGCAGGGCTTCTCAAAGTCAGGCAATATGAAAATAACCTGGGGGGCTCTTAAAAAATGCTGACGCCCCAGCGCTTCATTCCCAGGGTTTTTGAGTTAATTAGGACAGGAAGTCAGCATTTTAAAAAGTGCCCCAGGGGCTTCCCTGGTGGCGCGGTGGTTGAGAGTCCGCCTGCCGATGCAGGGGACGCGGGTTCGTGCCCCGGTCCGGGAAGATCCCACATGCCGCAGAGCAGCTGGGCCCGTGAGCCATGGCCGCTGAGCCTGCGCGTCTGGAGCCTGTGCTCCGCAGCGGGAGAGGCCGTAACAGTGAGAGGCCCGCGTACCGCAAAAAAAAAAAAAAAAAAAAAGTGCCCCAGCTTTGAGAAGCACCTTCTAGGGACACTCAGAGGGGAGAGCAATGAGCTGCATGTAGGGAGCAAGCCAAGGCTGTTCCAGAGGAGGGAAGGTTGGAGCCTGAAGGATGGGTGGGATTTAGGCAGGGTTAGATGGAGGCCGGATGTGGAGAAAATGACATTCTCAGGAGAGGTGACACCAAGGGCAAGGACAGAGGCAGGAATGTGCCCAGTATGCTCTGGGAGAGTCAAAGCCTGGGGTGACTCCACCATCTGCTGTGTTAGTACAGAAAGAGAAGGGGCCGAAACAGGGGATTGGGGTCAGATTGTGGAGGAACTAAGATGTGTCTCCTGAAAGTTTGGATTCATTCTTCACATGCTGGGGAACCAGTGGAGGTTTGGAACCCTTTGTTTTCAGAAAACATGGATGCATCGTGAAGAATGAATTGGAGATAGGGAAAACTGGAGCAGAGGAAACCAGTTTGGAAGCTGTGGCTTCCAATAGACTAGGTGAGGAAGGAGGAAAATCTGCACTAGACCAGTTTGGATGAGAGTGTAGAGAGGAGAGTGGATTTGGGAGACATTTATGAGCCAGCCTTGAATAGATTTGTTGGATAATTGTGTATCGAGGTTGAAGACCAGGGTGCAGTCAGTGAACATCCAGAGGGAATACAAAAGGAGCAGCAGATTCTAAAAGAGATAATAGTGTAGGCGGGGCTACCATATAGAAAGGGCTAACGGACAAATGGTAGTACTGGGTCAGAGCTCAGGGGCAGGATTCAGCCTGATACGCAGAAGTCACCATCCAGAACCCCTCTCTCTCATCATTTAGGCCTTTGTTTCAGTTTTCCTTTTATCCACGGCACTTGAAACCAGCACACGTCTTGTTTAACAGCATGCATCCAATGCCAGCGATCTATTTTTGATCACCAGAGCCGCCGTTTTACTCAAGGCTTCTAGAAGAAGCCCACTTGCAGCTCTTACACCTTTCTCGAAAGTTTTGAATAAAGGCCACTCATAGAATTAAGTCAGGGCAAAGTGGTGTCAGGGGTGAAATTCAAAAGACAATACGTAATAATTGGTTTTAAAACAGGAGCCAGATGAATCATAGGGTTAGACATATGAAAGGGAAAATCTTTCTCAAGAAGACTTTGGGGCTAAGGCTGCAAGGGGCTGTTAGAAAACAAAGTGGCAATGACAGTGGTGAGCCTCCAAGTGAGACCTGCTTGGGGAACTTCTTGCCATTTCCAACATGTCTGAAAACACTCAGTGAGAAGAAAGAGAGCTGCCTCTTCCAACTGTTCATAGCCTCCCCAGAAAGCTATTTCCACCACGTCTATAGTCATTGCTTTGTTTCCTCCAGAGAAGCCACGGTCAGGGAGAAGGAAGACAGGGCCTTAGGAAGTCAGAATGCCAGTGTGTCTGCTGGAAACTATTGGTCCCTGAGGGAAGTAGCTGCAGGACCCAAGTGTGGGCTCTAGAGAAACGCACAGATATTTAGAGCTGAGAGGGAGAAGAGGTATTTTCTAACACCCCAGCTTCACAGTGGTGGGCGCTGAGGCTAGAACGTGTGGTGACTTGCTTGGAGTCGGGGGCTAAGTAGCAGTGGGGTCAGCGGTAGAACCACAAGCTCCTGGCTTCCTGGCCAGAGCTGGTCCACCTCACCGCTGCGCCAAAGGCAGGTCCCCCACGACTGCCAGTGGGCGTGACTGCAGGGGGCGGAGCAAGAGGAATCCCATCCTTTCCAACATCTTTTCTGTTCTTTTACTCTTTTGGCCCACTCATCTCACTGCCTCCCAGCTTTTACTCTTTGTTTCATTGACCTGAAGAGCAAATTTCAGATGGCCTTTTGGAGTTCAAGAGGCTGACATGTGATTCTCCTAAAAGAAGCGTATGTACAATTATTGCCCAGTTATGGGTTGTCTCTAGTCCCACGCTACCCAAACTGTCCTCATTGGGCCCTTTCTGTTGCATTGGTAGAATCATGTTTTGAAAGATGTTTTTCTATGAAAGTGTTTATGTAAACAATGTTTACCTCTTTGGGCTGCTATTACTTACTCACACTGCTGTCTTCTGGTCACCACCCCTGCAGCAATACCTGCTACCCGACCTGCTGCCCCTGACCATGGCTGAGGGTGTCAGGGATGCAGCCAGCTCTCAAGCTGCCCCATTTATTCCCTTTCAGAAATTTGCACCTGGGACACAGCGGTTCTCCTTAGCTGGATCTGGAAGGTCGTGGGAACTAGCAGGTTCTGGGCAGTCTAACTTAGTTGCTGAGAGCACAGCTCCCGGGGGCTTGTCGGCCAGGGCTCACATGTGGACTCCATTACTTCCTAGCCATGCACCCTTGGGCATGTCACCTCACTGCCTCCTTTTCCACCATTGAAAATTAGAGAAGTTTATATATAATAATAAATAAAGAATGAATAATATAAGCAAATGAATGAAAAGTAAATTAAATGATAAAAAAATAAGAAGATCGTTGTGTTAAATGAGTTAATACGTACCATATATGTGCACAGAACAGTGCTGGTAGCTATGCGCATGCTGGCCATTATTACTATTGATATTAGTAATAGCAGTAATAGTACCACCATCATTATGGTGCCTTTGAGATGGTCTGTGAGGAAAGCCAGCAAAGGAAATGAAACTGCAGCGCGAGAGATGGTAATACACAGATATAAAGAGAGAAGCATGGTCAAAATCTTGTGTATTACCTGAGTAAGGCAGAAATAGACATGTGGAGAGAATAAGAGTTTGGAGTCTGATGCCTCTTCAGGCCACAGTTCTGTTATCTCTTGAGGCCTAAGTATACTTCTCTCTCTTGGGTCCTCGGAGCTCCTGCTATAATAAAACTTCTGCCTTGAGTTTCTTTGAATGAGGGTTTGTTCCATGTGACGGAAGGATTCCTGAAGAAGGACAAAGTTAAATCACTCAGGGATGAAAGCACTGCCTTCCCGAGGGCAGTGTCCTGGCTTGGCTCAGGCGGATCTCTGACTAATCCCCACTCGGGTAATTTAATTTAAATCACGAGGCCTGATCCCAGAGCAGCACTTGCTGCCCTGGCCCTTGAGGTGAGTCTACGCGCTGTGAGATGTGGCCACAAGCAGCTGATCACCTCCTGGAAAGTGTGTCTTGTTCAATTGTGTATCCTCATCACCTAGCAGAGGGCCTGGCACCCAGAAGGGCTGAAGGAATATTAATTGTGGAACACATAGAGGAAGCAGCCTGTGACTGGCTACATGGCCAGGTGGTAAGGACATAGGAAGTCAGAGAAGGAAGAGACAGCCCCGGGGGCTGGGGGTGGGGACTGGTGACTACATCCTTGGGTGTTAACACTCCCTGATGGCAGTGTCTTGGGGAACAACTTTTGGAGTGTAAATCAGGCCCATTTTTATCCCCATTCCTAGACCTCCTTGACTCTCCCAGTCATTTGTTATTTCAAAACTCTCCAAAATAATCAAAATGGGAAAACCAGGACTTGCACATAAATAAATTTACATTAGATTGTATTTTATTATTCATTGTAAAGTTAATTCATTAATTGCATTTTGGATTTCATGGCAGGTTGGGTTTTATTCAAATGTGTATAGTGCTGGAGGACCGTCTAAGCGTTTGTGGACTAGAGATTCCTCTTATTCCCTTACCTTTGCATCCTGCTCAGGAGGGAGGGCAGGTGTGGAGAAAATCTTGACCTAGACATTAGCCCTCATTCTCCCTGGACTTTTCAAGGAGGTGATATTTTAAATATTTAACCACCCATGCCGCGCAAGCCTCAACAAATGGGGACAAATGTTGCTCCCGTCAGAACGGGGCTGGTGGTAAGCTAGCTGTCCAGTGAGTTCTCGCTGAACGCCAGGCTTGCTGTCTCTGATTTGGTTTCCAAGGATTTGGAAGGAGTTTCCTTTCTTTGAGGAACCCATAGATCCCAGTGCTGGACTTCTATGCCTGAAATATCTGAACCTTGCAAGTGTACCACATATACCGGGAGGTGCACACCAGCCTCATGCAAGGGTCACTGTGGCAGAGCCCATTCCCATAATTGAAAATAATCCTACCGTTACTTTGCGTCTCTCTCAGTCAAGAAAATGGAGGCAGTTTTCAACACTTGGTGTCATTTCATTACTTAGGAAATAACACGTAGCCTAAGAGGAAGAAAAACAGAGCAGAGATTTTTGCAATGTGGCTCCCGGCCGCAGGCCTTTTGAGTCTCTCTCCACCGGCCTCGTAGAGTGGTCAGGTCAGGCACCCGACACAGATGTGTGGAAACAGCCAGAGGCTTGGGGGAAGGACGCGGGCCCCTTCAGAGCCCGTTTCTTACATGAAGAATGAGAGTAGCCTGCCCCCTGTCCCCACCTCTGGTGACACACTTCACACAGGGACACAAGCAGTTGCCAGCCCGCTCCTTTTCCCCTTTAACTGAAACTTCCCTCCTTGATGATTTCACTTGAGAGGTGGCTTTCCCTAAACCTTTCCTCGCCTGGAATCACGCTGATGTTGACAGTTCGTCCCCACCCCCCATCCCATGTTACATCGTGCAACCCAGAGAGAATGCGAGGTGAGCTTGTCGGAGGGGATGAAAGATGGCAAGAAATGGGTGTTTGGGGACCAGTTCTTTGGTGACATCGACTCTGCAATCCTCTTTTCACTCTCAGCGCCTCATTCCCTCTCTTGCCTTCTCCCTCTCCCTCGCCCCCCTGCCTGCTCTCCCTCCTTCTCTCTGAAATGGTGTGTGCCTCCAGTAATTTACATAATACTCTTCTGACACCTTTACTTTAGTCATCAATCACAGTACCTTCTCTCAGTCTATCTTTTGTCTGAGCATGTCTCTTCTTTATCAGGCCATGCACAAAAGATTAATTTCACAGTTTTTCTCCCTTCTTTCTTTCCTTGCAAGATACAAAGCTCATGAAATGACAGAAGCAAGATAATGAAAACAACAATGCAAGCAATTTTTTTTTGTTCTTGCAGGTTGGATCTCAAGATACTTTTTCTAACCTCATTGTGTGCCATCTGTCTTAGAAAAGGTCTGCTCTGTATTTTTTAATACCTTTCTGATACTGCTCAGTAGACTACCTGGGGGCAGGGTGTGTGGGGGGCGGTGGTTGGAGATTACATATTTAAATCAGATCAGAGCCTTTGGTTTTCGAAATCTTTGGAACAATTAAAGCAAGGGGCCCATCTCTAATGGAGGCACGGACTACGGCACAATGCCCACACCCCAATTAATATTAATGAGATCTTATGCATAGCCAATTTATGACATTTGATTGACTCACCCAACCACCCTTCAACCTGTCTTATAAAGTGAAATATATGGCAAAGAGGACCTTATTTGCATATGCATATGTTCTTAATATTAATTAGGCTAATGGATCTAAAGACTTAGAGATAATTTGGAAACTGGTAAAGAGGGAAAAAAAAATCTACCACCCACAAGACAGAAAAGTGTTCATGTCCTGTCTCTGCACTTGAACAAAAGAAGTTGAACTGGAAGATAAAAATAACTCGTGCCAATTTCCTCCTTTTCTTGTTTCCAGAGGATTCATAGTTTTAAAAAGTTAAAATACCACAAGCATTAGTATTATATCTTATTTTTTCCATTTCACTTGTGAAAGACTAAACAGATTATGGAATAACATAAGAATAAAAGCCTAGTTCAACTGTATGCTGGTGGCCATAAGTCAGATCTCCCCCGTCCTCTAGGGAGATGCTGCAGCTTCAGGAACATGCAGTGTCTCACCGGGGCACATGTCGGATATAGGACGAGGGTTATGTCAGGAGGCAGCGTTCCCAAGGACATCTGCTCTAGCAGGGTCACTGATGGAACTTATCCCCGCAGTGGAGTGGCTGGGAAGAACTCCTTTGATGTAGCCTAATGAAGCCTGGAGAAGAGAGTCAGACTTCGTGGGTTTTGTTGCTGGGATTGGGGGCAACACATATGCTGATTTTCTCTTCCAAACCATCATTTAATGGTCTTTGGCTCCAGTGATGATAAGGAAAAACATTTATGTATCAGCTCACCCTCTGTGTGCTAAAGGATGGTCAAACCCGGTAACTAGTAGGCTTTGGACAGCAGAATCGTCATATGAACTTGTTTCATTGTACCATAAGTAAGAGCCATTGTAAATAATGATAGTGACTGTCACTTGAGTGCTTATTCTATACCAGAAATGATGGAAAACACATTCTGTATTCTATCTGATGCCAGTTCTGTAAAGTATAGATTTAAATTCCTATTCCAGAAATCCCTACTCCAGTGAATTGAACCCCAGAGGGACTCTGGGACATGCGCAGGGTCACGCAGCTGGGAATGGTGAGGCAAGGCGTCACCCCTGGGGGGACAGTAACTCTGAAGTGTAATCTCTTTCCCTTGGTCTTTCAAGGTCAGGATCACTCAAGGGTGTTGTAGACTGGAAGTAGCTCCATCTGGAGTCAAGAAAAAGCAACAGGCACTGTGGAAAGAGGGACACACTGTGCTCCCTTTTAAGATGGGCAGTGGCTTGGCCAACTCCATGAAGTACATAATTGCCTTCGACAGTAGAAATGATTATTAGCTGCCACACAGATAAAAGAAAATGAGATATGGAAAGATACTTGATTAATTGGCAGGTCAGTAAAGTGCTTTGGAACATAAAATATTTATTTGTATTTAACGTTTATTTTATGAGTGAAAACTCTTTATGGAATACAGTCTTTTTAAAAATTAATTAATTAAGTTTTTGGCTCCTTTGGGTCTTCGTTGCTGCATGCAGGCTTTCTTTATTTGCACGGGCTTTCTCTAGGTGCGGGGAGCAGGGGCTACTCTTCGTTGCGGTGCGCAGGCTTCTCATTGCGGTGGCTTCTCTTGTTGCGGAGCACGGGCTCTAGGTGTTTGGGCTTCAGTAGTTGTGGCATGCAGGCTCAGTAGTTGTGGCGCACGAGCTTAGTTGCTGCAAGGCATGCGGGATCTTCCCGGATCAGGGCTTGAACCTGTGTCCCCTGCATTGGCAGGCAGATTCTTAACCACTGCAGTACCAGGGAAGTCCCATGGAATAGTCTTATTGAGAGAAATCTTCCAGAGTTTGCTAGAATGGTCACATGCACAGAAAGAGGAGTGGGACAGATAAATGGGGACCAGACTGGGTGAGGTCTGTGCTGGGGGGAATCCAAGGTGGTAACTTTAGAGACCAGCAAGGAATGGAGGCTTCTCGTGTATTCTTCTCTCAACTCCCCATCCCCTCTCTGAAATCTGATGGCTGGGCACAGCTGACGTTACAACTCTGCTGGGGATTTTGCTTTCTGATAGAATTTCTAGTGAGTCTTAGGAGCTGCCACAGCCCTCACCTTGCTTTCTAGTCCAAGTGTGTGTGTGTGTGTGTGTGTGTGTGTGTGTGTGTGTGTGTGTGTGTGTGTGTGTGATATGAAGGTACATTTTGGGGGAGGGAAGTGGGAGGAGCAGGGAAGGGTCAGGAGGCACCTTCTTTCCAGAAGGCTTAAGTTCAGCACTTGTAGGGCTGGTCAGGACTAATAAGGCGAGTCCTTCTCTCTGATAACCATTTATTCTGCCCAAACTTGTTACCTTTTTCGTTTTGTTTTAATTATCTCTGCTGCTGAGAATGCTTTGACTACCTTGTAAAGATGTGACAGGTAGTAAAAGAGTGTGTATGAAGCAGTCGTGGAGCTGATAAGTTTTATCCTCTCCTCACATTAAATATATGTTCATTAAACAAGGGCTGTTTGCAGAGAGACAGTGGGAGCTGGAAGCAGAAGGAGAGAAAGGACTGAAGTGTGTTGATGCCTGTTATTCTCTCCCACATCGAGCTCAGTGGGAGTCAGCCTAGCAGAATGGTTACAAGTGTGTTAGCTCTGCACCCAACTGCTTGGGATTACTTCCTGGCTCTGCCTCTTATGAGCCAGGTACCCAGGGTCATATTACTTACTGTCCCTGCATCTCAGTTTTTCCTTCTTCAAAAGAGGTACAATAAGAGCACCTGTCTCATATTGGATTGTGGGAAACTTAAACAGCTGTACAGTGCTTGGCACATAGTAAGTGCCCAGTACATATTAGCTCTCTTTAGTATTGCTGCCATGTTTCTCCACCCAGTTGATACACTAAACTGCCTACTTTTTTCTCTAAGTATTCTTGGAATTCACTCAAGAACATCTTTTTTTCAATAAGTATGTATTACCATTGCCAATCACTTTACTAGTTGCCGGGAATGATCAGGACAAATGAGACAGCTGCCCTCACAGGGCTTATGGTCCAGCAGAGCAGAAAGATAGTTAACAACTGAATACAATAGAGTAAGATGAGTGCTCAGTGTGAGGGTTTATATGAATCGTGGGAAAGGCCAGGGCAGGAACTGCCTGAGTCCAGATGTCAGGGGAGATCCCTGAGTTGGGATCTGAAGGACAGGTTACAGAGAGCCACCAGAAGAAGGTCAGGGAGGAGTGGCATGGGGAGGCTGGCAAAAGCAGCGTAAGTAAACTCCCAGAGGTAGGAAGGGGCAGGCGTAGGGTCTAGGGGTTAAAGAAGGCCAGAGTGGCTGGACCTTAAGAACTGCAGGAAAGAAAATGGTAGAGGGAGGGCAGGAGGGGCTGGCAGAGCTCAGCCACGTGAGGTGTGGTTAGCCATTGAAGGAAGTGGGATTTATGCTGAGAGTCATGGGAAACTACTGGTGGATTTAAAGCAGGGCAGTTAGATGTGATGAGATGTACATTTTGCAAAGATTACTAGACGGGAAGGGTGAGAGGCAGAGGGGAGAGGGGTGTACCTGGATGGTAAGGAGCCAGCGATTACGATTGTGATTAAGGTGGGGGGCAGGGGAATGAGGGTAACTTATCCTCCAGTGTCCATCGGCCAGACAGTGGTCTGCTGAACAGTTGCTAGGGTCCAAGGAAGGCGGGTCCTGTGCTCCAGCATAACAGGAGCCTTCCTAGAACTGGAAGCCCACCTGTGAGCCTTAGGAGCCAGCCCCAAGAGTGTTTTCACTTCAACTCTCCAGTGTTAGGTTCCTCCTCCACCTGCCAAGAGGAAGTGTGTCAAGAGCACTTTGGGAGAAAACACACTAGCACTTTCTCTCCTTTCACCCCCCCTGTCTCTGCCTCCATGACAGTGAGAAGGCGGAGCCATGGAACCCTTTGCATTTGGAGAAAGCATGCACGAGAAGTACCGACCACTTTTCCTTCCAGCTGCGCCCACCTCAGGCCTAGACACACAGAGGGTGTTCGCTCAGTGTGCACCGACTCGCCTGGTCACACTGATCACCACTTTCTGTCCTCCTGAAGAGGGGCCAGGGTCTGGGGACACGATGTTTCTGTGATCGCCACGTTCTTCTCCGTCTGCTCAGCTTCCATCAAGGTAATGGCGCTTGGGCTTCCGTGGAGGATGGGCCATTTCAAGAGGAAGCTGCGGCTGACTAGCCCAAGATGCTGGGCTGCAGCCAGAGGAACAAAATGTGGAGTTTGATCCCAAACCTGTCATTCAGTTCAACTGCCTGTCAGGCCCCTAGGGTTCCCAGACCTACAGGCTGCCCTTTGGACCAACATTTGGGAAGCAGGATGCTCGTGGAATCCATTTTGGGTTTGGCAGCCAGAACAAAGAACTCAGTTGGAATGGAGCAAAGAGGTGTAAATGTAGCCCAGAGCAGGGGGCTACCAGGTGTCTCATTGCTGACCCTTCTGCGGCAAGGGTGGGGTGTTTGGTGGGAGGGTGTATGTAAGGAGACCATTTAAACCTCCACAACAAGCCCGAAGAGGGTGAGCCAGATTGCAGTTGAGGTCTCTCAGGCATCTGCCTCCCAGAGCTGAGTAAACCCAATCTTTGTTCATCTGTAGGTCAAAAGGGTTTTTTGTTCTGCACTGTTCATCGAGGGCACGCGGGAGATGACGCAGACCTCTTGCGTATCTACGGGCGTCAGCACGATCTCCTTAGCCCCTACAGATAGGATGTGCTATTTCCTGGGACTTCGGCTAAAATAGGCTTATCTACCAGTGCTCCCTGTAACCTACATCCTAAAGAACGTGGGCCTGTGCCGGCAAATCTCCGTGTACCGTCTTCCCAGCCCCCATCCCATACGCACAATCACACACACACCCCAGTGAGCCCTGTTCTGCTTGAAAAAACTCTAAAATAGTCTCTGTCCTTCATATGCGAGGGGGAAAACCCTTTAGGCGTTAGATACTGCAGTAATTTCTATATAATGGAGTAAATACTATACTGTAATAATTAACTTGTAAACCTTGAAATAACATTTAGTGTAATTTAGACCAAATATGAATTGTGAGTAGTGGAGCTCGATCCAACATGAAATCATTTGCAGGACGCTTTAAACATATGCCTGGGAAAGAAAAAGCAGCAGTTCTCGTCGTTACCAAAATGGGCCCAGGCGAGGCCCTCACGCTGGAAGTGCATGCAGCTGCCATTATTTTGAAATATCTTGTTAGCATTTTTTTTCCCTTCTCAATAAATTACTTCCCTCTTACTTTTTTCCTAAACTGTCCTTTCAGGCCGTCAGAAGGAGCCCTGGGTTTTGTTTTGTTCTGAATTTAGTTTTTACCCAAATGATTGCGAATGCACTATGCAAAGCTAACATTTTAAAACCTGGGCAAGAGTCTTGGAGTTGGGTAGGAGGCAAGAAGGTTCTTGGGGTGCCTACATCAGTGGTAAACTGTGGATGCTTCTGGAAAGTGGATCCATGAGACAAAGCTGTTCTGGTCACCGTGGTGCCAGGGCCCTGGGACACCCAGAAAGTAACATGCCTTTTGATGATTCAGCATGTCACGCCTTTGCTTCCAAATCCCTTTTCCATAGGCTCCCTCAGCCTCTGAGGAAGTCATGGGTGGGGCAGGGGCGCAAAGGTAGATTTGTCTTCCTGACAAGCCACACCTCCCTTATGCATCAAAGGCAGGGAAGGGACTTGTATTTGCTTGAACAAACCGAAATTGCTGGTTTTCTAGGTCAAAAGCAAGGTAGTATCAGCGATACCATATGGGTCAACCAAATACAAAGGGCAGGTGTGTGCCTTGTGACGTCAGACCCCGTACCTTCCTCTGAGCCACTGCTTAGGCTCCAGATTCAGTTAAAAGGTGCCTCTGGTGGTCTCATGTTGCTTAGCTCTCAACCCACCCTTCTCAGAGTCACACTTTTGAAAAGCATCATCTGTCCTTCACTTACCTTTCTAGCTCTCTCTCTCACTGGTCTACAAATCTTTTACTCTCATCAGACTAAACCACTTTTTTTTTGCTTTTGTTTTTTAATCCACCATCTCCAGCTCTGACGCTTGGTGCTTTCAGGTCCCTGCCCCTCCAGGATGCCCTTTTGGCTGACTTACGTTCTGTACTTAACATTACATCTTTTAAAGATACAGTTAAACTCTGCCTTTTCTCTAAAGCCTTTCTTGAACAAAGTGTTTAAGCTGGGAATAATGTTAGCTGGCCTTCACTGTGCACTTACTATGTGTTGTTGATCATTGACTGGGGGCATCATATGGATTATTTTATCCGCTCTTCACAAAACACATTCGAGGCAGGTACTGTTCTCACCCTAGGATTTCTCTTTGGCAGTCATGGCCTGGAGTTGACAACCATATCCTTGCAAAGGACAGTCCAGTCTAAGAGCAGTCACAAGAGCCATCACTAGATACTTCAAGGATTGAATGGAGAAAAGGGATGAGATATTTGTATGTTTTTCAGAGAGATCCAGGACCCCTGCAAGGTGTCAGTTTATCACCATATCCAAATCATTCCAGGTCTTTGAAAAATGAGCTATGTAACTACTGAAAATGGAATAGGTTGCTGCCTGAGAATGAGTGAGATGCCTGTCACTGGAGATATTCAAGTGGAGACTGTGGATATAGGCTTCACATACAAATGTCTCTTAGGCAGAACAGCTTGGTGGCTAAGAACATGGGCTCTGGAATACACTGGATGGGTTCAAAATTCCAACTCCACATTTATGGTCTGTACTCACACATTTTTTTCCAACACACGCCCCCTCACACACATGCACCCCCCCTACACACACACCTACTTTTAGTTTCTTGAATTCATGCCTACTACTTACACTTGTGAGACCTTAATAAAAATATGAATCCCTTGGATCTGGGGATGTTGTTAGAATGCGGATTCTGATTCAGTAGGCCTGGGAGGGATCTGAGGCTTCCAGGTGGTACTGAGATGCTCTGGTACAAGGCCACCCTGAATGGCAAGGCCTTATATCATATGCCTAGCCTCTACCTCCAAAAAATTGTGATATTAGCTATTTCCCCTATTATATTTTAGGTAAATAATGATTGATTGATTGATTGGATATACTCTTCAACCTAAGACGGCCAAGTTTTGTTGATAAGAAAATCCTTCAAGGGCCCACTCCCCAACATGACCCACGCGTATCACTCTCTGCCTACATGCCAACTAATACATTGTTAAAAATTCTGTGTGGTTTCCTTCTTTTACTCTTTTATGAAAATTGCTCTGACATCTCTCATAGTGTTTGCCAGCAGAGATTTTAATTGGGACATGGATAAGGTTTTGAGCAAATGGCAAACAGTGGGAATTTAGATCAGTGAAGCCAGTGGTTTCAATGACGGATGTCTCTGCAGAGATAAATTATTTTAGGGGAAGATACACATTCAAATCTGTCAAACTATTCCAATACATTTTTATCAGTTTTTATTTTCAAATAACATCACACTGATGCATGAGTTCTTTTTTTTTTTACCTTCTGTATTTAGAGCAAGTGACCACTGAACTCTCACTTCTCGAGACACCTGAAAGCGTTACTGCCCTTCTTTCTCTTGTAAGTCGTTGGCATCACAGATGGGTTTTTGCTCGACCCTGGATCCCAGAGACTTCTGTGTGTGCATCCTGATATTAACACAATGGGTTGAAATCATATTTACGGTTTTCTTTTTCAGAGGAGGATCAGAGATGGGGGAGTTGAATGCTTTTAGGCAGTTTTTCAAGAAACAAAAGGCTACATTTTTGAAATGCCAGCTATTACCAGTCCGCAGTTCAGACTCTAGGAAGACTCACCAGCATCTGCTCAGGTCCCTCCCTCCCTGGAAACAGTGTAGGAATTACACTCTGAGATGTGACTGTTGAAACAGACTCAAAGTCAATGTGCATAATTAGTTACCACAACAGTGGTTAATGTGCCCTGAAATATTCCCAGCTCCTCTCAGGCCTGGGGCTTGATGGTTGATATTCAGATTTTCTTGATAAATGTCTTAGATGCTTTGCTTATACCATTTCCCCAAATGCTTCTGGGTTACAGTGCATGTGTTTTCCCTCTTCATGTAGATGTAGGACCGTATGGAAGAAGGAAAGCCTCAGAAGGCTGTCACGTTACAGCTGTGATGGGTTTAAATAACGTCCTAGCCTGTTATAGCTAAAAAGGGCTTTAGTAATCATCTCCCTGGAGTTCAACCCATTCATTTTATAAATGAGGAAATGGAGGCTCAGAGAGGTAGAGTCAAATGACTCTACCAGGGTCACACAGCTAATTAGTGGCTGAGTCAAAATGCAAGCCCAATTCCCCTGAATTGAAATCCTGTGCTGTTTCTGTATCAAAGTGGACTGCTTCTCTTGCGTGTCCCTGCTGCAGTGGGAAGGACTGATTTCTTGTTTGGAGTCACCCAAAGGCCTGATTCTCCTAGCATTACCCCAGGCCATGCCCAACTGCTTCTCCAGTCCTCCGCTCCAGGGAGGGGTAGATTTTTCACATCTGCCCCTCCTTTTTTGACAGCATTGCCCTCCTCTGTCCTGAAACCCTGAGCTCTATGCTACCGCACACGCTCAGAGGCCTTCCAGAGTGCCTGTGACCCACAGCTGCCCTCGTTACTCTGAGTTCTGTGTCCTACAGTTTGGTTGGTTTTTGCAACTTCTATGTCAAGACTTCTCCCTTCTCCATCCCATTCCCTGGGGTTGTGCTGTGTTGTGACACTAGAGACGATGGATGATGTGTTGTCACCTGCCCAGGTCATGTACTTGCCCTTGAGCAGCCCCTCCAGCAATGACGCAGAGGAGTGACCACCATCCTGGGGATTGGGTGCACCATGGACAGAGGGTGTGGAGGTGAGGATTGTTCATAAAACACCCAGACGTTTCCCTCTGTGTACAGCTAACCACAGCTCTGCAACGCTCACCCAGGGAGTATCAGCCCTTCTCGGATGTGCCAGGCACTGTGAGGGTCCCGATGTGAAAGTGAAATGGTTCCTGCCATTATGAAGTGCACAGAAGAACAGGACAGCATGAGAAGATACTGAACCGCAGTCCAGCAGAGAGTACTGTAACCACAGGGCTGGTCCCCTGCGGGGTCAGCGCGAGCTTTGTATTTGAGGTGGTGGCTGGATTAAGCCTTAAATGACAGCGAGGATCTTGGTGACTTATCTGTGGGGTTTGGGGATGCTGCGGAAGGGTTGGGGTGGGTACGAAGGGACAGGTATTGCAGGGATGAGACAGCGTGGCCGGAGTCAAGAGTCAGGAAGACATAAGACTGCTTGGTAGGACAGAATGATGCCCAATAGCCTTGTCTCAAAGTGACTCTTGCCAGTGTATTGACACAGTGTGCCGGCAAAGCAGTCCTTAGTGGAGAGAGCCTAAAGGCAAGCCCACACCCCTGTCTGGTCTCTTAGGCATATCTCCCCACAGGCCTCATCCCCTCATTCCAGCCCGGGCTGCTCTTGGCCTCTGCTCTGACCTTGTGCTTTCGTTCTGTCCTCACTAGTGGCCCCTCTCTTGCATCTGGCCAGATGGTTCTGTCCTTCCTTGTGCCTCCCTAGCCTTGACTCTTCCTTTAAGAGTCCAAGTCCTCCCTCCTCCTCTGTGGAATCTTCTCTAAACACTTCATAATGGGTAGAAGACTCTCACACCACCAACTTGGTCTACAAAAACTGCCCATTTCATAATTCTCTTTAAATCAAATAAAATCTGACTCTAAGCTGCTGTCTGCCCAGAATAATGGTAAATTCCATCTCAGTGATTATTCCTCCTCCTTTCTGGGGGTTCTAAGTCTCCCTGTAGCTGGAAAAAGGAGGAGGAGCCTCTGGTTTTCAATCCACCATGCTTATTTCAGATCTGTTCTCTCTCCAAGCCCATGTCCTCCTGGAAGGTGGGTGACTCTGTCACTCTCAGGCTTTGCAGAGCCTACAGGACCTAGACTGGCGGGGGTGTGGGGGTCCCACTGCCCAGGGTCCAACCTTCCTGGGGAGACCACACAGCTGTTCTTCTCTGAGGTCCTGCACTCCTGGGAGAGGGGCATGGGTCTCTGCCTTCCCGGGACTTGCTAGCATCCTCTTTGGCCCAGTCTTGGAGCCATCTCTCCTCTCTCTAGCTCCCTCAGAACTACTCACTTCTCTCTGTGCCCCAGGAGTTTGCAATAACCCCTTATTTATGAATTTAGGCTTTCATGGAAGACAAGAAGAGGGGGCACTTCAGAATCTTCCGTTTCCAACCTGCTACACAAATCTTCCAGAGCCCAGGGGGCACCCAGGGCTTGGCTCCCTTCTCAGGAGAGGTGGCAGTTTGCAAGAGAGAGGAGAATACGCAGAGAATGAACCTCAAACTCAAATGTCAATAAGTTGTCTGGATCACAGTCCTATCCATCTTTTGCATTCTAGATTTAGACAAGTTACCTGCCTAGACTAACTCTCCCTGCCCTAGTTTCCTTATCTATAAAATGGCAATAATATTAATAATTACTTCTTAGGGTTGTTTAAGAATTAAATTACTTAATACCTGCAAGTTACATAGAACAGTACCTGGATGATATTAAGCTCTTACAAATTGTGAGCTGCTTCACCAGTTATTATCCGTTTGACCATTAACGTGCCATAGAGGACTGATAATGATTTTATTATGAGATTGGTGGTGAGCACACACACACGATTAAAGCCCCTTGCCCGCTGCAGTGCTCAATACATCCTCGCTGATTCTAACTTGACAGAAGGAGCAAGATTTGTCCCACGGATCCCAGAGGAGAGTCTGCGCCCTGAATAACTATTCCAACTATCGCTCACCATATGTCCACAACCAAAAAAAATAATTTTGGAGGGCAGGAAATGAGCACACATGTGCACGTCTGCAGAGAGTTGCCTGCTGAAATCGACACGAAAGACATATTTACCACTGAGGCACATGCCTTCATGTGTTTGTAAGTGCCTATTTCTGAACACCCAAAAGGGAAGAAGAGAGAAGCCAAATTCAAATGGCATCATGTGTTTGTTATTTTGGAACAAGGTTACTTCCTATTAATTCACTAATAGCTTCCCTTATGCCTGGAACCCTTTAAGGGGGAGAAATGAAGTATTTAAAGGTATTTTAATGATCATGAAAGGCAGAGGCTTAATAGGGCAGGAAACTACGGTTCTCTTTTTAGTCCCAGAAGGAAAATAATAAGTCTGTAGCTTAGCCTTCCCTGAAGAGTCATAAACTGGACTGCAAAGAGGCAGCCCCTTAAGATACCCTCTCTGGGTCTCTGCAGCCCCTTAACTGTGGGTCTGTCTGCTTAGGTTTTCAATGTGCTTATTAATTAATGATCACTGCACTGTTCTTAGGTAGCAGCAATTTGCACGGGGTTCTGGGAGAAGCTGTTTCCCCCTCTGGCATGCAGGGGTAGGGACCATCCTGAACAAGCTGGCATATTTAGTCCCATGTGTCCTGCTGGCTTCTCAGCTCTCCATGGCCGTGTCCGCTACTTTCCAACTCTGTCTTCTATTCTTTACCTAGTCAAACACAGAAGTCCCCCATGCTAGTACCCACCCCCTCGCTTCTGCCATCGGCCTCCCATGACTCTCATTATTTGCAGTAACCATGTTCTCTAAAGTCACCAGAATACTGAATTAGTGAACACTGAACCATTGCTCCTAGGGGAAATTCAGGGTTAGGTTCCTGTGAGCCTCTGGTCCTAACATTTTTGTCAACTGATAAACACATAATCTTGTTATGCGTGTTTCTATTTAAAGCTACCTTAAAAGCAGCCTACTGAGCACTCTGGGCTTAATCAGTGACCCAGGGCTTAATGGAAGAGACATCTCAGGACATCAGGCCCTGGGCTGCTCTCACCTCCACTTTAATTCCCTCTGTTCTAGCTTGTGGACCACTGTGAACCCAGAAGCTTTCCTGCCTGGAGCTCTAGGTGTTACAGATTTCAGTTCTACTGAATACGTTTCCTCACTTCCCATATATGTGTTGCAGCCCCAGTTTGATAAGATAGTCTGACCCTTAGATCTGGTGTTTGCCTTTGCTAGAGGCACCCACTGCCACTCTCACTTCTGGTCTGAAGCCTGCTACAGTGAACCCCACCTATCATATTGCCCTATGTCCTTCCTTTGACATCTCCCTCTTTGGAATGGAATTTTTTTTTTTTTTAAGTGCTAAGTGTGTATTTTTCATCTCCTGAATTCCTTTCATCTCCAGAATCACTTGGCTCTCTTCATTAAATAGAAACATGCATGGGATCTACAGTGAGGCCCTCAAGCCAGCACGTTAAGGACACGTGTTACAGACATCACGTGGAGGTCATCAGCAGGCAGTGAGCCTGGATAACATCAGCCTTTATTCCTGACAGCTCCTCCAATGGCCATCCCATGGAAAGCATGCACGAGAGGAAGAGTGTCCAAATAGCCCAAGTCCAAATGAGATGACATAATCATGGAAGGCTCAACCTGGCTTATGGGAGACAGGGCATCGCAAAGAAACCAGGATTGAAGTATCATCAGGAGAACATTTAGCAGATGACCAGAAGGCTATAAGTATGATTGTGTTTTAACAGTTATCACCTTCGGTGGCAGCACTTGTCTCCAGGTTCTTAAAAATTATCACACCAGACTCACTGGTGGCTTGTCCAGGAGAAATCACAGTGCTTTTCCAAGTGAGTTCTTCCACTGGTTTCGTGAGTTTAGTCCCACTTGTGTTGTAGTTGCTTAATCTCCGGCTGGCTCTTTTCTCTATCTCCATTTTCCGCAGCCCCTTCTTCTTACTTTTTTTGTGCCTTTCCCCTCCACTCCACTATATTCTCCCTCTTCATCCCCTCTTGCACACAGGGACGTATACATGTTTTGGATTAGAACCCAAAGCTATTATCCTCCAAATGTGCGAGAGAGAAATTGCCCACAAATGGCCTTGGGTGGTGCTTTCTTTGGGGCCACATTTGTGAAATTACATGGCCTATTCTTGAGCTTGAGAGGAAATACTAACTGGGAAACTTTTGTTGTAACTCAGGAAGAAACAGTCTTTGTAAGCATGAGACCATCTTCACAGGGCAGTCTGAAGAATATTCTCATCAACATCCCCAGAGAAGGAATTTGAAGGATAGAATATCTGTCCATCATTGGACAGAGTGAGAAGTGGAAGAGCAGAGACAGCCGGTGATTTCTCAGACTCACATAGAATGGCAGGATAAGGGCTCAGATCCAGGACTCCTGTCTCAAAACCAGGCCTGACCAAACACAGCTTAGCCCGCATGTGTTACTGTGCCACTGTCCAACTTCCGGCCTGGATGGGGCTGCCTTTGCTCTTTGCCAGTTCCGGACAACTAACCCTGCTCTGGCCAGGGACCCTCACATGTCCCCTCTTTTGATGGCTCCTGGGCCCCATATCATTCTGTGACCAAGAATGCCCCTCTTCCTAGTATCAGGGTACCTAGATAGATGCAGAAATCAAATTCTGGCTCAGTAAGCTGAGCCTTAGCAGGTGTGGTACCTTCTGGGAAATCAGCCTGTGGAGGGGCTAATGCAGTTGGATTAGAGAGCGTGCCTCTTCTTAAGGTATATTCCCCTAAATACAGTTTCATGCTGCAGGAAACCTTTTTTCTGACAAAGTGCTTGCCTCAGCCCATTTCCCTCCGGCCTCTGTTTTCTTGATTTTACACTGAGGGATCAGTGTGCCTGGGAAACATCCACCTCCCTTCGCCTCTTCTTTTGCTCACCTTCTCAGAGACAACAAGGTCTCCCTCCTTCCCACAGGGGTGGTGGAAAGGTCGGGGTTGGGGGGAGGTACACAAACTGATTTATCTCAGCCTGTCAGTTGTTTTGAGGACATCAGTGATGGCGGGTGTCTGCTCCTCCCCAGTCATCGCCAGGCTCCTAGCAAGGGCTCCGCCCTTCATTACGAGCACACAGTGCCCCTTGAGGATGACCACCACGCTCATTGTCTGCTTTCCAACACAGCCCCAGGACAGGGTCTGGAGCCCCTGCTTCCAGGCAGCCTCCTATCAGAGCAGGGAAGCAGCTGAAAACAAATCCTTCCCTTCTGGAAGGGTACTTGGTGGTATTGGTGCCATGCTGGAGAATTCCATTTTGGGTATAAATGAGAAGCAAGCATTACAAGTGACAGTTATAGCAAATCAAAGTACAGTGGATGGTTCCAACCTTTATGTACATTGTGTGTCATAATAAATGGCTCTTTAGGAAAGACAACGTGTGCAGAGTCAGATGCACAGGCTGCAGCTCTGCAAAGGAGTGTGAGGAATCGCCGCTGTGAAAGCAGAGCATGGCCAGAGGATGAGGTCACCTCCAGCTCAAGCCCTCAGAGCTCTTCCCTCCATCCTCTAGGAAACATGGCACACAGCATGACACTGGGTTCATTATTTCTTAATGTCAGAGTTAAGGGAGATTGAGTTGCATATTGATTGCAACTTTGGAACAGGGCCGGATGGGGAAGATATTGCCAGGCCTTGATCTGTTTTTCAGCATCTCTAGGGTGAGAAGGTCAAGGCTTACACAGGCTATGGACTGCAGTCCCCTGATGGCCAGCAGGAAAGCTGATCACATGCCATGTTTTAGCTTCGAGGAAGCCAAACACAGGGATTCTGTGACATAGTTCAGGTTCTCAGCTAAGTGACTAGCAAACTCTGATTTCTGAATCTTGGTCCACTCAGAAGAAAAGGCTGGGTTTCCCATGAGAGGAGGCTGTACTCTATATCAATATATATTTGCTCACCATTCCCAAAGATTCTGTCTTCTGACTCTGCGTAATCAGTAGCACTAAGGGCCCAATATGCCTGTATCCATCTCTCTGGATTTGCTTCCCTCAGAAGAATTTGATGATTGGAGAGGTCTGTCAACATCATAGACAAAAATGGTCTAACATATCATAGTCATAGTGATCTATGTATTTAAACTACATTTCTTCATAGAACTCAGCATTTCTTTCAGGGTTACTTCATGAGTGTCCAGGATTCTAAGGGGGCCTCAGTTGTGTCCCCAATAAGGATGGAGGAAGGAGAATTGTTTAACTGATTCAGAGGAAGCACACCCTTAAAGACAGTACTACCCTTATCCAAGATCTAAATACAGTGCCTACAAGCTGGGTGATTGTTGCTGACATACAAAGGCCCAGAGATGTTAAGGAGCCGGTCCAGAGTTTCATGGTCAGCTGGTTTCTGCACCTGCTCTGGGACTCAGTGCCCTGCCTTCAGCATTTCCACTGGTTGAGGGAGGAACTCAGAGTTCCTCCACCCGAAATACGAGCCACAGAAGAAAGAACATCCCAGTGGCTTCCCAGAGAACTTGTGCTATTGAACTTGAATTCTAGGTTAAAGCTGAGCACACAGGAGTCTGCTCTGTTTTCAGTTTCAGCCTTAGTGAAATGACTAGTGACCCTGGG
This sequence comes from Phocoena phocoena, assembly GCF_963924675.1. Lineage (NCBI taxonomy): Eukaryota > Metazoa > Chordata > Mammalia > Artiodactyla > Phocoenidae > Phocoena > Phocoena phocoena. The sequence goes on from NC_089232.1 coordinate 40,272,882, forward strand.
GGTGGAGTATCCTGAAAAGGCAAGACTGATAGTAGGAGGGTACAAACTTTACCGTAACGGGCCGGATAGAATGATCCACATGGTCGCTGTTGCTGCTACTCAGCTCTGCTGTTGTAGGGGAAACTGGTGAGCTGGATTTGACACAGGGGCCATAGTTTTCTGACTCTTGGTTTATACTGTCAGGTTGAGGTAATGCCCTGATTTCCATTCAAAAGCAGTACCCTCTCCATCATTGAATGGGGACACCAGTATTTTTTCCAGGTGAATTTAAAGGCGCGGAAAAGAGAAGGTAGGATTGTTAAAGAATAGCACTGTTGTTTTGTAAAACGCTCCTACTGCTTTGTACAAAATTATTTTCTTCTCTCGCTATATTAATTGAACATGTACCTACATAAGTAGACCCTGACATCAATTCGAAACCCATGAGTGCAAACACAGATGCACACACAGATATACAAAGGCTTGTACAATGCCAGATGTGTGTTCCCAAACACATCTGGGTGGACATGAGCATATGCACCAAAAACTCTCAGAATCCATCTGACACGATTCCCATATTGGGTATTTCAACGAACTCTTTACAATCACCACTATGCTTAGAAAGGCCTCAGATACCCACACTCTTTACCTGGTTTCCTTTGTCACCTATTCTTGCTGCTAAGATACCTGAATAGTGACACCAGCAGTAGCACGGTTCTGTATAAAAAGGTAAAAACTCCTTTCCATTTTCAGCCTGGTCTTTTCCCTCTCCCCCCTTGCCGGCAGGCTGCCCTGGGTAATGCCCAAGAAGCAGCAGCTTTTTCAGTTCACCCTCTGTGCACACGGCTGAGGTCCCAGCGTGGAGAACCTTCCTTCTGTGGGATCAGAGCTGCAGAGGAGATTGACTTTTAGACTCCAGCACAAGGTTTTCCCCTTCTGTGGACTATCTACATTGTGTCCCTTTTCAAGGGGAAGGACTAGGGCAAGCTTCAGAGTCCAAGGTGCTCATTCTGTTTCCAAACCCACTTTACAGTTTACTTAGGGCAGGAAACACAAGTTGCCGTGAGAGCCCGCTTGATTTCACCTGTGGGTTCTGCAGGTGAAGAGGAAGCACAGTGGACAGAGTTGAGTGGTTTTTATTCTGGAATTCATTCAAGGATTTTGTCCCCGATCTCCTGGCCACCCCAGGAATGAAGAATCTAAAAGACTGCAAGAAAGTAGTAGGGCATGGTGATGGTCTTGAAGGATGGAGTGTCCTGGGATTGAGGCGGTGGGCTGGGGAAGGGGCATAGCAATGTCCTAGCAGCACTGTCTGTGTCCCTTTACTGGGTGGGAGAGGAAGAAGAGCCTTCTTGGCACAGGTGGACACATCAGCAGAGTCACAGGTGATTCCCAGGTGACTCTTGGGGATGCTGGCAGGGGAGGGTAATAAACCAGTAAGGTCCTGCTGAAGGTGTGGTGGCAAAGTTTTGTGAGCACAGAGGGGAGAGGTATGGGATTTACCAGTGGTCCCTTCTGGGTGAGGGATGGGGCTCAGCTGAAAGCAAGTCTCCACTCGAGGTTCTCATCCTTATGAGGTAATCTGCAACCTTTAATGCCCATTTCTTCCCTCAACATAAAAGTGCTATTGAAGAAAACTCCCAAGTTTAGTTCCATTGCTATGCAGTTAATGCCCGTAAGCCAGCATTTGCTAAACTGGGCTAGACTTTAGAAAGTCTCTGAATGTCCTGAAATTATATGCCACATATAAGAGAATGTTTCTATGTGCCTATATGAGTTTGTGTGAGTGGGTGTGGGTGGGTCCATAACTTGATCAAATTCTCAGGAAATCTGTGATGTCCACAAGATTAAGATTAGGATTTCTGAAGCCCAAAGAACCTTGCCCTAGTGGTTAGATTTCGGGTGCCATGGTGGGTGGGTGTAGAAGGTACTGTGAGCTAGGTGCTCCTCACTGCCCTTCATGGAGAATCTCACTCGCACTGCCCTGCAGGTAAGGCAGGAATGGGCGATAGGATGCCCAAGTCACCAAAGGGCATGATGCTTCGTAGTAAACAAGGAGCTCATCTAACTCTCCGGGTCTGTGGTCTGTGATGGCAAAGCTAAAACTAAATATGTGTTCCAGCTGGGTATGGAATATCTTCACCTTTCTGCAAGATATAGAAACAATAGTAATAACTTTGGTTCTAAGCACCTTGTATGTATTAACTCACGTAATTCTCATAGCCACTTTATGAAGTAAGTCATGAGTTAATTCCCCTTTACAATGTAAGGAACAGAGGCACAGGGAGGAAGGTAACTTGTTCAAATTTACTCCACTAAGGAAAAAAGCCTCCTTTCATATGGTTGGACCGGCGGTTGGCATGGAAAGGGCTTTTTGCACAGGTCCTGGGCGAAGCCAGCTCTTCTCCCAGGGAAGCCAGGTCCCTCCTCTGCCTCTGTGGTGCCAGGCTGGGCACACATTCCCACCCACACAGCAGCCCATTCTCACATGTGAATGTGCCTTTCAAGAGCACACAGCTCCCCTTTCCTCTCTCTGACCTTCCTACCCATGGCTGCATCCCTGGTGGCTTGGCCTGCCAGGTCCCTGGCCCAAATAATCTAGCAAGAACAGTCTTTGCTGCCTGCCAGAGTCCCTGCTTGGACCTGCTGACTCCCAGTTTGGAATGTCATGCAGAAGCAGGTTTGGAGCCTGGCTCACCCTTCTGCTCAGGCTCAGCCAGAGGGAGGGTGGTGGTTTCTTCCCTTCATAAGACCTTAGCGTAAGAGGACATCTTTCTGATACTGCCTAATTTGTATTAGATTTGTCTTCCTCTTTCGGGACCCATAAGGAGGTGTCAGTAAGAGGAAGTTCAGGAGAAGACAGAGGAGGCGTTCGTTTCAGGGGCAGTGTGGGTGTGTTGGGAGGATGGGGTCCCACCACTTGCCAGAGGTGTGATGGCAAGTTGCTTTACTTCTCTGAGCCTCAATTTCCATTTCTTTAAAAGAAAAAGTAAGACGAATAATAGTTACTCTATAGGTTGTTGGAAAGAGTGAACGAGATCATGCAGATGAAAAGATGGTGGCGTATCCATGCTTAGCACCATTCCTGAGATGTTGTCAGCACTGAGTCCAAGATTGCTGTTCATTATTGAGGTGCAGAGAACGAGAGGTCAGTGCAGGCTGGAGAGTTTAGGATGGGATTTGTAGGTCTGGATATTCACAGAGGTGAAGGACAGGATTCCAGAATAGGGAAAAGCCAGAGGCAAAGGCACATAGGTGGTGTGGGAGATGGTATGCCGGGGATAGAGGTTCCTGCAGTGATGGGTTCATTGGGCAGCAGGGCCAGGTGTGATGGGAATAACAGATGGAGGTTTTTTAATTGGTGATGCAGTTGAGGTCTTTATTACATAAATGATAATCTTTATTAAGTAAATAATTGAGAATTTATTCATAAAGTTTCTGAACTGAATGGAAATGTGGTAAACTGTTATTAAATGGTATTTGAGAAAGATTAGACAGGAGTGTACAGAAAAGATACATGGCAGAGACTGTCATGAATTCACCAAGGCCATTTTGCTTTTCCTTCTTTTTTTTTTTTTTTTTTTGTGGTACACGGGCCTCTCACTGCTGTGGCCTCTCCCGTTGCGGAGCAAAGGCTCTGGATGTGCAGGCTCAGCGGCCATGGCTCACGGGCCCAGCTGCTCCGCTGCATGTGGGATCCTCCCACACCAGGGCGTGAACCCATGTCCCCTGCATCGGCAGGCGGACTCTCAACCAGTGCACCACCAGGGAAGCCCTGCTTTTCCTTCTGAGCATAAAATTGGACTACATTTCCCAGTTCGCCTTGTGGCAAAGAGAGGCTGGGTGACAGAGTCCTGGCCAGTTAAGAATTAACGGAAGAGATATGCACCGCTGTCAGGGCCTGGCCCATAGTGTGTGATCCTATACAGTCACTTTCTCATCTTTTAGCCAGAAGCTGAAGATCTGACAGAAAACTTCAAAATTCTGGGGAATGGTGCTGCCACAAGTTGCAAGGGGCCTGGGTCACTGAATGTGTGGCTCAGAGCCCCTCTCTCTTTGGTGCCTATTGGACTTTATGTGAGTAAGAAATAAAACATCTACTGTGTTAAGTTACTGAGAGTTTGGGATTGTTTGCGACAGCAGTTAACTTATACCGACTAATACAGGTTGGGATAGAGAGAGACCAGCAGAGAATCTGGAGGCTGGTGCAAGGATTCAGATATGAAATGATAGAGATATGATTTGGTAGAGATTGAAGTGAGAATAAGTGAAAAGTATTCCCTTGGGCAGATCCACATGACTTAGTGACTATTTAGATGGGGACTGTGTGTGTGTGTGTGTGTGTGTGTGTGTGTGTGTGTGTGTGTGTGTGTGTGTGTGTGTGATTGATGCCTGTAATTTCTAGTCGAGTTACTAAGTATGGTAGTGCCATTGACATAAATTAAGATATCAGGAGATGAGATAGGTCTGGGAAAAATGATGATGAAATGTATTCTATTTGTGGTGGATTTGAGGTAATGGTACAAAAGGAAGTATCTAGACAAGGATTTCTCAACCTTGGTACTGTTGATATTTTGGGCCCAATACTTCTTTGTTGCGTGGGCAGCGGTCCTGTGCACTGCAGGATGTCTAGTAGCAACCTTGGCCTCCACCCGCTGGATGTGCCCCTCCAGCCTCTGCCGGTTATGACAGCCCATAAGGTCATCATGTCCTCATGTCTGCAGACATTGCCAACTGTTGAGGGAGGCAGAGCAAAACATCCCTGGTTGAGAACCACTGGTCTAGAGGGAATTGGAGGTGTTCATGAGTCTGAATGGCCTAAGTTCTGTGAAGAGCCCTGTGTAATCAGGGCACTTCAGTTCTCCTGCAAGGCTCAGACTTCCAGAAGTTAGCAACTCAGTACAGTCCCCATGCAAGCTGTCTCCGGGATCTCAGGCCACATTTTGATGAACCCTCCTGTGATCTGTATTCTGGGCTTCGGAGAGGATGAAAGGGGCGAAGACCTGGAGGACATATGATTGGACAGAGGGATTCAGGAGAGCCACAGTGAGGACCAAGCAAGGCTTCCCTTCTAGCATCCCACGGCAGGGGCAGTGAGGTCTCTCTCAAGCCCAAGAGAGGCCCAGGATCTCTGAGGCATGTGTGTTTCCTTCAGTATATTATCAACTGAGCTTGTAACAAAGCTTTGCAAATGGAATGAGAAAATCTCCCGGATGGCAACTGGCAGCATGGTTTGGGAGGATTCCCTTTTCATTTCCTATGTTTTATGATTTTTTTATTCTGCTTTTCAAAGAGCATTTTTACAAGCTAGTATTCTATATTGCTCTGCCTGTACTCCGAGAAAAGATAAATATTTTCAATGTGTTTTCAGAGGCATATGTTCCCATTGAGAAAATGTATCCCTTATGGACATAGCTATTTTGACCTCATTAGCTGGGTAGATCAGAGGGAATTTGACAAACAGGCCCCAGTATGCCCAGGAAGCCTCGGTTAGTTTCCAGGGGAGCTGGGGGCTTGGCACCACTGGGGGTGCACATTTGGGTTTCCCAAAGGGCTGCAGCAGGAAGCCGAGGGGAGCCTAGTGAACAGGTTCATCAATGAAAGAGGCCTGGGAAAGTGACCTTGCTCCTTGTTCCTAGCTCCAGAGTCCCACTTAGCGGGAGTGGTGAAGGGAGATGGGAGAGCCAGGTCACAGTTCTGCAGAGGCTTGGAACCCCCCCAGGGAAGCTCACACAGAATGCAAAGCCTGCAGCAAGTAACTACGGCTACTTTCTCCTTGAAAGGCATTGGGGAGGTTTCACTGGACGGAGGGTGACCAAGATCTTCCCAGTTTTAGCACCAAGAGTCCTACATCCCAGCAACTCCTCTGTCCCTGGCTAACCAGGGATGGTTGGTTATCTAAACTGGGTGAATGGGACCAAGTAGAAGCTGAGGCAATGGGGTAAAGCCTGCTGCTCTCAATAGCCTCCACGACACCCCAGATGTTAGACATTCAGCCTTTGGGGTCTGTTGGCAAGCCTGCATTATATTTTAGATATAGAATCCTGATTTCAGACTTGCTAGCTGGGTGACTTCAGATAAGTCACTTAACCTTTCAGCACCTAACTTTTCTCATCTGTGATTTTGGGTAATTATATCTACCTGCACAGTTGTTGTAATGGACAAAATTAGGTTAGTGTATATAAGACATTCGGCATGTAGAGGCTGCTGCAGCCTTATGTTATATATGATAATAACACAATAATTATTATTACTATAATTAACATCTAGTTCCCAAGATCCTTTATTAATAGGCAGCAGCTCCTGAGAAGGGTGATCCTGTAAGCCAACATCAGCTCACAAGCCAGGTCAGTTTCAATCCTCACCTTCCTTGAATTGCCTGTAGCTTTTACACAGTTGATAAAGTGTCATGAAACACTTTCTCTACTTGACTCCTGAGACATCACTCTCTCTGGTTTCTTCTTTTCTCAGTCTCTTTTAATAGATCTTCCTCAAATCTTTAACCTCTCTACATATTGGAAGCCCCCATGTTTTAGTCCTTTGAATTTCTTGTTTCTGTCTGCCTCCTCATTCTTTTAAGATGATCTTCTGAATTTAAATACCATCTGGACACTGAACTTCTGAATTTACATCTTAACCCCCAGCCTCTCCCCTTATACGTAGCATCATAGATTCAATTTATTCTCACCAGTAGATATGAGAGTCCCCTTTGTTTCACATCATTGGCAAAACATATGTCGTCAGATTTGTATTTTTCTTCCCTCTGATGAAAGGGAAGTGTACTGCATTATTTACTCCGTGTCCATCGTTCTATCACCTAGCCCCATTTCTGGTCCTTGAAGTCACTCTCACTCTCAAGCCTCCTTGGTATGAGACTATGTTCTGTATTGATGTCTGAGACTCTCGGATGCTTGGGGTGACTTTGCAGCATTTCCTTAAAACACAAAATACTGAGGCAAAAAGAGCAGCTTCCTCTTGTCTAGAGGCCAGGACTAGAGCCATTATATTTACTCCAATTCTGTCCAAGTACATTACCTATCTTGATATATTTATTCTTTATTTATTTTATATTTTATTTTATTTTTTTTTAAATTAAGGTGTGATGATAAAATCTTGTAACTGACTTTAATACACAAGGATTTGGTCTAAATCATATGATATTGCTCAAAATTTTACCATCATCTTCATTTTGCAGTTATTTTGCAAATGCCTGACTATCTTAAGTGATTTATGGAACAAGGTGGGGATATAAATAATAAAGAAGTACCTCTTTATACTTATGACCTATTCTTTTGAATAACATTAGAAATAGTAAATATTGTTTCTTTGAGGGTGAATATAAATTTGGAAATAATGAAATACTGACACTTAATTATCAGTTTAACTTTCTGTGTGACCTTGGACAGGTTACTTAACCTCCCTGAACCATTTTTACTGATTTGTAAAATAAAAGGGTAGTATTTTCCAATCATCAAGGGTTTTCTCTTATATTCTATAGTATAGAGGACCGTTTGGTTATCTGATAGCTTAAAGATTTTTATTAATCCTGTATTGTTATTTGTGTATTTCTCTCTTTGGTAGATGAACATAAGTGTGGGTCTGTGTGTGGTGCCCATTAGTATATATGTGTGTATGACAGCTGAGGGTTATACGCGTGCCAATCAAAGACTATGGCTTTGAGATACCGTCTCCTCCAGTCCCTGTCTTCAAACCAAAGCATGTCCAAAATTACCTAAACTGATAGAGGACTAAACTATTTTGAAACTCACAACAACTCTTGGAGTTTTTTGTTTTCATTTTTGTTTTAAAAAAATTCTTCTCGAGATTAAAATAAATCTCTCTTGTAGTCCTCTAGTCACAGTCACCTTTGTTCTCCTTGGACATAGGTAGACACACACAATGTGAAATACCAAACTTGAAAATGTGAGTTTGCACCCAAAACATACCTCTTTAAGCAGAGGCCAACATGAACATCAGGTAAATATAAGAACAGCAAAAACTTCCCCTTGCAAAAAATAAAAATAAGTCAGTCTCTGTACCTATGTACTTTTCTATCTATGTATCTATCTATATATGTATCTAATCTATCTATCTATCATCTGTCTATCTGTGCATCTATCTTAGCCTGAGGAACAAATAGGTAGCATTCTCCTCTGATGTGCCTGTCCCATTGTTTATGTTAGTCGTTTCTGTCTTCAGAGGCAAAGAGATGTCAGAGGCAGTCATCCGTGCTAATACTAGACACACCACCAAACAAAAACTCACACGGAAGTGTGAATTTGAGGGCCATTTAACACTGTAAATTTCCCCCTTGTATAACAATTATGGAAACATGCATGCTAATTGACAATGCAGTGTGGCACTGTGTGAATGTGAGCAGTGTTCACTCGTCCTCATAATTCCTCTTTTTATGGCCGGCGGTGAGCCTGTCCAGAGGATGTCGTACCCAGCCCTCTTATGCAGGAAGCTTTCTCCTAGCTGAATATTGTCCTATATTCCCCATATGTGTACACATACTGTTTGGACCAGTATCTGGCTCATTGTACCTGCAGCTTGAGTTTCAGTCTCCAGATGCATGATGCCTTATTCCTTGGTTTGTGCGATGGTTTTTATTTTATTTTACTTCCCCCATTTAGTTATTCCCACCTGGGGTAGTTAAGGAATATTATTATACTCAAGAGAGGAGTCTATGACCTTAAGTTATTTGGTTCCCTAGCAATGGTGGAAATGGACTAAGTTTCCGTACAAAAATCACTTACCGGGAGCTGGAGGGGTATCCACAAGGACAAATTTTTTTAAAAAGCCGAAATGAATCCTGTTTATACTCACCAGGATGCTAATCCCTCCTGAAGAACTGTATGCTGTGTCTGGGGAGTCCAGAGAGAGATAAGGCTGAAGGCTGGTTACTGCAGGCTGACCACTTGGGTCTAAACCCCGGCTCTGCCCTAAGGGCTACATGTGTGACCTTCAGGAATGTACTCACTCACTTCGAATATCACTTTTCTCATCTGTAAAATGGGGCACAATTTGAGTTGTTGTGATGATTCAGTGAGATAATCCAGGCAGAGCACTTTACAAGGTGCCTAGCATATGTTGAACCCTCTTATAAGAAACATTAAGGGACTTCCCTAGTGGCCCAGTGGTTAAGACTCCAAGCTTCCACTGCACGGGGCGTTGGTCAAGGAACTAAGATCCCATGTGCTGCTTGGTGCACCAAAAAAAAAAAAAAAAAAAAAAAAAAAAGGAAAGAAACATTAAGTTGTCTTGGCAGGAATCTGGAAAGTGAGAGGAGGACTGGGGTCAGCCAGACGATACTGAAATCCTAATTTAAAATAAATAGCAGGCATGTTATCTCATTTGACCCTCATTCACATCAACCCTATGAGGATGGACCATGACACAGAGGCCCCCACTCCTCATTTCCAGGATGGCCCCAGCTGAGCCCCTTACATCCAAGAGCACCCACTCTGCCAGCATCACACAGTTGATTTGAGGATAAATGAGTGAAAACAGAAGAATGTGTTTGAAAGTTTTAAGTGTTGTATCCATGTCATTCATATTTTAATCTAGGCATTGTGTATTGCATCTCATATCCTTAAAAGTCTTCAGGGTGCAAAATGTGGGCACTGAGATTATGGGTGTGAACCCAGGTGTGCACAGGGCTTTGAATTTGAGCTCCTGCCTGTACTGACAGTAAGAGAAGTAGCAAAGGTAAAGGTTGGTGATTGGAGTCCAAACTCTCTACTTAGGTTCTCCAGATCTACCCCAAGGTTACCTCCCAAACAATGACCTTACGAAGCAAATGGCACTTTTTAAAAAAAAGACTGATGCCATACAAAAGGGGAAAATAAGGAGACACATAAAGGAGGGTTGGGAATGTGAGGGAGAAGAAAGGAGAAAAGAAACGTTGTCATTGCTAGTGGTATTTCAAACTGATTTTAGTTACTGTTAAATTAAAATTACAACTAGATGTGAACGGACACTTTCTACCCCTTAACGTGTTCTGGTGCACATGATAAATACTTCATTTAGTAGATTTAGAAGTTCTTGATGAAACATCATTAGCAGGCATGTCCTTACAACTGAGTGCCCACAGGTACAGATAAGAGCATCTCTGCTGCATTTGGCGTTTTTTAAATTTTGTGCTTTTGTTTATTTGTTTAATCTCAAAATGCAACCACAGCCCCTTCCGTTTAACATCAATCTTGTTTCCCCTCCCTCCCCAATCCCCAATTCTCTTTTTTGTACAGTGAGGTCTCGGGGGGTATGGAGGGTGGGGTATGGCAGGAAATAAAACTATTAGATTATAACATTTTATGGGTTGTCAAGGCTCTAATGACATTAGCCACCTAACTGCAAGGTAAAACCCTTTGTGATGTCATATAACAGGTTGCCGTGGGCTTGACAAACCTTTGTGAAATAAGCAAGGGAAAGGAGCTGAAAAATGCCCACAACACACATCTCTCCACCACACCCGAGAGTCTGTCGCCACCCATGGACATCCCCTTTTTGCTTATTAGCCCCTGAAGGGCATTTTTAATATAAAATATATATAAAGTCTTCCCAAATGAGAAAGGTCTCCAAGTCTCCAATTTAATTGGAATGGAAAATGCTAACTAATTGGCATCAAAATTTGATTTGTGGGAGAAACCTCCTTTTTGTTGGAAACACAACAGTGTGTCTGGGAACACAAGCCCAGTCCTTCAAAAATCATCCGTGAGTGCCGCCGAGGAATCAATTAAAGTTGATTTGGCATATCTGCTTTTGACAAATATAAAGAACTCTCTGATTAGGCAGAGAAGAAAAGCAGCTTTCTCTTTCTTGCGCTCTCTTCCTCTCTCTTTCCTCTGCCTCTTCCTCTCTTCTCCTCATTTCCCTTTAAAGGCAGTAGGTGTCAGAAGGGGGTGGGTAGTGATATGCAAAACACGGCCTCCATAACCAAAGTAGCCTGCAAAATTAGGTGTCAGCATGCAAAGCTTATTGATGTATGAATGTGGAAAATGAAAGGCGGCAGTAGACAGCCGGGGCTAAAGGTGAGACAGGCACAGCGAGAGCAGCTGTAGATCCACGTCAAGGTGTTGCTATATGAGCTCGGGTTTTTTCTGGAGGGCCACAGCCTAACAAGGTAAGCCTGGCCATGAAATGATGGAACAATACAATATAGGCACACACAGTGTGAATACCAAATAGAATGACATGGTGTCACACCTCCCCCTCCCCCCCCACATACCTCTCCTCCTCCCGTACTGCCACCCCCCTTCCAGAGGATGCCAGTGTATTCATTAATAAATTCATATTCTGAGTTTTCAATAAAAGAAGAAAATGCAGTGTAAACTGGAGTTACTTAGTGACACCCAGCTCATTGCTTTTTATTGTTGCTTGCAGCTACGAAGCCTTCACAGTGCACTAGTAGAATTTATTACTGTCTGTCTCTGTAGCAAGTTGGCGAAGTGTGCCTTTTGAAGAAAATTGACCCACACTTCATGAATATGATGAAAAATGCCAATAACACTACAAAGACGAAGCTCTTGACATTACTCTGCAAAGAGCTAAAAGACAGTAATGAAAGTATTGCAATTACAAATCATTACCTCCTCTCCAGCCAATCGCCACCTTCCCTCCTCTTTTTTTTTTTGGACCACTCTCGAGCTCTGCCGGCTGCCCCAGGTGTTGTTTTGCACAGCATGATGGGAGACAATGGAGGGTGGGTGAAAGCTCCAACTGGCCTCTGGAAGAAGGGAAAAGGAGACAAGAGGAAAAGAATGGAAGGGTCAGAGGGAATGTGACAAAAGTGCCCCTCCTATTGCACCTGGAAAAAGAAGGTATAAATGTAAAGTTCTTAAAGCCAGTGGTCAGAAGGTCATGCCTTTATTGTGTGGCCTCTTCCATCTGAAAAGCGGACTAAGAAAACCCCACCCACCTATTTTCTTGCTAGAACAGTTTCCCTCTGGTGACATCTTTTCAGTCTGACTTAGGAAGAGCACTTTTAATCTTTTATTATATGCTAGAACTCCAACTCCAATTCGGACATTGGCAAATGAATTATCAAAAATGTTTTTGATAAAAAACATATATTGGTGTGTTTTCAAGGTAAGAAAGTGGCCTATCTTCTTATCCTGAAGGAGGTGCTGAAAAAGTCTAAATGAGAGAGAGAGAGTGACTAACTTTAGACTTTAGTGTGTTGAAAGGATTCAGGCCCTTGTCCTTAATGTCTTGACAGCTTTCTGACATGCGTCTTCTGCTGCATGGGCTTATACCGTTGATCTCTAGAATCTTGTTTTGTTTTGTTTTGTTTTGGTTTGGTTTTGCGGTCCGCGGGCCTCTCACTGCTGTGGCCTCTCCCGTTGCGGAGCACAGGCTCTGGACGCGCAGGCTCAGCGACCATGGCTCACGGGCCCAGCCGCTCCGCGGCACGTGGGATCCTCCCGGACCGGGGCACGAACCCGCGTCCCCTGCATCAGCAAGCAGACTCTCAACCACTCTGCCACCAGGGAAGCCCCTGTTTTTTAATTTATGGGGGCTGTGTGGAGGTAGTGTATGAATGCATGCATTTCTTGACTCCTGTGTGTCTGCCCTAGAAAGACAGCAGAATCATCCTCTGCTTCTGCTGAGATAGGAGGCTATTAAAATTTGGGGGATTTTATACAGAATATATGAAGTCAGAAAGAGAAGCAGGGAAGAAATTATAAAGAAAAGAAAGTGGCAGCTTCCGAAACCTGCCTGGGAGAGAGGAGAAACAGAAGAAGAACAGACACTGTGGTGTAGTTATTTGAGTTTGAGGTGGTCCTGCTGCCTCCAGATACCCTTGCCCAGCTCCTGCGAAAAGGTTCATTTTTGCTCTCTGACGCTGCTGGAAAGCCTACTAATTGGAGATTCAGTTTGACTCCATAAGACCCCGTTGGAAACGCAAATTTCTCTGGGAAGGATAGACTATAAATCATTGACACATTAGTATGAAATAGCTGCATCAGACTTACTTTCCTTCTAAAATCTAGCAAAACGTTTGATTTGTCATAGGACGTGGAACATTTTGCATTGTGCAAACTGAAGTGGGGAAAGGGTCGAGACTAAGTCTAGGTGGGTATGGACAATGTGGGGCTCAGAACACCCTGCAGGAATTGATTTTAGGGGAGACGAGCAATAGATGGCAGAAGATTTTTCTAGGAGAGAAGGTGGAATTGGGGCTAAAATAACTTAGCCCGTTTCAAAATGTCATATGAGGTCCCTTTGACCAGAAAATAGGGAGAAGGCACACTTTCTCTACCTGTTTCTCCTTTCTCTTATAGTAGATGTTCCTTAGCCCTTTTCCAGGACCCAGAATTTAGGTTAATTGAAACATTGTTGTGAATCAGCTTTCATTGGCTAGTCTGCGAGTCTGGGGACCCAAGTCATCAAAAAATCATTGTTTAGATGTCAGAATGCATTGTAGGATCCAAAATCCCAACTTATTAACTGCAGCTCACACTCCCAGCATGGGATGGGTACCATGAGCTCTGGGGTATGGACTGGTTATAGGTGCCTGCTGGGTGGCCATGCCTGCCAGATGCTTGTGAGATTGAGAAACAACTATGGCCATTGTCCTTCCTTCAGGCAAGAAAATACTTACATTCCAACAACTCTGAACTTATAAAGGTTTTATTTCATCTTTTTAAAAACCTCTTACATTTATTAACACATTTGCTTACCTAATGGTCTCATAGCTGAGAACATCCAGGTCCAACAATCCAGGCCTGTGGACCAGGTTGTCGCTAAGGACCTGAGGCAGGAATAATATTACCTGGCACTTACATCGTCACACCTCCCTACCATATCCATGGTATCTGTTACCAACAGACTAGTCATTTTCCACCAAGCCTCAGAATCCTTTCAGGGAACTCCTATTGATTGATCGAAGTTGGCATGGAAGAATAGACCTATTTGTCATCCTTGGGCTTACCAGGTCATGCAGTGTCAGTATCCCTAGCAAACTGTTCTCCCTGGGAATAGCAATTGGCCAATGAATCTCCTAAAGGGGAAACCAAGCCTCTGAGCGGTCAAGATAACAACATGAGATACCCATATCTCATTCATTCATTCCTTCACTCCGCATAAATACAGTGAGTGCCTGTTAATTGCCTGGAACTCTTCTGGGCCATGTAGCTACATCAGTGAAACTCTCTAAGGTTTAACCATGAAGAAGGACCACGTGGCTAAGCTGTCTAATACATAACTGGGAACTGGCCTACCAAAGAGCAGGGCCATCTGGGTGGAAGATAGAATTAGATGGTGCCATCTTTCTTTACAGGGCAACAGTGCAGTGGGAGGAACCTACAGAAGTAAATATAAACTAACACTGGGGCTCCTGACTAGACTATGGATTAGTACTGCATGAAAGCTTTATTCTACATTTAAAAATGAGATTTGCAATAAATTACTTGGCTAGAAAAGGACAGAAATGACTAGGAGAGCAGCAACCACTAAGAAACAGAACTGAGATGCATACATAAATACAAATAGGACACAAACTGTATATCTGTAAGTATCCATGACGCTAAATTTGCCCAACCATCAGAAGATTTTGCATATGCTCTTCTACTTTCTGTGTGAGTCAAAACATGGCTTTTCTTGTAGAAAGAGTGGTAGAATGAGACTGGAAATGGAAGCCAAATGGGCTCCTTGAGGAAGGGGACTATGTTTGTATTGCTGGGTCTAGCATAGTGTCTGGCATATAATCGGTGCTCAATAGATAATGATTGAATCAGGTTGTTCAGAACTCAAAGGAAACGGGAGTGTCTTCAACGGTTGTCAGGTCTAGTCTTCTAGACATCCTCAGGAAATTTGATAAATGGAATTGAATTTGATATGATACTAGAGTGCTTGCATGAAAGTGCAGGGACAGAGTAACTAAGTACTATAGACCCAGATTCTCAGTAAATATTAGTAGATACTCATAAATTTTGGTTTCTTGTCCCACTTCCTTTCATTCCTATTGGCACAACGTGTGAATTAAGCTAACACAAGAGTAAGGTGCTATAACAAATAGCTCGCCAAATTTCAGTGGCTGAACACACTAGAAGTTTATTTCTCACTAAGTAACAGTCCTATGTGGGTATTCCTGGTTGTCAGAAAGTTTCCTCCATATGGGATTAGGTTTCTGCCATCTTATGGATTTGTCATTCCTTATGGCTTTGGAGTCCTCCATAAACAGCCAGCAGACAGGGGAAGAAAGTGTTTCAGAGACCCAAAACTGAACTGCTCACATTTCATTGATAACAACCTTTTCAGACCCCTCCTGATGCAAGATGGGCTGGGAAATATGCTATCCGATGGGGCACCAACTTCCTAGGGAAAATTGTGCTCTGTGGAAGCGGACCAGGGATTTTTGGTAGACAGTTAGCCATCTTGCACACACAGGTAGGTGGTCAAGCAATGGCAGCTTCAAGTATAATATGGTTCAGCTCGTCAGATCTTCCCTACCCACTGCTGCAGATCAAATTTCACCATTAGTTGTCCTTTTAGTTTATTCTTCTTACAGCTCCCCACTCAAAATTCAAAAATGTGAGGCGGCAATAACACATTTAAGTAGTTCACATTACGGAAGACAGTCAAAGAATGCTGACCCTTGGCTGCATCATCAAAGAAAATAAATAGTAAGAGGCTGACGTTAGAAATTTGTCTAGGGTCATTCTCAATGTCTAGGCCCTAGGTGGAAAGTAAGTCAAAAAGAGTCCTCAGTAAGCTGATGGAACCATTCAAGAGATGACATTCCTCCCAGTCCTGTCAGGTGGGTGCTTCCTGATAAAACAATAGAAGGCTCCAAGGGAAACCCCTGCCAGCACATTTGTCTTGGTGTAGCTCCAGTCAGAGAATCCTCTAAAGCACTTCCCAGGGTCTCTTAACGTCTAGAGGCAGCAGTGTTTTCCAGTTTTCCAACATCGTTTGTCCAGTACCATCTTCCTCCTCTTCTGGGTGTTTAGGGGCTGCCTTAGTAGGAAAAGTGTAAAAATCCGATGTGAAAAGTGCAGTAAGTGGGCTTTGGTCTGAAAAACTTCTACAGGTGGCAGAAGTAAAAGGCCATCCACAAGGGGGTCAGACTGGGGCTCCTTTCGGCCTAAAACAGTCATCTCTGTCCTTCCTCATACTCTTTTTGCCAGTGTGATCTGTGTTAGAATTGTCATTCAAAACCTATGGAGACAGTCTGATTCCAGCTTTGGGGCATTTTCATGGCTTCATGAGGTTTACATACTTCTTGAACTTGGATTTGCTGTTAACATTCTGATTGGTTTCCACCAAGGCTGGTAACCTTTTTATGAGTGCGCGGCGTGAGCTACCTTGCTTCTGAGGGGCGGGGGCGGCTGTAGAGCTCAGGAGAGGGCCTGTTTCATTGCGCTACACCACCACGCTTCTTGGTGGAAATAAACACCCGGATTATTGAAAGAATGCAGAGATTTGTTGGCAGTTCTGGGTCAAGGTAAGTCAGTAGTTACAATTTTTTTTTCTATTTAGAATTACACTGGGGAGAGGCTGCCTTCAGGTGCTTAGGAAACTGGCTCTACCTCCTTGTCACTTGGCCACAGAAAATTGAATGGGTTTGTATACGCAGCTCCTAATATTTCAGGCCATTTACTTGTTTTGTAAGTAATGCAGCTTCTCCCTCAATTTTTGCATTTGCTCTAAACTGGATGACCATTAGCCTTGGCTAATGCCTTTTAATATCTAAGCCTTGTACATCTAGTGCTTGGTTAATAACAGGGAAAAAGCTCTGGTGACTTACCTTGGCCTCGAGAGGGAAAAAAACATCCTTTTAATAATCTGGGAGTTTGTTTGGATCAAAAGCATACTGCATGTTACACAATCTTCTTGTAGACCCGCCCAGGTCACAAAGCGGCACCCTTGTTTTTTATGAAGTCAGCAAAGATGTATAGGGGCCAGCCTTGCTGCTTCTCTGAGAGCCTTCAAATTCATCTTTAATATGTAACCTACTAGCAGAGCAGAAACCCTCACTAAGTTTAATGGGCTTGTCTCTGAGAACTTTTCTAAGTGTATAACCTTTGTGGCAATTAAAGGTACATTTTCTAAATGTCCTTAAAAAGGAGTGCACACCCATTTTTAAGGAGTCAAGCCACAATCTCTCATGTCTTCTCACTTTAAACTTTCTCTCTGACACTAAACTGGGACCTACTTGAGGGTAGGGACAAGTACATCGATCAGTGTTCCAAACAGAAGATCGGCTAAATACATGAGGCAGACTTGTTGAATACATGAATGGATGAAGGCTTGTCATTCACTAGTGAATCTCAACCAGGGGACGTATGGCAATGTCTGGAGACATTTTTGGTTGTTAGAATGGTGGGGAGGGAATGCAGGGATGCTACTGGCATCTAATGGGTAGAGGATGCTGCTAACTCCTACAATGCACAGAACAGTCACCATAGCAGAGTTATTTGGCCCAAAATGTCAGTAGTGCTGAGACTGAGAAACTACCATATACATCCCCCAATATCACACGCGTTTGTCTGGAAGATGGCCTTTGGACTTTGGAAGATTCATTCAGCAAATATTTATTGAACATTTTCATGTTGAAATTCAACCATGGCATCCACCCAGAAAGCTCTCTGACATTTTCTTTTTCCTTTTACCCCACCTCCCCTTTGCCTGTGCTGCCTGCCCTTCCCTTTCTCCACAGTTTTCCGATAACCGTAGGGGGAAAAATGAAAGTATACCGCAGGAGGGAATGTCTGGCGTCAAAAGCATGGTTCTTTCTAGTTACTAATTTGATTGTAGCCATGTTTTCTCTGGACCATTCCTTCAGAAGATAAATATGTTTATGCTGCCAGTACCGCCCTCGCACAGCTTAGGAAGCCCTTCGGAGATGGGCATTGAAGGTAAAGAAACACATTCACAGGATGTTTACTCCTAATGGTGCTCTCAAAAGCATTTGGGATGTTTAAACATATGCTTCCAGCATCTCTCCCTATCTTCACATTGCTGATAAGCTGTGGAAAAACTGTAAATGCAAATAATGGACTCGGTTTATTTTTAATTAGAAGGCTGCTGCTTATAGCTGAAACCGTGACACTACCAAGTATGTCTTTCTCTCATTTGGAAGGGAAGAATGGAGAGTTCCTAGGGTTTTGAACTTGCGCCAGGTTCCCTGAGTCTCTTGGTCTCTGAGTCCCTGCGAATCCAATGTCATTCAGTGGCATGTGACCATAGGATGATCCTTTGCACTGCTTAATAATGTTTTTAGATGTAGCAAGTGATGTTGTTATTTCTACAAAGTTGAAGAGATGTTTTATTTTTCCTTTTTCTTCATATTTAACTGTTAATATCTATCCCTCAATTTAATAAAACTTATAGAGTCCTATTTATATTTAAATTGTTTTTTTAGGTACATGGGTAAGTAATGTTATATTGCTCACTATCTCCCAAATAAACTTTATTCTGGGAATATAATATTTGTCCATAGACAAAATTTCTGAGGCTCTTTTTTTCCCAGCTATAAGATGACATAGATGGACAGAGCTAGCCTGGTATTCTGTTATTTTAGGATGTCCTGGATGTTGGGAACTTTCACTGTTGTCTCAGACTTCTAACGGAAGTGGAGAAAATGCCTATCTATGCAATACCCAACTGTGGAAATCCCTGGTAGTGTGACAAAGAACCACATGAAGAACCAGCTCTAGGCCCATATGTCCCCCAAAATGCTGTGATTTATGAAGCACTACCTGCTTTGAAAGAGACGTTTCTCTCTTCTTCTCTGATACTTGATTTTTTTTCCCTACTGAGTTGTTAACATTTCCTGTTCTGCAGTGGTATGCCAAGCTTAAATATGATGACCCATGGAGAGAAAACTTTATGCTTAGACTATAGTTAGAAAGTCTAAGAGGAGAGTTTGATTGTTTAAATGGATGTTCTGGCAGGAAAACAGGTTTAAAGAAAAGGAAATACGAAGAGATATTTTAGAGCTGTGCTGTCCAGTATGGTGGCTGCTAGCCACATGTGGCTGTTGAGAGACACAGTGTAAGCATAAAGTAAATACTAGATTTCTAAGACTCGGTGTGAATAAACATAAAATAGCTAATAACATTTTATGTTGATTACATATTGAAATAATTATATTTTGAGTATATTAGGTTAGATAAAATATAGTGCTAAAATTAATTTTACTTATTTCTTTTTACTTTTGTGATGTAGCTGTTAGAAAACTTAAACTTACATATTTGGCTCACATTTGGAATTTGCATTATTTTTCTATCGTATGATGCTGCTTTAGAATGCTGTCTAGGAACAGCCTTGCCTTCCAGAGCACATTTCCATGGCCTAAAAGTGAATTTGGCCTAAAGTTTTAAATTTTCCATAGTTTGGCTTAACCCAAACAATACCGTAGTTTCAAGTTCTATAAGCAGTAAATTCCAATGTCACATTAAAGCCCTAGAATAGGGGTTTCTCTTATGTAAATCAAGTCACTGAGTAGATGCCATTGTATCTCCAAAAACTATAAAAGTAAATGCAAAGTTCTGAGTGTGTGTGAACTCCACTGGGAAGTTTCTTCAGAACCTCCTAAGGATCCCTGACCAACACCTGCATTGTGTAATTATAGGGGACCACTATTGCTATAGAATTGAATGCTGGCTGAACCATATAGAAGTGAAGCTGGGCAACATGGTGGTGTGCCTTGATCTCAAACAGTTTAAGAACTCTCATCCATGGCGAGGAGTCTAAGTGTGGTTCTACCTCTCTTTTCTTCTTTAGTCCTGGATGACTTAACTGTTGCCTTTAGAATAAAGTTCACATTTTCCAGGATGGCATTTAAGGCCGATTATATGTGAATTGTTTTCTAGTACATATCCATGTATGTTCCACCAGCAAAAGCTCCATGGTCTCAGAATCTGAGCCCCCTTTAAAAGCCATGGCTTTGCAGAAGCTTTTCCCTCTTCTTGAAATTCCACCAAACCTTCATCCATCTAAATTCTACTTAACATTAAACTAGGTTATAAGACAGGATGGGGAGAACATATTTGCTTATTTCTTATAGGACTAATACATCAAACATACAAGGACTTCCATAAATTAGTAATCAAAAGAAATAAATACAATGGGAATGTAGGCAAAAGATAAAAACAAGAAATTCAAGGAATAGCAAGTTATGATCAGTAAGCATGAAACACTGCTCTATCAGTAAGAACATTTTATTTAAATTTTGGTGTTCTGATGTGCTGGATATCGTTTAAAACCCTTTCCATAGGCTAATCATTTAAACAAACACAAATAAAAATAGTAACAAATGCTACTATTGGTGATGTAGGAGACATGGGCACTCATATATAATCAGTGGACTAAAATTGTGCAAACTTTTTGAAAGCTATTTTGGTACTATCTAATCAAAAATTTAAATGCACACACCCTGTGACCTAGAAATCACACTTCTAAGAATCTGTCCTACATAAATATTAGGAGGTTTGCATAAAAGTATAGGCACAGGGCTTTCTCGGTAATGATCTGGACTGGTGAAATAAATTCTGGGATAATCCTGTAATATAGTCATCGAAATGGAATCAAATTGACTAGTATGTGAAAAGTATATGCATTGTTAATTGGAAAACATACATAGTGTAAGATATATAACTTGATTTTACTTTTTAAAACGAAGTATTCTGTGTGTATATGTAGAGGTACTAGTGCTATATTTATTGAGTATTTACTGTATGCCAGGAACGGTTTATATTCACTTTCTTATTTATTTCTGAAAACAGACTTAGAATACATACTTTTATAAACACCACTTTACATATTAGAAAAATAACACAGAGAGAAGTTAAGTAACTAGCCTGAGGTCACAAAGCTAGCTGGTGGTTGAGTTCTGACTTGAAGCCAGCCAGTTAGATTTCAGAGCTAGTTTTCTTAACCTCTGTCCTTGTGTTGGGAGAGAAGGTGGAGTGGCACATTTACAGGAGAGCAAATTACAAGTGTTAAAGCCTATGCACTGCACTGATAACACTTTGTGAGCTGGGACTGAGAGCAGGGAGGAAGAGACTTACACTTTTTTGTTTTATACACTGCAGTAGACTAAGAAGAAATGAAGGTCAGATTCAGTGTGATTTTTCTATTTTGTGCTTTTCTATACTTTCAAATATTGTCTCCTTTCTATATATTCAAATATTGTCAATTGAATATTGAACGTGTGATGCTTTTGTCACGGGGAGCATAATCTCTAAGTGCTGTTTTGAAGTGTTAAGACTCTGTTCAGTCTCTAGGAAGCCTTTCCCAGTCTTTTCAGTAAGAATCAACAGTGTTCTTGTCTGAGCTCCCTTTGGAACCTCCCCTCATCGTGACTTGTATTTGTTTTGATTATGTCTTTCTCCTGCCCTAGACAGGACGCTCATTGAAGGCAGGGATGGCATGTAGTAGGCATTCAGTTGCTGTTGTCGAATGGATGGTTGCATGGGTGGATGGATAGAATGAAAAAGGCATGGGTGCCACTGAGGGATTTTCACCTGGAGCGTCAGCTTCCTTGCTGTGTTATGAGCTCAACGTTCTAACAGGTAGCACTGCTGGCACCTCTCTGACTCACCAGGAGTGCCTAGCTTGATGCTAGGATGAAGCAGGGCCAAAAATGACAAGTGCTACAGTTCATGTAATTTTCTCGGCAGAACTTCGGGCTTAAGAAGAAGAAGAAGAAATGTGGCAAATCAGTTGTTTGAAAATTTGTCAGCCTGGGGTGGAGATTATGAGAAATGGCCTATTCATAGCAGAAAAGAAAGAAACTTAGGAGCAGCCTTACAAGGTCGACTCTTTTACTGCAGCCTGCTATGAAGATGAGATAATCCCTGATAAAATAGAAGAATGTGTTGTAAGCTTTCAGTTCAGTACCTGGCACTTGGTAGGTATTCAGAAAATGTACCTGTGTGCATACGTATCAAAGGGATATAGCTTCCATCGATTCTTACAGTAATCCTGGGAAGGAGAATAAAAAACTCAGGCATCATTTATTATTTTGTATGATTTGAAAATTTATTCAAGAAAACAGCTATAATCTATAAGAAAGAAAAAAAAAGAAATGGAACTCACTTGATTATTGATCTGCTCCTGTATTCTCTCTCTGTCTCTACCCTTAAAGATAAGGGATTGATTAGTTAACTGGGGAAGCAATCATACTTCTGAATTATCAGTTTGACGCCACTGTAAACTTGGAGTAATTATTTCTTAAAAATAACTGTGCTGAGTTGAAAGTACAGGCTGTGTCTACAGCCCTCAGCAACAGACTTGACTGGTGGTAGCCACAGGCAGAATTGGCCTCCTTGGTCTGCTGATCCTGGCTTAACCCTTTGAAGGCCCAGCTGATTTTCAGTAGATGTGCAAAGGGATGGTACTTGCAGGGATTTTCCTTGCATGTATGCTTTCTGTGGATCACTCAATTAATTATAATTGTCCTGCCCTAAAGAACATGGCCCTCGGCAGACTAGGGGGTGTGACCCTCCAGGGGTTTTATTTCAAACCTTATTTTACGGAGGGCAAGTCAATCCATGGACTCTCTTCCTCAATATTTAATCAGTCAGCAGGAGTTTCAGTGTCACAGCATCTCAGTCTTCACCAGAGAGTTACTGAGTCTTTGTGGTCTCCTTCAAAGAGAAGAAAGCAGGCTGTGCTTGCAGGTCAAGAATAAGCAGGGTAGATGTTACTCTCCCAACGCCCCCGCCCACCCCTCCTCCCACTTCAGCAAGGGCCAGGATATTTTGAGTGGGCTAATTGCTCAAACCCAGGAGCAGGAAACCTGTATGTAGCATCTGTTTTGGTGCAAGTTATTTGTGGAGGAAGAGCACCAATGGAAGAGGTAAAGAAGGAGAAAGAGGATGTGGAGGTGCAGCAAGAGGAAGAGGAGGAAGTAGAGGAGAAAGTGGGGGAGGGGAAGGGGAAGGAGACAACTATATGATGACCACTTTAATCAGAGTCATCCCTAGAGATATTGAACTATCCTTTGATCAGGTACAGGGCTCAAGGCAAAAAGTACATTGCCACCCTCTCCCCCCACAGCCCCCAAATCTCACCGTTTTATACAAGGAAAAGGATGCTGAATGTCAGAGAAGTCCTTATAGGAGACAGACCATCAAAGGGTGGAATAAGCATGTGTGTTAAGGATGGAGGAGACTTTCTTGGTGGTGGTGAGGAAAGGGGTTTCTGGATTGCTTGTTTATATGCATATAGGTCTTAGGTCATTTTTTATAACCTTATGGAGAGCCACTTTCTTTCTTTCCACAGCCCCTCTAGGAGCCATTCAAACTGATGTTGGTCCTAGTTGCGTGAGCCTTAAGAGCAGTTCTAGCTCTGGGCTTTTGTTGAAGACCATTCCTTGGTCCTTGAGTTGTCCAGAAGAATTTCCTCATAAATATAGAGACAAAGTTTATAATATAAGGACCACCATGTGTTTTTGAGTACCTACTACATTTTTGTACCCAGTGCTAGATGCTGTACAGAATACAAAAAAAGTTAAGAATCTTTGGCCTCAACTGATTTACTACCTAGTCATTAGCCAAGATTTTCCTATAAGATAAATACTTAAGTCATTTAATCATGAAAGTTTTGGGGAGTCATTTGTGAAGCACATAAATTGCCAGGTACTGGGCTAGGCAGTAAGGTTTAATAATAAATAAAACAGTTTTTGCCTTGAAGAAGCTGTTGGAGAGAGTAAATATTAAATTGTGTGCCATGCACTGTGAGACCATCAAAATACAGAAGACTGAGGGATCAGCACAGATTTTTCGAAGTCATGGAGACCAGAGCACACTCCTAGTAAATCCTCTTTGAGGGGTCCAATCTCAATGTGCATTTGTGCATTCATCTGGTAAACTTTTGGGACGTAGTACAGGTGTTTCAGCTAGAGTTTGACCCCTGGATAGGAGTTTGATGGCAAGAGAGGAAGGGAAACTTCAGAAGAGGGCTACATGAGTAGACAGGTGAGATCTCAACTAGGAGCTCCAGAGGATTCTTGCTTGTCCTCCCATGTTATAAATGAGGAAACTAGGGCCAGCAAGAGGGAAAGGACTTGAATTCAGGACAGGCAGCCTGGAAAACTATCCCGGTCCTCAGGATTCCTTCTGCCTTTACTTCTTTTTCTCAAGAATGGAGCACTGCACTCTCTGAGCACAGAGGAAAGCTTGAGGCTCTCCAGGGACAGAAGCCTTGGTACAGTCCATTCTGGACATTGAAAATGCCAGCAGCTTGGAGAACATCAAAGAGTAAGTGAGGATGAAGAGGGAAAAGAACAAGAGGAAAGGAAAGGAAGGGAAAGAAGAAGGAAAGGAGGAATAGATCTGTGTATCATGGGCCAGACACTCTGCTAAGCTCTTGAAGTGAATTTTCTCCTTTAATCATCGTATCAGTCCTATGTACAAGGTAGATATTGCCCACCTTTGCACATCAAGGCACTGAGGTTCAGAATACTTATATATCTTGCCCAGGCTCACAACCCAACCAGTGGTGAGACCATATTTATCAGGTTCCTGAGTTTGTGCTCTAACAGCTGCATTGACTGCAAGAGGAGGGTATCCAGATGACCTTATACTTTGACCCCTGTGGTGCTGTCCTCCCTGCCTGGTATTTTGAGGGAAGGTGAAAGTGCCAGATGTCATGATTTTTCACTTGAAACTTCACTTAATCTTCATCCCTCTCTAAAGATGTTATTATAAGTCCTGTTTTGTAGAACAGGAAACTGAGGCTGGGGAGCTCAAGCAAGTGGATTCGAGTCACCCAGCTTGTAAAGGACAGAGCTGATATTCAAACCAGATCCTTTGACTCCAAATCCATGTTTCCTCCTTTATAGTGTGAGTCTCCAAGCCATGGAAAGGAAAGATCCTTTGCAGGTATTTGAGGGCCAACTATAGCATGTCTACAATTTCCAGCTTGAGATGGAGCCCAGAACCTAAGAATCTTATCAGCTTTATTTCTCTGCCTGCCCTCAAATTCTTCCCTTGTGTTTTATCTTGGAGACAGTTTTTAGGAGTTGAATATGACCCGTAATTCAAGAACAAGATTCCCAGGCTCCACATGTCCTGCTAAAAACTCAACTTCATAGAGGTGTCTAGGCCATGCAATCTGTCTGCATAATATCTTTCCTTTGTAGAGAAAGATATTAGGAAAAAGATGACTCTGTAATGGCAAAGGACATGACAGGCGCCTCCGTTATCATATGATAGCCATCTGCTTAAGGAGTTAGAGCTACTAATTGGTCTCTCACCTTCAGTATAAAAAATGCACCTCCAACTTGGGGTTATTGTACAGTTCACACGTCAAAATCTACATTAAACGAACCTTCAAGCTGTGGCACAGACCACAACTTCTTTTTTTTCTTTATTTCTGTCATGGAAATTGAAATGACTGCCAGGAAGGCATGGAGAAAGCTTCTGCGACAGATGGAGGGATTTCTGAGGCCAGGGAAATCTGTACTTTGTATTTCTTGGGGCTAGTTTGAAGCACTCCCCAAAGAGCCAGCCTGAAATGCTTAGGGAGGTCGGTCATTGAGTTGCTGAATGTAGACTGTCTGATAGCATTAGAATTTCGGCGTGTAATGATCTGATAAAATCCTTGTCCTCATGAAACTTACACTTTTCTAGGCCTTTACCTGTCTATGTCAAGATGGATTCTGAGGTAAAGGTTGGACTTAGAAATAGGCAGAGAAAATGCTGCTCACATAGGATAATTTAAGGACACCTCAAAGTCTGCCCCCCCACCCCCCCAAAAAACTGTTCTGTCAACTTGTTACCGTGTCTGAAATATCACTATTAGAGATGCAGTACTGTTCTGAATTTTGAATTTAGAAATAATCCCCTAGTAAAATGCACACATTCTTCCACATGTATTTCTTTCTTGTGCTTCCCAGTACAGACTTCTAGGAAGTGGGGATGATGCAGTGGGGGAGGTAATGATAGTGAAAATGAAATGGTTCACAGTTTTGTTGAGGTTGGACCTTCACACAGTATTGGGATTGAGCTGCTTCTTTAGATACCATGACAGTATTGTAGGGGCACAACTTCACTCAGAAAACCTGACAGGCTAGAGAGTGATTGATCTATATGAAGAAGCAGCCAGTTTGTTTCTGCAGTCAGGAGGGTCCAAGATCACTCCCTCTCGTTCTCCACTGCTCCCTGAATATCTGTGGAGTTAACTACAGAGTCACAATTGCTGTGACCAACTGATTACCTTCATAAAAGTATGTTCTTGTTTCCCCAGAGCCACCAGCCCAGTGGAAATCCGTTTACTACTTGGGTCTGCAATTTTCTGTGGTTGAACCAATGAGAAAGATGATGACTGCAGGAAAAAAAAAAAAAAAAAAGATAAAAAGTTCTTCCAAGCCATGACTAAGGTAATGAACAAAAAAGCTTGTGTGACCCCAGGGTTCTTTGCTTCTATTTCTTCAAATGACTTAAAGGCAATGACCTAATTCATGGACTTTCATCCTGCCGTCACTCCTAGTTGAAATGTCCTCCTTCATCTTTTCTAATCATTTAAATCCCCTGGTGCCTTCCAGGTGTAGGACAAGACTCATATTCTCCATAAAACACTTCCTTTACATTTTTGTCTACATAGTTCATTCTTCTGACCTTTTATTGCTCTTATCATCTCCTTAGACTCTTATCATTTTATTACTCTGCAGTATTATGTATCAAGTTCACAGGCATTCTTTGTTATCTCTCTAACTAAACTATAAACCCCTTAAGGAGAGGGATGGTATCTTATATATCTCCAGTGCTTAATGAATTACACAGCACTGTAGCACTTTCTGAATTTAATTGAATTGACCCATTTATCGCCAGTTCAGCTGCAATGCTAAGTTGCCAGCCTTGAGTTGGAATGAACAGTGCCAAAAGAAAAAATATTAAAGTTGATCAAGTCTTCAGTAGAACAGCTCCACTAGAAACCATAAATTCCCTGTGAAGGTCAGATGGAGAACATGCTTTGACTCCGTAACCCTGGATCACTGTGAGCCAGTGGGTGAAAAAAGGTGAGGGGTGATTTAGAGGAAAGGAAGAGAAAATTAAAGAAGATTAGGGAAACCGAAGACTATATTTTGAGACTATAACCAAGAGGACAGTCAATCATCATGTGTTTCTAAGGCAAGTGTTTGGCAGTAAAGGATGGTTTTAGAGGAAAAACACTGGGACAGAGAACAGGTTGTTCAGCTGTTGATGTATGAGCTCCTGGAAATAACTGGGAGAGAAGAACAGTTCTGAACTGGAAAAACACCATTGTGGAAATGAGAAAAAATGGATTGGAAACTCCTGGCCTAGAGACTAGAAAATATAGGGCATACTTTGGGTAAAAGATTGTACAGAGCCAGCCAAGGTGTATCTTGAAGACTATCTAGTAGCGTTATGCACAGTTACCCACAGAGAATGCATGGGCCATTGGGGGTCTTGATTCCTTTCCCCATTCAGGAAGGAGGGGTGGAAAACCACTGACAGGTGGAAAACCTCGAGAGGTGGGATGTGAAGGAAACGAGACTGTTGGGAGTTTATTTCAGCCAAGAGCTGATTTTCAGCTGTCCTAACCCATGTTAAGGCTGCAGCCCATCCATCCCAGTGGGGCAGATTATCCCTTGGATAAAGACAAGATTGGGCTCTGGAAAAGAAAAGGCAAGTGGAGAGCAAATCTTTACCCCTCCATTCCCATCTCATTCCATAGGCATTCAAGAGCTTGGTGTCCCTACAGGGTGTGTCAAATAGATTACTTCTTTTTGGCTGTGTCTACCTGCCCTGAAGTTTGCTCATTTCTGAGGGTGAGATTTGTTGTTGCTGCTGGAGGGAAAATGGTCTGAACTTGGGAAAGACTCAGAAACCTATAGCAATGCTTTCATTCTCTTTCTGGGACTGATATCTCTCCATGTCCTTGGGCAAGACCCTCTGTTTTCCCATCTCTAAGATGGGATAATAACTGCTCTGACAGAGATATCATGGGAATAAATCTATGTGCCATGCCTCTGCCTTTGAAGTCAACAAGGATGCGTTATCATTACTATAACCACCCTAACTCTGTCTCTTTGAAGACACAGGCATAAACCTGGAGGCATCTCAGACACATTTAATTGAGTCCATTTTTCACCCAGTAGAATTATAAGAAGGAGGACGAAAACATTTGAGTGGGAAGAGACAGCCATGTGGGTGGAGGAGTAATAAAATGGTAAGGGAAGATTTTCACAATCCTATTATAGTCAGAAGCCCAATAATAATTAACGTTACTCAGGAGCACCACCTGACTGTTTTTTAAAATATAAAGACCCTTCATGAGCATTCTGTAAACATCAATGAAAAATTTGGGTGGCCTCTGGGGCTGGAAGCTGATTTCAGAGGCACCATTTACAGGTGAGGAAAAGGAGCCGTTGTCAGGAGTCAAATGAGGAACAGAAAGTTGGAGAAATTTGCCTCATAAGGCAGGTTTGTAGCCCACACATCCCACTTTGGTGGCAAAACGGTAATTCCAAAGAGAATTCCAACTTTCAGCTGCATGCCTTTGTTATTCAAGATTCAACCTCAGCACAAAACCCGTGGGTGATTTTTCCCTCTTTCTTTTTTTTTTTCTTTTTACTCTTTCTGGACTGATTCTATTAATTTCCCTCAATGGCACGTACAGCCCTGCACTGACGCTGCCATTGATGATCTCCTTATTCATCTCGTAGCAGAGAGGCCATTTGGATGAATATATGTTCCCCATTTTCTTTGCATTATAAATTCAGTGTTGTGGGAAAAGGAACGAAATGTAGTGGCAAGGCCTCCACAGAGAAATGTCCCTATCTGAGAAGAGGAGTTTTATAGGGGGAACAATTGACAGCCTCTCAGTACAGTGTGCACATCTTTCTGTACAACTGCATCACCACTAATGATAAATGAGGAATGTTTGATAGCTGGCTCCGTTGTCTGACAGCTACAGTTTTGGCCAGAGGGCTGTGGCAGGCTTTAGACTTCTGTTCAAAATGAGTTAAACATATTAGGCATTATGAAGGCACAGAAGCCTCGAGAATGAATGCTGAAATGAGGGATCCGGGTAGGCTCCTGGGTACACAACTTGCAAAGCAGATGTCATTCTAATAATGTGTGATATAGAACATGCCTGGCCTAAACCCTGCTGGATGAAATATGAAGCCCCATTGGTGATATTTAATACCACTTTATGAGGTGCCATCTTATACAGACAATGCCCGCCGTATGCGGGATGCTTAAGGTATTTTGCCAAAGGCACCGGGAGGTATCTGGAGTAAGTAGAAGTTTTATTATTTTATAAGCCTTTACTTTGCAGTATTTCTGTTTCCACATTATTGTGGGGACTTTCTGCCCTAACCCTTTGTCGAGTGAACTTGATGAGTGGTTTGCCGGTAGACTGACGGATAGCCCTTGCTGTTTCTGGAAGAAAAGGCTAGCTCCCTACCTAAATGCATTCTTCAGAAAGCTCTCAAAGTGGAAATACAGCTTTGCTGCAAGCATTCTTTGAGCAGGGACTTTGAGGCCAGCATACAAAAATATTGCCATGTTTCAAGTGGACCATTTCGAGGGTAATAGAGGATTTGTGTAGAACGCAGCTACTGGAACACATTTTCTCCTTCCTTTACAGTTCCTGATGCTGGGGACCTACCAAAGCTTCCAATTTTGGGGTCCCTTTCAGAGCATTCTAAGGTCAACAAGGCTTGTGAACCTTAACCACAGCATCAGTGTGGATCTCGCTGCCCCTGAAGTCCTAGAAAATCTAAGCTTGTGAACAGTGATGGCCCAGGGCTGGAAGTGATTCTCAGGAGGGAGGTGTGTAGTGCAGAGAGAGAAAGGCCATTGCTGAAGACGATGAAGTGATAATAAGAGTACCCAACTTAAAACCTAGCCCATCTTACAGTTCTTTTCCAAGTGCATTCACATTTACAACTCACATACTCCATAAGGCATTCCAGAATTTCAGAACCACGTAATTGACCAGACTCGTATGCTTAGGAAAGCCACCACGCATTACATTTCTGAGGCAGCATCTGTTCTCCTCATCCCGGTGTTCTGGGCAGCGCCATTTGTTGAAAGATCTGTTAGGGGAAGGGTCTCATATTAAGTATTAATTATGGATGCAATGGGTGAAAAGAGGTAGAGTTTTTAATCTGTTTGTTTGTTTGTTTGGCTGCGCCGCGCGGCTTGCGGGTTGTTAGTTCCCCGACCAGGGATTGAACCTGCGCCCTCAGCAGTGGAAGCATGGAGTTTCAACGACTGGGCCGCCAGGGAGTTCCCTAATTTTTTTTTTTTAATGAAGGAATGTTTTCATTTTTTTTGAGAGCTTGGAGAAATAGAAGCTGGATCAATGAAACAACTTCCCAGCACATCTGCAAAGTAACATAACCAAGGTCAATTACTTCAGAATTCAGAGCTAGCTCTCTGGACAGACCTCTGCTTCACAGCCTGTGCGATTAAGCAGTGCCCTCTGTCAACTGAAAATGGTCTGGACGATGCCCACAGCCTGCTGTATGTGTGTGGCTAGGAAGGATACTCTTTCATATGCAATTGCCTTTCTGTCACCATCAGTGGAACCATGTGCTAATACATAGTCTGGTTCATTTGTTTTCCAATGGGTCTATACATATTTTTTTTGTTATTGTGTGATTTCGTTAAATATTTAGTAATTGATGAAATATGACTGCAAGAAGAAGGGGGTTGCTCCTCTGTTATTGAAATGCATGCTTTGGGACCACTTGATGAAAGCAAGACACTGAAAAAAAGTGTGCTGTTGGATTAGGCGTGTGTAAGACATCTGCAAAGGATTGGGGGAAGAGCATAAAAATTAAGAGCACTTTACATTCACATTGCTTTGCAAGTGTTTTAGTTCTCACCCCACGTTAAAGGAACTGAAACTTGAAATTGTAGCGGATGGATGCTATGGATGTGGTTTATGCAAGAAAGATGACTTGAACTCCAAACAGCTGATTCAAAGGCCATAAACTACTTTTATAAGTTTTAAGATAAAATAAATGTTTAAAGTCTATATAGATGATTTTTTGCAGTTCATGCTTTAACAGACTTTTTCCATTCATTATCCCACTCTAGGTCCTCATTGTAGAGGCTCCGAATCGATTCAAGCATAATGCTTACTTTCTTCAATGAGGTGTATTTTTATTCCTGTTTTTCAGGAAGTGAAGGAAACTGGAAAAGTTTGGTATTAGAAATAGAAGGACAATGTTACAGAGTAGAGCAAGAGCACAAGATTCGGAACCTGGTGACCCAGCTCTGCTACTCAGTACAAATAACCTCGAGGAGGTACGTCACTTAACCTTTCTGGGCCTGTTTCCTCATCTGTAAACTGAAGGTAATGATTTTCTCCCCTGTCTACCTTGCATAATTGCTCTGACTAGCAAATGATATAATGCGAAACCTTATACATCACCCATGAATATGAGTTGCTTCAGCTGCTGCTGCTACTGCTGCTATTACCACTACCATTACTACTGCTACAATTAATACTATGCACCCAGTTATTACTACTAGGCTGCTACTGAGCCTAGGGAAAGAGTAGGCCCTGGTTCTCCTCAATCCCATATGGTCTTTTCTGGAAGAACAGCTTTGCTTCAGAGAAGGAGATAGGGCTCGATTAAGGTTTTGAAGACCATTTTCTAGTTTCCTCTTTGCCACTCACCCCGCATGAGACTCTGGAGGAGGCATCCCAGTTCTTACTTGTGTGAAATGAGGTGGATGTTACTAACCAGCCGTTTGCAAGCTGCTTTTCTTCAGGGCCTAGGTAGGTATCTGCTTCCATCCAGTCAGTCCCATTATTATGTAATTTTACGTAATGTTTCTATGTAAAATTTTGTTTAAAGATGAAAAATAAGTTAGTATTAAAAAGGGCCTACAAATCCACTGGGTTAGAGGTTCCTTAATGTCTCTTTTGGCTACAGGATTTTTCAACTGGTCATTCTATTAATAATTACGATCCCTGTACCCTGACTCTCAGATGCTGTGGTTGCTTAATTCCCAACTCGATGGCCAGAGCCAAGGAGAACAAATTGTCCAAGCAATTAAGTGTCTTGCGTATGTGTAAGTGCCAGCTTTCGGCATGTGGTCTGGCCCTTCCCTTTGTGGACAATGGCAGGCTCAAGGTCCATATGACAGTATTTTCTATGCCAGACCTCAGGTCTATCCTTTAAATGGGACCTGAGGCCCCTCACACTTCTCAAGAAAATCAAGGGGGTTGGCAGATTGGTGATTGCCTATCATTTTTAACCAAGGTGTTTTGAAGGCCTGTGCGCCCCTCTCCAAAATATAGGCATTAAAGAGAAGAATGAGTGACTGCTCCAAATGCCTTATTTAAGTCTCTTTGTATAAAATCCCGACTGATAGTGCTTTTGCTGTATAGATCTTGATAAATCAGTTGGGGAGAAATGCATATTCCAGATAAGGAGTAGAGAAACTGTGATTGGATGTTATCATAGGGCCTAGCCTCTGCCCCAGGGAAGGTATTAAAAGGAATCAGATTATTTCTCTGTTTACATCCCTTTGCTGGAAAGTTCTGAGGTTGGTCTTCCTTCTGTTGCTACCCCGTGGGACTTCGAGCTGAGCCCCACCCCTGCAGCTCTGGGTGCAAGGTTGCTATATCCACTGAAGACTCCCTCACCAAGAGTGGGTCATAACTTGCCTGCTTAGCTTAGGGGATCAGGGGAGCCTGAAACCCCTTGACTGGACTCATTCTCTTGAGTCCTGTAATATCTAACTCATTGTGATCTAAAGAATCAGAGAACTACCGAGGCCAGAGAAGAGAAGCGTCCCTAATTTTCGTAGGTTTCTGAAGCAATGTTTTTGAGTACTGATCCCAGCAGGCCCAAGGTTCTCAGTTGTGTTCTACGAATGTTCACCAAGGATGTAGAAGTCTCTTCATTCTGATTTGCATTTGCAGTGAAGAAGGAAGCTCTGCTCTGTTGCTGGCCAGGCAGATTAATCTCCACCTAGTGTAAAGGTCTCATTTTTCCCACAGTAGGGAACAGACTTTTGCCAACAGGGTCAGATACCTGAATGATTCAGGTAAACAATATTTTGGTTGTTGGAGGGTTATGACAGGTACTGTATACACGGTTACTTATTTCCAATGCTTTAGAATTCAGTACTTAATTTTTGGAATAATTAATTTATGGAACATAATTTTATGAGATACATACCATTGCCATTACTTAGGAGTTACAGATGCCTATCCAGAAACATATAAATAAGGACCAAAAGAATTCTTCCTGAGGGTTAAGCTCTGAAGTCAACATCCACTGGGTCAGAGCATAGATAAGAGAAACCTCCTTACAGTGATGGAATGACTTTCAAGTTCAGAAATACCTGGCTGCCAGCCAAGTCACTAAAGTGGCAAAATTACACAACTAGTATGTTTACCAGAGGAGGGACTAATCAGGTATAAAAGTAGACAAAGAGGAGGATCCCAGCTGTAAACTATGGCTCATCCAAGCACCATCCAGGGGAGAAGGAGCCTCAGTTTGCTAATGTGATGCTGTGGGCAAGATAAGTATGTCAGGCAACACCATCTGCATGCCAGCCACGCAACTGATTCTTCTGGTTCTGACTTATACAAACTTCTGGTGAGAGCTCACCTCACCATGAGGCTCTAGCCTTGGGAGGAAAACTACCTGGGCAGCCAGACCCAAGGATTTTGGTCTAAATGAGAGAAGTATTTCTCATTATAAGTGAATAAATAAACACTCAGGTTTTATAATTCTCTTGTGCTTGACTTGCTTGATTCTACTAGTAAGATGTGGGCTGTTCTCGGTGTGCTGACAAATCAGTTCCCAAGGGGTGTCAGAAATGCAGACCAAATCCTAATTAACCATGGATGCAGTTGCCTGTGTCCATCAGGGTAAATGCACCAACAAAATGAACGTGGCCCTATGGGGCCTCATGGGAGACAGCTTGTTGGCCCTCCCACGTAGGCACACCCTTCTGTATGTCTGTACTGTGACACCATTTCCTCTAATTGGAATTATCCACTGGTGATAGGCGAAGTGAGTGCACATACCAGGAGGTAGGCTGGATCCCTGTGACTCTCCTTCCCTCCATTTTACCACAGCAGACCAAAGAACTGTTGAGTCCTCAAGTCTAGAGTTGAACATCTTCAGCTTTGTTTTTGTCATGCTTAGACCTTGAACACTGGGTGTATTTGCAGCAGTGTAACCATGATTTTCTCTCTCTTTAGTTTTTGAATACTTAAATTTTTCTTTAGGGGAAGAAACTCAAAGGGTAGAAGGTAATTCTAGCTTCTCTACTTCTGCCTTAACCAGCATCAGGGTGAGAAATTAAACAACAACAATAAAAATTTAATCTGGTTCTCTCACATTTAATGAGTTACCACCATGGCCAGACACTGCTTTACTAAGTGGTGAGACTTAACTGACAGGCCATTTCTGTTTTCAAGGTGCTTTCCGCTTGGTGTATGGGAGGGGAAAGTTCCTCTTCTAATATCAGAACTCCTTTGGCAACTATGTCTTGTTATAATGGTTATTTATGGGCCCGTGTGCTCAGGGGCCTTTCATGCCTTAGCCAATAGACTCAACCTTACACCTGACTCTAGAAAAATGCCTGTTTGATCATTCTAGTCCTGGCAATACTTCTGAAACTTTGATGCTTCCCTTACTGGTGACCGTAGGTCTGTTCCAGGTAAACTACTAGTTAGCTCATTAGGGTTGAGATGGTGGGGGAAGTGCTCTGCTCTGGAGAACCTGAACTTTCTATGGCCGATCTACATGTATCACCCGCGGGATCTGCATGTCCAAAGTACTGTTTGTGTTCACATGAAATCAGAGCACTGTTTTTTCCTACATACCTCAGTGGGTGTCAGTGGATTCTGATTCTTGATAATTTTTTAAATAAATGGAATTTTGGAAGTAAGGTCAGCCAATAGGGCAACTCAAACACCTCTATCCAGAGGGTCTCCTCCTACCTTTGAAAGACAAGTGCAATATGTAGAAAGAAGCATCTCTATTCACTTAAATATCCTCATGCCCATAGTTTGTAGCTGGTTATAAAGAGTTATAAAGACTTTAGTTTCTCATTTATTTACGAGTACCCTGATTTATAATTCTTGCCAGTGCCACATCTGGATACCCTGAGCTGTCTCAGAATTCTTAATGTACCCCCAAACACAGTTAATTTAAATGATATATTTCATAAGCTCATGCCATATAGCTATGTAAGAGAAGAGTATTTCTTGAGACTTCAAAAATGATTGAGGATGCCAATTTTAGAGTGTAGTGACAATAGCTGGTACATATCTAAATGAGGCATCCAATGCATAAAGTTATTATAAGGCCAGTTAGCTTAACATAAATACCTTCTGATACTTATGTACAGCCTGGTGACTATTGTTAATAATGCTGTATTGCATATTTGGGAGTTGCTAATTTAAAAGATCTCATCACAAGAAAAAAATGTGTAACTACGTGTGGTGACAGATGCTAACTAGACTTAGTGTGGTGATCATTTCACAATATATACAAATAGCAAATCATTATGTTGTACACCTGAAACTAATATAATGTTATATGTCAGTTGTACCTCAATAATAAAAAAAAGGCCGGTTAGCTTTGCACAGAGTAAATCTCTGTAATCCAGTAAATTATAAAATTTCTAGCCTTGGTTTAGCCTTTTATTCCTTTCTGTGATGGAGTTGACTCTGTGTGTGTGTGTGTGTGTGTGTGTGTGTGTGTGTGTGTTTTATGTGCATGTGTTTTGGGAAGATGAGTGGAGAGTAGACATGAAAATGAAAAAAGTTATTAATAGTACAATTACTATTACTATTACTATTACTCCCCACAGATGGTAATGGTGAGTCGGTAGCATGGTCATTATACACAAGCAAATGAATTTTGGTCTCTTTAATCTTTCATGAAATGAAATTAGTTCTCTTCCTTTAGGTTTTTCCCTGAGCAGAATTTTAGGGAGACTAGGTTATAGTGAAAGTTAGGGGAACATTATATTAATATCTCCTTAGAATATGAAATAAATACAACAATGATATAATAATCTGCACAAGTACACTTAGGTATGAATCATTAGCTTGTTTCATTCATTCATTCAACGCCTGCTTATTGGGCACTAGATGCTCTTGAGGAGACACCATGACAATTATGGACATAAACATGAATTTGGCAGTCTCTTCTCACATTGTGGCTGATAATGAACCTTATTCTCTGAAACAATGAAACAATTCTCCCAGCACAGAACCTGTCACATAGGCTAGATAAAGTAAGTGTTTACTGACAAAAGTCACTGTTTCCCAAAGTGTGCACTGTGGAACACTAGCCTGGAAGTGCTCTGGGGGAAAAATAATGAAAAAGAGATTCCTGGTCAAAATGTTTGGAAAATAGTAGCTATTATCTTTCTCCCTTGAGGATTCAGAAAGCACAGTTATATATTTAAGGCTCTGAGAATTTTGATTAATCCAGCATTTCCAAAGCTCATTTAATTGGGGTACCCTTTTCTAAAGTAAACTTAGTAACCCCCGTGGAACACGTTAGGGAATACCAGGCTAAATGAAAGTGAAAATCAGTGTCGGAAAGACCTCTAATAGTTTAAACAAGCCATGGAAACCTTCAGTTCCTCCCCTGACTGCATGACTGAGGCCCCATCCCTCAGAGGCCTCATTATTGTGTCTTTTTGACTTAGTTCAGAAGAGAAATTTTGACTAACACTAGTAATATTGGAATATATATGTAAACACACATATATATAACACACACATGTATATATACATACATACCTATGTATATGCATATATATGTGTGTGTGTGTATATATACACACACACACACACACACGCACAAATATAGTTTGTAAAGCAAAACATCACTAGACAAAAACACACTAGTCTTAAAAATTACCACCATTATAGTTCTTACGGAATCACACTTCAAGCAAATTCTAGGTATCTTTCTATCCCAAGTCACCTTGACGATTTTTATATTATTAACCACACGAGTAGAATTTAATGGGAATAGCTCAAATAAAACTTGCCCTCACACTACCTTTGATTGTCAGTTTCCATTTCCTGAATGGCATTGATGGGGGTTCTACTTGAAATCCTTCCGAAATCTTTGAGGATTCCTTCTACATTTAAGAAATATGAATCAAGTTTAATTGAAAACAATGAGAGAAAATGTGTTTTTATGTTGCTCTGATAAATCTTTGACAAGGCAGTAATTGTAAAACAATACATAGTTGAGAAATAGGAGCTGACAACTTAAAGTAGCAAATGCTGGTTGTATGGAATTACATTATTGCACCGGATTATTCAGCCCCTTTTCTATCGCATGCTTCCTTGGGAAAAGCTTGGAAACCAGGTGCATATTTCTGTATCTGTTATTTTAGTTATACAGGTGGTTTGTTGAACAGGACTTTCATTTTTGGCTCCCAAAGTTGACTTAGTTCCCTGAGCAGTGTGACTTGAGTTTCTTTCATGTATAGCCCTGTTTCAGGCTCCATGAAATTATTCCTTTTTTCCCTTGTGGATATTGTTGCCAGTGTCAAATGGGAAATACCTAGAAATCGGAGATTAAAAATGTAAATTTTATAAACAGAAATCAAAGGTCCTAAATCCTTAGCAAAGAAAAGCCAACATAAGTAAGAACATTAAAAACATACATAAATAGTGCTTCCAGGCTGAATATGTTAAATAATTCAACAGTTAAGTCATAAGCGTTCTTAAACTTAAGTATAAAAATGCCCTTGACAATATTTCACAGCCGTGCATTTCTTTAAAATATTTAGCATTCTCATTAAAGAGAATGACTTTAGCTTATATATTAGTTACACTCCTGCTTGTTAATATGAAGGAATTTAGGAGCAAAAAGCATTCTTATGTATATAAGCAAAAGGCAATTTGCATACAAAGTTGGACAACTATTCACTTTTTATTTATTTCTGGATCATCAGTATCTACATATAGCTATACAGCATTTAAACAAATTTGTTTTTTAATGTGCGGTATTAATATTCTCTGCCCCAGAGTGCCATTTGCTAATGCCATTGTGAAGACAGGTTCCTTCAAAGCTACACGGAAGTCCCTGCTTTAGAAAGACTTAATGAACCTTACATTTTTTGGAATACTGCACAGTGTAATGCCTATTACATATTCATTGCTAGAATGGAAGATTTCCTTTAACTCTGAGCTTCCTGGTCTAGTTCTCTGTAAAACATTGTCAAAAGTCACCAGAGACTTTCGTGGAAAATTGTGACTCTTGATAGCAGGACGTAATGGGGAGGTTTAGAGTAGAGAAGCCAGGAGCCTATCGCCCCACAGGGAGATGTTCTGACAGACAAATGGATGGATAATACAATTTTTGACATAATGGGATGAAAAAGTTTATGCCAGAAAGAACTGAATTAAAGTTATTACTTTAAAAGAAAGTCTGAAGTTGAAATCATCAGAATTTCCAATGTGTGCTTCATTTCACTGCTTATATGCAGAAAAGATTTTAAAACACAGATGCTGTCAACTGATTTATAGAGTTACTAACAAGGCGGCCATAAAATTTTAGTTACCTCTTTGGAAATATCCACAACAATAAACACAATGTTCCTTTTTTTCTCTCTCATATTTTTAATAAAGAAAATCTAACATTGTTGTTTTATATTCCTACTTTCTCCTTGCAAAATGCAGAGAGATAATATTCAGGGGTGGGGGATACACTTCCAGGGGATGGAAGAATGGAAGACACCACGACATAGCTGTTCACCTTTGTTGAAAAAATGCTTCGTAATGTAATGAGGGGCTTGGAAATCAGCAGTAATGACTGGGCCGCAGGCCTCTGTAGGTGTGGTGAGGACTGATCTGAAAGTGTTAGCAGCCATCTCTCCGTTATATTTACTCTGTGTGACTCTAGTTTGCCAGCACCGAGGACTAACCTCAAGTGCAGCCACCCCTGACATACACTCCACCTCATGCAGTCAGCTCCGGATAATTGGAAAGGTAATGCTACCTTCATTCTCCGAATGTTCTCCATTTTATTTCAGACGCTTAAAAAGATCACACAGCCCCATAACTGGCTTCCATTACACCCTGTCTCATTCACGTTTAAATTAGTCTGTACTATCATTTCAACAAGCACAAGTACTTTGTGCCTAGTCCTATCGCTTCTTTTCTTACTTTGTATGGATTTTATTCATTTAGTGTCTGTCCGCTTTCTGGATGGTTCCATGAGGGTCACACTATGCCTTTATGTCTTATCAGTGCCCACCAGCTTGGGTCTAAGGAAACACTCTCAGCATTGAGCAAGGGAGTGCCTCTTTCATTTTGCACCATTTGTCTCATGGTACCCTTGGCCCTGCTGCTATCAGAGTGCCTGGCACATAACAAGACCTCAATACACACTTGGCAAATGTCAAAATGCCTTCCTAGATGAGTAAAATTTAAAGCTTGTTGTCTGTTGTTGGAGTAGACACCCTAATAAAATTGTTCTCTTGCCCCCAACATTTTGGAAGGTAGACAATCATCACCATATTGCAGCTACCAGAAATAGGTTTCATTTAATCACACAGGAAAAGGGAACACTCAGACTTAGTGAGGGGTGTATGTCAAACGGTGCAAAGCGTTTGCCACTCCTGGGACTCAGGCAGTAGAACTCTTAATGATCCAAAGCTACTTTCTAAGTAATGCTAAATAATGGCTTAAAACCCATATAATTCATTAAAATTAAGTATATAGAATTATGAATATCAAAAGAAAACAGGAAAGGAAAACAAAGGGAAAAAAAGAAAGGATGGAAAATAAAAGGAGACAGAGGAGAGAAACAACTCTGGTGGCTTAAAGGAATTCACTCCCCTCCCTCCACTGAATTCAGGAACTGGCTTATGTGTATGAAGAGATAATCCAGTGGCATGTGTGTTAGCAAGAAATATTCTGACAGTCCAGTGACTAGAAGGCACTTGTGTAGACTCCCAATTCTTACCATTAGCAGGGAAGGGGAGAAAAATGTAGATCCTGGGAAAGTAGTACTGTTTAAATATGTAAACAAAATGTATGTAACGGGAGATGATAGTGCGATGCCATTTGATTTTTTTATGTTATTCTATCCAAAATAACCCTAGGCCCAACATGCCCTTCAGAGAAATAAATTCTAGTTCTCAAACTTTAGGATCACTTGTCAACTTTGATTCTTAAGCCTTAACAGCAAAAGGGGTATCAGTTCATATTATGGCAGTGATATTTAAGAAAAAACTATTTTTAATATTTGAATTAGGAATACCTTCTTGGAAATAAGATGATGATGGTGATGGTGATGATTATGATGATAAACATACATTACTTTTTATAGTGTCTTATTAAATGCATTCTCCAGTGTTATCCCATTTGATTCCCATAGAGTCCTATGGCATGTAGGCACTGGAACAGTCAGAATATCAAAGAAGGAAACTGAGGTTCACAGAAGCCCAGCAACTTAACTGCGTCAACTGGTGAGTACACACGCTCAACCACTGTCTTAAAACCAAGTGGAAAGAACATTCCTTTCTGTGCTGTCATTTAAATGGATCACAAATCACATCACACAATTGAAACCACTATTGAGTTAGTCTATAAAGTATAAAGAGCTACAGGCCTGGCTTATGATATTTTAATTTCATGTGTGTGCCTTAACACATCATATCCATTAAAAATTACTTTGGGGGATTATTTGATGCTTGCTGGGTTGCCTTCCTGGTTTTAAAAGGACACAGCTTGTGTGAATGGAATTCATACCAATATTTGAGATGACTGAAGAACAGACAACCTAATGTGAACTCTTTCTGTGCGGAAAAAAATGCCATATTCTCCTAATTATGACAAGCACAAAAGCCACTGTTTTTAGTCAATGCCCCAGAGCCTCACAGAAGAATGGCTGGACAAGCCAGCAGCTACGAAGGAGAGGCAGTGGGCATCTACTGGGGCTCTAGGACAGGTTGGCACATTGCTCAGCATTGTACCGGCTAGATTTGGATGGCGTTTATTGCAAAATGAACCAATAATGACACAGCCCTTACACAAAAGCCCTTGTGCCCAGTATCAACCATTCAGCATCTAACAGTTCAGTGGACAGTCTCTCTGGGATGAATTTCAGCCATGCCAACACCCCAAATGCAGTAAACAAAGCCACAAAATGTGAGAGAGACACACAACCAAGTGACCGCAAAGCATCAAATGGAAGTAACGCTGTGAGCAAGAGATTTCCAAATGTGGCTTAACAATACAATACAGGCTGTCCGCAGGGCAGTAGTCACTGCTCACCAACAGTTGACATCTGCCACCCAAACCAAAAGTCATGTGGAGACCCAAGAACACAGCAGCCCCAGAATGGTATGCCAAAGAGTCAGGGGAAAGCTCTTGGATTGCAGGATAGAAAACAATTAGAAGGCTCATAGTATCTCAGTAATCTCTCTCTCTGTGTCTCTCTGTCCCTTGCTCTCTCTCCCTCACTCAGATAAACACACACCTACTTTTATATATGTGTGTGTATACACACACACACACACACACACATATATGATGTATATGAATATATATATATACTCAAGTACATATGAATAGAAAAGCATACAATATAGAAAAACAAGTTGCATCTGTCCAGTGCCAAGCATCTATGTCGTTAATTGCTTTTAGATTTCATGTGCTGTGCTTGGGAAAACCTAAGTCA
The DNA here is from genome assembly GCF_963924675.1 of Phocoena phocoena. Classification (NCBI taxonomy): domain Eukaryota; kingdom Metazoa; phylum Chordata; class Mammalia; order Artiodactyla; family Phocoenidae; genus Phocoena; species Phocoena phocoena. Next base: position 40,314,499 of record NC_089232.1, read on the forward strand.
GTTCTCACTGGATCTTCAAACAGTCATGTACTGCTAATGGGAAACATCATAACCCACAAAAGTCAGACCCAAAGTGGCCCCTCAATTTATTTGAAGACTGCGTTCAGTACGTGGACATTATGTTGTCAGCATACAGAGAGGTATACCAGTTGGTCCCTTGGCAACTCTTTACCCTGCTGATCCTGAGAAATTTAAATTTTGTCTGAAAGGGGAATTTGGAAAGCCCTGGACGTAGTAATGTATTACTTGTTTAGATACAGCACTACTTCAGATGACAAGCAACGTCTGCATGTTGGGCTCCAGGGCTCTTTGAATAGAATGAAGCCAGTCGTATGACAGTAGGTTGTTTATGAGAGATACAAACTGAGAAACCACACAAAGGGAGGCACCAGAGACCCAGCTTCACAGAGAGAAAATGAATCTAAGTGAGATCCTGGAGAACCATATTCGGAGAGTAGCACAAATTTGGCTGTGCCCTTTGGCAAATTCCATGTAAGTGTGTTTCACCCTTCTAACTTTTTGGAAACACAAATCTCCCTCCACTTAGGAACTTCTACAGTCCCAAGTCTTTTTCGTTCTTGGCAAGTTTTCATTATTTAATTTGTCAATTATTAATTAGTTTCTGGGACCAATGTTAGATGATGTTGGTTGAGACGAGTGCCTAGGATTAAACTGACTTCGTGAGTACCGTATCCCTGAGTGGCCTCAGTGGGGAAACTGAGTCTTCTTCCTCAACACTTGGAAAAGGGCAGGCTACTCCCTGGGCCATAGGGCACATTTGCTCTCTGGGTTCATCAATCCCGCCCTGTAGCAGGGGTGGAGGCAAAAATTGTTCATGAGAAATAGTGACATCCAGATGCCAGCTGGGCTCTGCAGGGCTGTGACTGTGCATAGGCTTCTCTGTCAGAAAATGGGAAGATAGGAACTGTGGCTTTCTAAGCTCCTGGCTGTTCTACTGTTCAGACCCCCATATGCTATCTGAGCTGGTTTTATTCACAACATTTCTGACACCAAATATGTGTGGGTTTCCACACCAACAATCAGTTCTCCAATTCTCCTGCATCACCGCCTGTCCAACAGTTCAGTTCCATTCAGTTCTGATCCCATCCGTGGTTAGCACAGACCCACGGGTTCAGGGCTCAGTCCCATAGCATGTCCTCGCTTCTAACCTTCCAATACCCATCCCAAGTCCCAGTACTTCTGACCAACTGGCATTACATTCTGAAGTTCCTGTGAACCTCCCCCTCCCCGCCCCGCCCCTTTATGTTGGATAATTCCCTAGAATGACTCACAGAACTCAGGAAAGTGCTTTACTTGCTCTTACTGCTTTAGTATAAAGGATACAAGAACAGCCAGTTTGCGGGGAGGTGGTGCCTGGAGCTTCCGTTCCCTTTCTGGGTGTGCAACTCTCCAAGCACCTCAGTGTGTTCACCAAGGCAGAAGCTCTCTAAATCCTATCGTTTAGGGGTTTTTATGTAGGTTTCCTTACATAGGCATGATTGATTAAATCACTGGCCTTTTGGGATGGACTCAGTCTCTAGCCTCTCTCCCTTCCTCAGAGGTCCTGAGGTGAGGCTGAAGGAATTGACCTTTCTGGTGACAGCCCCCATCGGAAGCTATCCCGAGCCATCTCATTAGCATATCAAAGACACTTATCACTCCAGAGATTTCAAGGCTTTTAGGAGTTGTGTGCAAGGAACTGCCTAAGACAAAACCCAAATCTATATTTGTTATTGTACCACACTACCTGTCGAAGAAAATTTCCTTCCCAGACGACATTTTTCACCTTCTATTCCATGCCCTGTCTTATTAGAACACCTTTTAATTCAGCTGAACTTCTGGGTCCTCTTTCTGAGAGTCCCGTGTGTCAGCACTGCATGCCTCCTGTCCTCTTTGTCTCTGGGAGGGAGGACAGTGGGGTTCCCTTCTCCATTCCATGACTCACAGCCACCAGTCTTCCCAGTGTCTCTTAGAACTGGCTTTCAAAGGGCTAGTGCATCCCAGCAGGAAATGTGAAAAAGAGCAATGAATAAAGGGAGTCTTCTCTGTTATCAGAGGCATCACCAGCCTCAAACAATGGGTAAGGGTGTGACACTCAGTTTGGCACTACTGAAAAAGTTCTTCAAAAGCCAAAGCTTCTGCCCTCTAGGGGCCCAGACAACTAGTAACAGAACAGTTAACACCTATAGGGAAAATACACAGGACAGTAATTGTATAAACAACAAATAATTAACTGTGCTTACTAAATAGGTAAAAAGAATAGCTTAGTTAACAAAACACAGGCCAGGACTCTGGATCAGGGTGTGCTCTGTGACTAAAGGAAATAAATCACTTAGCCCTTCTGTGATGTTGTGAAACGAGGGCAATGATAACCCCATCTCAGAGCTCTAAGATAGGGAGTGAGAGCGCCTAAGTGAAGATGGCCATGAACTACTCGATGTTACGAAGGACATTATGGCGCCTTAAGAGTACTGAGCACGCGTGGCAGGCACTGTCCTGGCCATGAATATGACAGGTGATTTCGGAGAAGGGCAGACGTGGATACACAGGTTACTATCGCGAAACAGACGGGGGTCAGTCTTGAGTAGGGGATACCTGAAGTCCTCTGTGGTCTCATCACCTGCCTCCATCCTCCTTGACCTCCTTGTCTCACTACTGCACTGAGGCCCGCTCTCCCTGGCAGCCTCTCTCCTCCTGATTTCCATAATATGGCACTGACTTGGTTTTCCTAGCTCTCTCTTTTGAACTTAGTATTATAAGCATTTTTAAAAAAATGTTGACACGTATTCACTGTAATTATAATATGTAAATGGGTGAATGATATTCCATGATGTGGATACATCATGATTTACGTAACCATTCCTGTGGGTAGATATTTAGGTTGATTCTGTTTTCACTCCTTCAGTAGGTGAGCAGATCAGAGAGTATGCACATCTCTTAAAATGTCTTCTGCGATGCAGAGGCCTGAACCTGTTTCCCTTATGGCTAGTCACATGTAAGGACTGTTCCAGCCCCTCCCTAATTTCTATTTATATCGTTTGTCAATAATTCTTGCTCCCACTCTTTTATGTCATCTCTCAAAACCCTGACCTCAGTCTTCTTTCTTTTTTACTATAGTTTTCCTCTAAATGGACTATAGAGACCTCAAAAGCAACTCAGCTGAGGGATCTCAAATAGATACCTGTCTCTGAACTGTCATCATTGAGACATCCAAACCACCGTCCATCCATCTATCCACCCATCAATTATGGGCCCCCACCGCATACTCCATTTATGTGCTTTTACTGGAGATACAAAGATGAAGACATGGCCTCTGTCCTCAGGACATAAATTGATTAGTGGAGATGAGGGAAAAGATAGACAAACAAACACCTGATTCAGCACAGTTTATACAGAGTGGATGGGTGTTCCTGGTTGGGGCTCCTAACTTGATGTGGAAAGTGGGAGGATGTGAAAGACAGTTTCCTAAAGCAGGTGACATCCACGCCGAGTTCTGAAAGATTCATGAGTATTTGACCAGGTTAAGGAGGATAACAAAGAGTGTCTTAGTCAGAGAAATAGCAAGAGAAAAGGAAAGGAAGAGAGAGAGAGAGAACATGGTGTATCCGGGGAACTGTAAGCAGGTCAGTAAGCCGTGTGTGTGTGTGTGTGTGTGTGTGTGTGTGTGTGTGTGTACCCATGCACATGTGTGAAAAGCCAGTGGAACCCCGAAAGGAGCAAGAGCGTGGAATTTCTTGTCCATCACACTAAATTTAGACTTTCCTCAGAAGGTAGTAGAAGACCATTAAAGGATTTTAGGTGGGAAAGTAGCACGATTAGGTTTGTTTTTGAGGAAAGTGGGGAGAGTGACCTGCAACCGGGAAGGACAGAGGCAGGCAGAGAAGTTACGTACATGATGGAAGAGGTGATGAGGACTTAGGTGACAGTGAGATGTAGACAAGGGAGGAAATACAAAGCTATTAAGGATGTAGAATTGACAGAAGAATTGATTGACTATTTGGAAAGGAATGAACAGGAGGCATTAATGACTCCCAGGTGGTTGTCTGGGTGGCTTACTTTTCCTACAGCTTCAGTATAGATTGGACCTGCTGAAATCATCCAAGGAAAGTTGGTCAATCGTGAGATGAGAGGAAGGTCAAGGACAAAACCCTGAAGATCACTAGCATTTTCATGCCAGGTGTTCCTCACGAAGGATGCTGAATTTACAAGGGCCCCAAACCAAAAGCTTCCATCTTTAATTCAAGGCTCTCCAACAATACTCTCTAGCATTAAATGGTACTATAGCAGCTGCTGAAATTCTTGACATTTGTATGTGTCAATAATGGTGTAAAGTAGGCTCTATTCGTCTTTTTTTTTTTTGGCTGCGTCGGGTCTTAGTTGCAGGGTCTTCCTTGAGGCACGCGGCATCTTTCGTTGTGGCGCTCGGGCTTCTCTCTAGTTGTGGCATTCACGTTTTTTCTCTCTCTAGTTGTGGTGCGTGTGTTCCAGGGTCTGTGGGCTCTGTAGTTTGCGGCACACGGGCTCTCTCGTTGAGGTACCCGAGCTCAGTAGTTGGTGTGCGGGCTTAGCTGCCTCGTGGCATGTGGGATCTTAGTTCCCTGACCAGGGATCGAACCCGTGTCCCCTGCATTAGAAGGCAGATTCTTTACCACTGGACCACCAGGGAAGTCCTTCTATTAGACTTTTATTGATGACAATTAGTGAGGCTAAGTAACTTACTCAAGTTTATGCAGCTGGTAAGAGGAGGAATCAACATCTAGCCCATGTCTTTCTAATGCCCAAGCCAGCTTCCTTCAACCGTGTCACACCTTTGACACCTCAAGGTGGCTGCTCCAATCCACCATGCTAGCCCCGTCTGTAATGCTGCTCTGCTTTATTTCCATCAATTCACCTCCAGACTTCCTCTAGGAAGCTATGTCTCCCCCTCTAAAGCATTCTTCCTGACTCATTTTATCCTCCATTTTGTATCTCCCCCATGAATTTTTTTATATTGTTTATAGTTTGTTCTTTCTGGTTTAGATTTTGGAGCAATTCAGCCAGAATATATTGAATACTAACAGTGTGCCAGATTTGACAATAAGCACTTTGTAATATGTTACACTGTGACCTAGATCTTGGCCATGTAGATGTATGCTGCTCCTTGATGAAGTAAAAATCCCCATGCATGTGTATTCAACCTCTTTTTAAGGTTCTGTGTTGGTAACATACAGCTGATTGTGTATTGGTGCTTGAGAAATGCTCACGATAGGGATGAATAGGTAAATGTAAGTTCAATCAAGTGTTTATTGAGCACTTTCTGTGTGTTTATCACTATCCTAAAGAGTGTAAAGTACAAGTAACACAGGAATAATCTATAGCTTTACCTATAACTATACCTGTATTCATCCATTCATTCAACTATCATTTATTTATTTTTAAAAAATATTTATTTATTTATTGGCTGCATTGGGTCTTTGTTGCTGCGCGTGGACTTTCTCTAGTTGTGGCGAGCGGGGGCTACTCTTCATTGCTGTGCGCGGGCTTCTCACTGCAGTGGCTTCTCGTGTTGCAGAGCGTGGGCTGTAGGTGTGTGGGCTTCAGTAGTTGTAACACGCGGGCTCAGTAGTGCCTCGCAGGCTCTAGAGCCGCAGGCTCCATAGTTGTGACGCACAGGCTTAGTTGCTCCGCAGCATGTGGGATCTTCCTGGACCAGGGCTCGAACCCGTGTCCCCTGCATTGGCAGGCAGATTCTTAACCACTGCGCCACCAGGGAAGTCCTTGTATTTATTTATTTATTTAATTTATTCATTCATTCAGCTATTATTTATTGAGAACATGCTGCATGCCTAACATACCTCCCAAAAGTACAAATATATTCAAGATGCTTACTCTTTTTGTACGTGGGCCTCACACTGCTGTGGCCTCTCCCGTTGCGGAGCACAGGCTCCGGACACGCAGGCTCAGCGGCCATGGCTCACAGGCCCAGCCGCTCCGCAGCATGTGGGATCTTTCCGGACCAGGGCACGAACCCGTGTCCCCTGCATCGGCAGGCGGACTCTCAATCACTGAGCCACCAGGGAAGCCCCAAGATGCTTACTCTTATCTCTAATTTATAGGTGAGGAAGTAGGCTCAGAGAGATTCTGTGACTTGCCCATGGAAGCACAGCTTCTGGTGACATTGGGATTGGAACTGTGGTCTATCAGATTCCAAAGTCTGTGCTTAGAGGGAGAGAGAAAGAAAGGACGGAAAGAGGGAGGAAAAAAGGAAGATGAGAAAAAAGGAATAGACATTTTAAAATAAATAAACATGTAATACAGGTAATCAATTTAGGAGACAGAAATTTGGACTTACATTGGTGTCGAGAAGGGTGCCTGGCAAGCACAGACTAAATGTGGTCACAGAGGCACACATTTTCTTTCATCGTCTAAAGAGAGGGAATGCTCTTCATGAATGTGACTTGTTCTAGAGCATATCGCAGACCTTAAAAAAATCTTAGGAAGAGAAATATCCTGGAAGATAAAATCCATGAAACCAATGGGTAGCCAACCTTTCTCAGAGGTGCTACAATTGAGGCTTCGTTGATATGGCACACAGAGCAGAACATCTGATAATATAGTAAATGAGCTGGGAAACCTAACAGTCACTTGGCTCTACTGTACAAATATTTAAAGGTATCAAAGTTAATAACTTATATAATAATACAAACTAAGATAATGTCAGATGTGGGAGCTGGTTTACTCCCATGTCCTGCTTTGGGGGCTGCTGAGATCTCTGCTGTGCTGTTCTATTAACATGGTTGCTCACGTAACAGAACTAAATGTTCTACACTTTCTTTCACTGACATTCAGTTTCTCACTGGAACAAGTGGCACCCAATTTCCTCTTGTCTGTGCCTATAGCAAAGCCACCTAGGAAGCCAGGCTTGGCAAATTTTTTCTGTAAAAGGCCAGAGAGTAAATATTTTAGGCTTTTGGGACCATATAGTCTCTGTTGCAACAATTCAACACTGTGGTTTGTAGTGTGAAAGCAGCCACAGGTAAAACGTACGGAATGAGTGTGTGTGTTCCATAAAACTTTTCTTATGGGCACTGAAATTTGAATTTAATAATATTTTCATATGTCAAAAAATTGAATTCTTTTGATTTTTGAACCCACTTAAAAATGTAAAAACTCTTCTTAGCTTGTGGCTGCGCACAAACGGGTAGTGGGCTGTATTTGGCCTGCAGCCCCTAGTTTGCCGACCCCTGCACGGAAGCACAGAAATCTTAGGGTGCTTGGACTCTTCTATGTACTTAGGTTAGCTTTCCAGAAGGAAGTGGTTAGCTAACTCCATTAGTGCCTCTGAGCTTCAACTATTAATTGACATTATTTCTTAATTCCCAGCTATATTTTAAGGTATGAACCTAAGGAATTTTAAAGTCGTTATGTGGGTGAGGGACTGTTAAAAATAAATCCTTCAGGTTTAGAAGTGGTAGAGAGGGAATAGAAGGTGTTAGCAAATCCAGGTGTTTTCAGGCAAGCGGTTCAAAAAGCGTCGAGGTGGGCCACAAGTCGCCGCTGAAGGTCATGGGTAGCACTTTGCGTCTTCTCTTTATGTACTTTATGCCTCTCATAAAATAAAGTTAAAGCAGTTTAATTTAACAGTCTAATTAGTAATGGATTTTTCATTTTATCTTTTTGACTGTGCAATACAAAGATGAGATCTGGATTTGACTAGGGCCAGGAAAGGATATTTATATAATAGTAGTTTAAATTAGGGCTTTCCGACAGCAGCATCTAGATGGAAAAGGATCTGTTCCTGTTTGATTGCTAAAGAATTGGTGGGTGTGGGGGGAGATATAGCTGTATATTTTCTCCAAATAAGAGGTCCCGTAATTGGGGGTGCCCTTTGAGTCTCACTTCAACATCATGCATTTCCTTCCTTATTTTATACGTGGTCAACAGAAAGGATAAAACCACTGTTGTGTTGGCTGTATCCAAGGGTGGAGGGTGCTGAGTTTACTGTCTCCACTAACATTTTATTTGTTCTTCTTTGTAACAGTGTTCCCTGCGGGCTAAGTGTGAGTTCCTTTTCTTCTCTTTCAATCTTACTCTCTCACATTGGAAATGGGGGTGGGGGAACCTTGCCCAACAGATCTAGAAATCCAGCACCTTGAGATTCATTTTCTTAATTGGTTTTACACCTCTGAGCCACAGCATGAGGGGCTGGGGCAAAGATGAAGCCTGGAGTAAAGGCTTGATCTTGAAACTTGACCAAGAATTGAGAGAGCCGTCACCCCAGGGAATTCAGTGAGACTGTACAAGTGCCCTCATTTTAGAAGGGGAAGGATGGGCGAGAGGCTACGGGACCATGGTTGATTCATACTTTTCCTGTATAAGCCAGAGAAATGGCTACTTTTAAATTTGACCTTGAGATTTAATCTCTCTAGAATCATTTAATCCTCTTCCCCCACTTCAAGTGATCAGCCCCAAAACAGCAAGGACTATCCCCACAGATGTAATAGTCACTAGAGAACATACAGCTTTTCAAGCTGAAAATAGGATTTTTTTTTTTTATGAGCAATCCTGTCAAAACACAGAGGAAGTCCCTCAACCCATCAAAAAAAAAAAATCCTTGAAAAGTCCATGTTTCCATTCGTGCTGTAACAAATCTGTCCATTTGGGGGGGTCTCTAATTTATTTTAAAAATAAGATGCCTACAGTTTCCTAAGCTGTATTTTGTAAGGCGGCAGCGACTGACACATATTTTCTAGCATTTTGGTAAAGACAAAAACATGTGTCTCCTTTGGAAAACAAGGTGTTTTCCAATGATGTACATTCAACTTATATTTTGAAAAACAATACTTTTTATTCTAAAAAAGCAGCCCTCTCCATGCACACAGTACAGGTGGACGTGTGCAGAGCTCAGCCTCCACTGGCCCTCCTTCCATGTTTGGGAGAAGAGGGCTCCAGCCTCCAGGTCAGGGGTGTTCGATTCACATGTTCTGTGAGTGCCCTGAGTTCTGCTTCTGCTCCAGCTTTAAGGTGGGCTTCTTCTTCAGCTCCCTGGGGATTGCAACCCCAAGGTCCTGGAGCCAGTGAGCATCTCAGGTTAATTGTAGGAGTTCTCTTTCCCCACCCACAGAGATGAACACAGAGAAACCAATTTGGTAGTTACTCTGCCTCCTGGTGCCCTCCTGAATTACTCCAGGAATAAACTAAGCCAAAGGTGTATTTACGCAAATCTGGGTGGAAAAATCGTTTACATAACTGGGCACTGGCTCCACACAGCTGATTTTCTTCTTGGGGATGCAAAATCTGGGAGGTGAGAGGGCTGGCAGAGAGAAGAAGTGGTCTCGAAGGTGAGGGGAGTGGGTGGGTTACAGTGCAGGGGAAAGCTATGTTCTTCCAGGTGAAGTTAACTGGACGCTGTAAATGGCAGAAAGGAAGGCTTGAGATGGCTTCACCCACTCTGGCTGATTCATTTCATTAAGTTTGGACAAAGCCTTGGTTGTGGGTTTTTTTGTCATTTATATCCATAGTACCAGGCATCCTCCTGTAAATAAGTCTGGTTTAGAGTAGTCTTCCCTTTGCTGCCAGGCTTATATAGTTCAAAATTGCGAGGCTTAGGTACTCATGTCCAGAGGAGGATGTTTTCAGAGGGAGACAAAAGGGAGAGGGAGATTGAGACATTGAAGCGGTTGCATCCTTGCTTCCCCTTTGGGTTGCTGGGAATGGGCTGTGTTTCAGCCAAAGGAGAAACAAAGGATGGCACAGAGAAAGCAGGTTCGCTGAGAGGCTAACCCTTGCTTCCTGAGTGAAGGTAAAGAAAGAGCACAGAAAGAAGTGTCAGGGACCACTGGCACCTGTTATCGGTCATTAACAAACGACCATGTACTGCTAATCTGTGATCATAAAAAGGCCATCTGCTAATGCTCAAAGGTCATTAAGACGCCAGCCGTGTTTACTCTGTTCTCATTGGCTAGGCCAGTCATTCCTAAGAAAAAAGGAGCTTAAATGGTTGCTGTGGTGGGGCCCGCTTGTGCTGCTCTCGTTCTGGGCCTGTCAGTGTTTCCTTATAAATCCCTGCTCTCGTGATTTAAACAGCCACAAAAAGAACAGGCTGCCTGTGTGTGCATGCATGTGTGCCCACATGTACATGTTCTTTTCCTCTTCACAGAGGGGAAGATTTGAGGTGTGCCATCTTGATTCCATCCATGTTCAAAGATATTCATTGGAAAGGAAAGGTCGTTTCTTCATTTGGGGTCCTTTTTCGCTTAACCTGACTGATGGACCTATCTTGGATAATAGCCTGCCCACAGTCCCTAAAAAATGCTATCCTTGATAAAATTAAATATCTTCCCAAAGAAGAGTCATTATCCCAATTTGACAGAAATTTCTGGCTCTTCCATGCTGTGGAGAGAATTGGGTTGCATGTAGGTTGACCAAAGATGGGATTACAGTGTCAGGAATGTTCCCTGTTGAGGGAACCTACTGAATTAAAGCTTACCTCCCTTTCTGCATGCTTCTCTTGTCTTCCCAAAAGTTATCGGATGGGTTACCCAATTTATTTTGTTTCTCTGACCTTTTCAAAAGGATTTATATAAGTAGTTCTCTCTAAGGAGGAGAGTGGAAATGATTTCTTTTTTCTTCAAGATACCAGTGAATTCACAGGAACTTGTCAGGGTGATAGGAACATGTTGAATGTTTAAAGGTATTGATAATATTAAAGCAGCTAGCTAGAACTAAGTAATCTCATTTTTATATATGTACACACATGCAAGAGTGATAGATATCTCCTTAGAACTCTAAGCAATTGCTCGTTCGTCCCTTCCTTCTTTCCTCCCTCCCTTCCTTCCTTCCTTTCTTATAAATTTTCTTGTCTCCTCTTCTAGGAATCTCCTGGAAAAGGACAGATTAAAAACAAAGCTCTGTGTGTAAACTAATTGACCAAAGGACTGAAAACCAAGTTATGTAGTTTTAACATTGTACTTGCTTATTGTGGCTGTGGCGAAGGTGGCTCTGATCAGTGGGTAGCCTTACAGACCACGTGTTCGACTACCTGGCCACAGCAGGTAGGGAAGACAGAGTCCACTTCTAAAAGTAGAACTTTTAGCAATAGTCTGTGTGTGTGTGTGTGCGTGTGTGTGTGTGTGTGTGCATGCACATGCGTGCACATGTGCATGTCTACGTATTTGGGGGTGAAACAAGCAAGGATGGTCAGACTTTCAAGGTTATATCAACAGACCTGTGTGCTTAACTAAGATTTTCAAAACCGCAGGCAGATTTTTTTATCTTCTGAGATTCTTTAGTGATGGAGACCAAGATTGCTGTTTTGATTTTTCCTCCTTCATTTATGATAAAACCACCGTTTCTCATCATATCCTTGCCTTTCATCTCTGCCAATTAACTAAGTAGCCAGAGCCTTGTTTTGAAAAGTTCTGAGTAGTTAGTAAGCTCTTTTTTTTCTGAGCCAAGTCAATGTGTCCTCTGGAGGCCTCTGAATGAGGGGTCTGTCCACTGCCCCACCCCTGTCTGCCTGTTAGTGCAGGCCTGGGCTTAATCTTTCGTATTCAGCGAGTTGGAAGGCGGGGTGGGAGTTATAGCACAGGGGGTGGGTGGTGACCGCAGGTGGCTGAAGAAAGAGGGTCTTGTTCTCATGATGCTAAACGGTTGGTTAGCACTGCTTTTACTGTGAAATTCAGCTTCTGTCACTTCATGGCTAATTGCTTTATTATTCTCAGATCCAGATTGGACCTGATTTAGTTCTGTCAGGAGCCATGACTCTCCCTGGCATTGGGCCAGGATCCTTTCGATCCTTTGATCTGAGGTTTTATAATCACATTACCGTTCAGACTGAGGCAGGAGGCACGGGGCTTTGCTGCTTCTTTCTACTTACTGGGGCACAGGTTTGCTCAGTAGGCAGATGGAGTGTGACTCTGACCTGGGCAGGGTTTGAGGAATGGAGTCTTCTCTGTAACTCAGTTTCTCCTCGATCTTAGGCTTTATGAGTTTAATTTGTTTTCCTTCCTCCATCCAGCCCAAAATGCACTTGCCCCTTCAGTGGGTTTATTTTCAACCATCTCAACATTGAACGGTAGGTAAGGTTTTGCCTTCCTTTTTTGCTAATGCTTTTTTGCACCAGCTGGCCGTCCTTACCGGGAAACAAGTCAACAGGTAGTGAAAATGACCTCTCGTAATCGTCAAGAGCGGCTGACTGGCCCCCATCGATTGTTCTGGGATCCAGACGCCAGGGCTGAAAACGTCCAGTGGCCCACAGGCTGAGTTGTTAGCGTGCCTGTGCCTGGTGAGGGCGATGAACGGGAGCATCGGCCTGGGATTGTTAGTAGGCGGGGCTGTAAAATGTCGGCCAGGCCGGAGTCGCAGATGCACCACAGAGCTCTTTCAAGCCCTTATTCCCGTGATCCACTTGTAACTATTTTTAACCTTATTAAAAAGGAGCAAAATGCTTCAGCTTCACAAGTGCACGCTAGAGTCTTGCAGTGTATTTCTTTGCTTTATAACTCCACCTTTGATTCAGAAGTCCAGCGAGCGCGAGAACTTGGATAAACATAAATCTCCTCCAGGTCTGCTCCAGGGGCCCAGACGCAGTTAGGGATGTGCTAGAGACGGACCCTGGGTCTCCAGCTGGAGCAGAGGGGGAGGAGAAGCTCCCCTCTTTGGATTTTCAGGCAGCTCCATCTTCAATTCAATCTTGCAAAGACAGAATTTGTGGCATCTGTGTAATAGAAACACAGACAGAAGTCAGAAGCATGCACCCAGGCAGCTTATGTCTGATAACGTGAGCTCCATGTGACCAGTTTTCCAGCACAGGGTCAGCAGGCCCGCAGAAGCCAACTGCGGGACGGAGAGGCAGAAGTGGGGCTGGCATTACTGAGGGATTTTTGTCTCTTTTTTTTCACTTTTCACGTGGCAGCTCCTCTTGTATTGGCGGCAGGACCTAAAAATCTCGTTTATAATTTCTTCTAAGCTTTCTAGCTTGGAAAGTCTTTGCAAACTTTTGGAAGGACTTTCGGGGGCCTGGCATAATCTTGGTCTGAAGTACCTGCACGGGTCTCTTTTTTTGTCATGATTCAAAACAGAAAGAGACTCTTGCCTGCCATGATGATTTAGGTTCAGGTGCCCACTGCGTAAAGAAGCCCAAATTGAACTAAGTTTCAGGTCATCAACAAGGGGTCCTGAGATGAGCGGACATGATAGCAGAAGTTTTGGGCTTGAAACCTTAACAGTCATTGCAGAGTGTCTGTTCTGTGTGCTGTGCCGGGATGGAAGGAGCAGTGCCTAGGACAAATAACACAAGACTTCTGTCCTCTGGGAGCTTATCATCTTATTATCCATGTCACAACCAGTTATGGAGCTGTATAGGACAGTGCACGACTAGGATTAGAGAGTTAACACCAGTGGAGGTCAGAGAAGAAAATATTTGTGGTGGCAGGACAGGTCAAGAAAGGCTGATGAGAGCAGGGGCACCTCAATTCTCAGCTACTGTTAAGTGTAGACTGTAATGGGCATCGGGTATTTTGACCGTTGGTGATTACTTCTCCCCATTCACTTCTGGCAACAACATTCTTTTTACTGTGGGAAAAATACATTCCACATGATTGGTTCAACTTGGCTGCCCCACCCAAGGACTGGGCATGTGACTGGAGTCTCGCCAGGCTCACCGCCATGGCTGTATTGATTGGTTCAAGGCTGGACACCTGACTCAATCTGGCCAATCATAATCCTCCTGAGACTTTCTTGACAGAGCTGTAGGGAAGGCTTGCTCTTTTTCTCTGGGATTGCCAGGCTGGAAATGTGAGAGTGAGGGCCCGCTAGCAGCTCTCCTGGCACCGTGTGAAGAGAGCCAGTTTAAGCTGAACGGAGATAAGCAGAGGTAAGAAATGGCAAGAGAAACAGACACCCTTTGGTGACATCATTTGAACTTCCATATCTAGCTGTGTCTGAAGCCAGTTATGTGGGATGGTCATTTCTTTTATCTCTGCTAGCTTGAGTCAGGTTCTATAAGCTATAACTGGAAGAATCTGACTAATACAGGATGGCTGGGGTGTGATGATAGAAACGTTTCAGGGAAGCAGGGTGTTGGTTTCTGTGGTGGTGCTGGTGGCTCATAAACAATATAACTTCACCCAAAACAAAATCTGTCACCCTGGCTAGCTTTTTTCTCTTGAAGACCGGCTTGGTGAGAATGTATACAATCGAAGCAAGACGAAAAGTTTATCAGTACTGAGCCCAATGCTTCCATTTTTAGAAATATATTTGTCAGGTTGAGTCCCTCCTCAGGCCTTCTCCACCTTCCCCAGAACCCTCATTGTCACCATATATTCTACCTAGAACACACTTTGAAACGTGATACTTTGACCAGAACATTCAATTCAGTAAATATGATTGGACTCTGTGAGTTAGGCACTGTGCAAGGTCTGGGGGATACATTGATGGATAAGAAAGACATGGTCTCTGCCCTCACAGAACTTATGAACTCAATAAAATAGCATAAACTGGCATTATTTAATGAGAAAAGTTTTCCTGTGGCCTTACATTTATTAACCACTCAGTGTCCAAGATCTCTCTCAAGACTTTGTTTATCCACTGGGCCTCAGGACATACTTGTCTTAAATATTGGTGATCCCTAACTCCTTCTTAGGGTTTGTCTGCTAGGATAGCCATGCTTGGTGTCATAAGCCATTGGCCTTGATTAATTTAAGTGTTAAACTCCTAAAGGTTGGGCCATTTCTATTGACTTGCTTTGCACAATCCTGACTAAAGTGTTGTTCTCCAATTAAAAGAAAAAATTCTTAAAGAAAGGCAGAAACTAATAATAAATATTCTGTCAATTCCAGCTGAGCTGAATTGAATATAATATCCTGTGTTCCCCCTACAACATTCTCCCCACTTTCTGTCTTGGCCTAGAATGTCAAAGTTGTACCATTGGGTGTGTGTCCTTTTATGCTTTTAAGTAATGATACACTCATGGTAGCAGAATAGGTTAGCTCAGGGGCCATAAGTAGTGGAGACTTCAGATGCTGTTATGCTTTTCCTCTCATTTGTAAGAGTGGTGGAGTCAGACTATGATCCAGACCCTGACTCTATCACTTAGTGGTTATTATTATTTAATAAGAATTAAATAATACACGAAAAATGCTTAGCAAAATGCTGGCATGTAAAAAAAAAATCTGTAAAGGATGCTAAAATTATGTGACTGTATGATGAAAAACAGAATATTTACCATCTCTAAGTGTCTCCCCAAGATACATATAAGATACGAAGAGAAAAATAGTAATTTTACACTGGAGAAGCCTGACAAATACCACCTTTATCACGTGCTCAAAGTTTCCAACATAATAAATACTGGTGTTTATTATCTAATAATTAATAGTGGGACAAATCTAAACCATGTGCCTCGTGATATGATGTACTGAGAAGGGCAGAACAGCATTTGTGATACTCTTGCCTGAGATTAATCTTGAGGAAGCATCAGACAAACCCAAACTGGGGGATATTTTTTTTAACACCTTTACTAGAGTATAATTGCTTTACAATAGTGTGTCAGTTTCTGCTTTACAACAAAGTGAATCAGTTATACATATATCCCCATATCTCTTCCCTCTTGCACTGACCTGTACGCTCCAAAAATATCAAGGTATTTCATGATTTAGGTAATTGTATAATGGTTATGTAAAATGTTAATAGTTGAGGAATCTGGGTGAGGGGTGTCTGAACTCTTTGTGCCAATTTTATAACATTTTGAAGTCTGAAATTATTTCAAAATGAAAAAAAATGCAAGTAGTAGGCATTCAGTAAACCATGTTGTGACCAAGGGAATCTTCCTGAATCTGGGCCAGCCATTTAGTTGAGGTTGGCAGTTTTGAATACTGTGTTTATGAGTTCCTCTGCTGAAAGGTCTGGTAGCTCTGTGAGGATGTCATACATTTGCAAGGATGTTCCTGAGCTGGTCTCTGTATGGTCCTCTCCCTAGGGTATGTCCTTCATCTCCATAGCTCCTTTGAGGAAGAAGTCTGAGACAAGTAGGAAGTTACTCTCTGACAGTTTTAGAAATGAGGCTTCTCCTTTTAGGTCAGTGAGATTGTCCAGTTGACAGAAATTCACCCAGAGCTCTCTCTGTGGCTCAGCCATTAATTTTGTCCTGGAATCTACCATCATCCTTTCACTTGCTGGACCTTGCATCTCGATCACTGGCAACAGGAGGAATAATGATGCACTTATAAAAACTAAAAATAGAACTACCATATGATCCAGCAATCTCACTCCTGGGCATATATCTGGAGAAAACCATAATTCAAAAAGATACATGCACCTCAATATTCATTGCAGCACTGTTTAGAATAGCCAAGACATGGAAGCAACCTAAGTGGCCATTGACAGATGAATGGATAAAGAAGATGTGGTACCTATATACAATGGAATATTACTCAGCCATAAAAAAAGAGTGAAATAATGCCATTTGCAGCAACATGGATGGACCTAGAGATTATCATATTAAGTGAAGTCAGTCAGACAGAGAAAGACAAATATCATATGATATCACTTATGTGTGGAATCTAAAAAAATGATATAAATGAACTTATTTACAAAACAGAAACAGACTCACAGACTTAAGAAAACAAACTTACGGTTACCAAAGGGGAAAGGTTGTGGGGAGGGATAAATTAGGAGTTTGAGATTAACGTATACACAACTACTATATATAAAACAGATAATCAACAAAGACCTATTGTATAGCACAGGGAACTCTACTCAGTACTCTGTAATAACCTAAATGGGAAAAGAATCTGAAAAGAATAGATATATGTATGTGTATAACTGAATCACTTTGCTCTACACCTGAAACTAACACATTGTAAATCAACTCTACTCCAAAATAAAATTTAAAAAAAATACAGAAAACAATCAAAAAGTGTTGTGTCCAAATCTGACATCCACATTATCAATATAGTATGTGCAGTAGAAGAAACATGAGGATGTAGGGTTTTAGATAGAGACTCGGTTCCAGAAAACCAAACCAGAGAGAATATGATCTATAACATGCATAAGAGGGCTTCCCTGGTGGCGCAGTGGTTGAGAGTCTGCCTGCCGATGCAGGGGACGCGGGTTCATGCCCCGGTCCGGGAAGATCCCACATGCCGTGGAGCAGCTGGGCCCGTGAGCTGAGCCTGCGCGTCTGGAGCCTGTGCTCCGCAACGGGGGAGGCCACAGCAGTGAGAGGCCCGCGTACCGCAAAAAACAAAACAAAACATGCATAAGATCTTGGAAAGTAAACATGTGTTCTTCACCACCCTTGTCAGGAAGACTGCCTGCATGTCAAACTGTAAAAGGACCAGTTCTCAGAAAGTAAGAGAAAAAAATGATTTCACAAAGTAAACAAAACAAAGATGAGTCTTGTTATCAAGTAATAAGTCCGACAGTGATGAGGTTCAAGAAGGGTTTGAATTAACTCGCAGGTGACAGATATAAAAGACAAGTAAGTGAAGCTATGAAGAGTAGAGTTGCCAGCAAGGAGGCTGGGCATTTCCTAAGCATCTTTGATGTCCTTGTTAGAACTGCATCCAAAACTCTGCAATTTTCGTGTTCTTAATTTTGCTCATTTACTCCTAGCCCCTTGAGCATGGACTGCTCTGTAAGAGTGAATCAGTGGTGATGTTCTCGCAAGGCATGTTGTGAGGTTAACAAATACAGTTTGTAATGTGCACTGCAAATATGAAGTGCCATAAAAATGCTAATGAATGGTAATGCCTGTCCACTCGTTAGCAGCCGGCGCAACAGGCCAAGGATAACAGAAAGGAGAGACTGCCTTTTGAACACACAAAGTGCTGTCCTATTCATCTGGCCTCATGCATGCCGCCATGGGAGGCTCCTGCTTAGCCCTCATTATTCACCCAAACAACTTCCTTTCCTTCTCTGTCTGGGTCTGCAAGCTGCGTTCTGAGCAAAGAAAGATTCCCTGAAACCTTTTGGCACCATCAACAACAGCAGCAACAAAAGTTTGGCTTGAAAAATATATTCAAGGAATGAAAAAATGCAATGGAAATCTATGATTATGGATGTTTGAGAGGGACAGAGGAAAAAAAAGACCTGGGCTTTGTTTTGCATTTTGGTAAGAAATGATATATAGCTACATAGTAAAAACAGTTTTATTAAAAAGATCCTCTAGCCCTGAATTCCAAATACGAATTGTACCCTCTTATCATCCAGTCACTTTAGAATGAAAGTTAAAAATGCTGATACTGTGGAACTAGCCCTTGGTATTATATCTCATAGCTGATATATTTGTCTAATACTTTGCTTTTTGAAGGCCCATTACTCAGGCCCAGTGCGCAGGGCTGTTCATTTTAATCCTTTCTGGTTAGTGAAAGCAGGAATGCTAAGAGCTTATAGATAAGATTTCATTCCCTGCTTTTGTATGTAGGTAGGTGGTGGGGTATAAACCAGATAGTGAAACAAATGGAGCTCTCATCATCCTGAGAAAAGGGTTTTGACCTCAGATCTGTGGGCTTTTGTTTAGGGGAACCTTACTGAAAAGTAGGGTTCTCTGTTGGTCAGAAGGAATCCTTTCTCTTGCAGAGTGGAAAATTTTAACAGCCCAACAAGGGTTCAGGTAATATATATAACTGAGAGTCCAGGGACTTTGATCCCTTTAGTTTAGCAATAGAGCAGATGTAGGATTTTATCATGTTTATTCTGTCCTCTTAAAAGGCTCCTCTTTTTCTGTTGAAGCAATATATCGAGGACCAGTCAGAAGGCTTGGGCCTCCTGTGCTGTCCTGTGCTGTGAAACACAGGGCAGTTATGGGGTTTTTACTCAATGGTTCCTTCTGGGCTCCATGAATAGCTCAAAAGGAGGGTGGCTAAGTGATCTACATTAAGTTGTTTAACAGAGCTAATACTTGTTTGGTTTACACAAAGCTGTCCAGCAATTGTACTGATGCTTGACAGTGTTATCATCGTTATTTATTTTGCTATAAGCTAGATTTATAGCATTTGTAATACTAAACATAAGAAACATTAATAGCTTTACTAATTATATCACTACTTTACAGATATAAATAGCGATAAAAATGCCAAGTAAAGTGAACTAGTAAAACATTTTTAAGAGAATTTTAAAATCGGTTGCTGATTGACGATGTCTTTGGTGAGCCTTGGGGTGTGAATGGAGAAGAGAGCCTTCTTTGTAGATTTAAGTCTGGCTTTCCTGCCTGCTCGTAATGAACAGAAAGTAATTCTGCCTGAACCTGACCGTCATCAACTGAACCATGTATTTAAGGTGGTGTCAGCAAAATAAATTTTGTTTTGGATCAGAGCAAAGTGAAAATCCAAGTGTGGAGAAGGAGAGAGAGAGGAAGGGGGAGAGAGAAAGGGAGAGATGATCATACACGATGTGCGGGATTAAAGAGAACAGAGTAACTTTACATCGTGCATCTCCCCGTTCTAGTATTGATCTTGCCCTGTGTTCTCCAGAAAACACCATCTTATAAATGAGGATATTGAGTGAAGAGAAAGAGATAAATCCACTGCCTTTGCCACAATTGCTAATGGCAATCCATGGGCAGTTTAAGTGCTGGACAAATAAAAAGCCAAACTGGGAATGGAGGACATTGTGGATGAGGATGGGTAGGCAGCGTCTTTGGTCTGTGAGCTGAAGGAGTGGGCAACAATCTTCAACGGGTTGCAAATTTTAGAATCCCTGAGGTCCTGTCTGTTGACCTACGTAGCAATTCAGCTCCAAGAATGCCTACTCAGCTTAGAACAGGGGCCTCCTGATTTCGTAAATAAAGTTTTTCTGGAACATAGCCACACCATTCATTTAAGTATAGTCTGTGGCTGCTTTTGTGTTACTACATGGAGTTGCGTGGTTGCAACAGAGGCCTTATGGCCCACGAAGCTGAAAATATTTATTATCTGACCATTTATTTTAAAAAAAGATTGCTCTAAAGTGTCCATTTTTCTAATTATTTTTCACTGGGATTCAATATATGTGCCTGTTTCAAAAATTTTCACTGCCTACCCCAGGGCTATCTGAACATCAGAAGACTGAGATGGGGGTGGGAGGAGGGTGTGAAAAAGGAGGCCCTTCTGTTTGTGCAAAGCCAAGAAGGGTGACCTTTCAAGGAAGGGCCTTAGGTTGCATTAGATAATTCTGATTTTCAATGTCTAATCTTAAAGCTATAACTCAGAGATAAAAGAGTGTGAGTATTTTTATTTGTGGTTTGTGGTGGGTCTTATTACATTCCTGTCTTCTTAGAGCTAGCCAAGAGGTTCATAGTAGAGAATAACTCACCTAAGCCAACTTGAATGAATTCTCCGCCACCACCTCCCCGAAGAAAATTCCTAACATGGAGATTCATTCCAGCAGGAGAGGTCTCTATTTTTGAAATGTTTTGACCTGATTTAGAGGCTAGATATAAATAAAAAGGAGGGAGCTGTGTACTCACTAAACTTACGATAAAATTTTTGAGAGCTCACACGTACTGGATGCAATCTAACAGTATTTGCAAAGAGGACATTGTATTTCTGTTGCTTTCATTTTCCTCTTTACAATTCTTGGGTTTTCCATCACATCTGATCTCATTGTTACCTCTGTAGAACTCTATACTCTGTAAAGTCTAGCTGAAATTTTACCACTTCCATGACTATTTCTCAACCAACTCAGCTGAGGATAGTGGAAAACTCACAGGCTTTGTAATCCTATGGATACACCTGAGTTCACATCCTGGCTTATCCATGGCTGGGGAGCCGTGAACAATTTACTCATCTCCTCTGAGTTTCCAGTTCCTCATTTGTAAACGGATAACAAACTGAAGTCTCAGAGTTCTTATGAAGATTTAATGGGATGATGCATGTAAAGGGCTTGGCGGACAATAGGATTTTAATGAATGCTATTCAAATAAGTATTACTTTTTTAGGGGTAAGGCTTCTGTTTTAAATGACAGCAGTTGCCTGCACCAATTAAGTGACACTTTCTGTATACTGTCCTACACTTCTAGTTTATCTTTTCATTTACCTACCTAATTAAATTTAAATTTTGTTTCTCTACCTAATTACATTCTGGGCTTTTAAGAGTATGCATCCTATTTGTGTATTTGTTCAAGTGTATCACAAATAATAGGTACTTAATAAGTATCTGGATTGATTCTGGGTCTTCGATATGTTGGGTAAATGTAGAGGGAAACCCAAGCAGAGACTGTGTGTGTTTTGCAAGATCACTATATTGTCCGAGAGACTGCTCTGGGTGCAGATGAGGGAGTGGAGAGCTAGTTTTGCCGAGGTGTGATGAAATAGCGAGGTGTCTACATTTGCAAAATGGGAGAGATGTATTGAGTAGAGACAGTTTTGAAATGTATGGTCCTACTGATGAGGGCCTGTATCTCTGGTCTTTTCTCTGTCCACAGCCCCATGAAAATACTGCTTTCCCACACAACACTGAGATTAGACTATCAGTGAAGATAGCTTACTTAACAAATTAATTATTCCTTCAGTGGGGAAGATAGCACTAAAATTAATTTTAAAAATCTATCATCTTTAGATTCCCATTCTCATCTGAGAATGTATCAATATTGCAGTAAACATCTTTTGAGATATAATTTACATATAATAAAATTCACTTTTTTTAGGTATATAATTCAATGATTTTTGACAAACTGATACAATGTATAACCTTCACTACAATTTAGATAGAGACTATTTCCATACTGTTCCAAATTTTCTCTTTGTAGCCAGTTTCTCTCTTCCCATCCGTGTCTCTGGAAGTCTCTGATATTATTATTGACCCTATAATTTTGCCCTTTTGAGAATGAATCACACAGTGTGTGTCATTTTGAGTCTGACCCCTTTCACCTGGCAAAATACTTTTGAATTTCCTCTATGTTATTCCCTGTAGTAGTAATCATTCATTTTTGTTGTTGGGAATTTCGTCACGTGCCTAGTGATTTATTTATCCATTCACCATTTAACAGACATTTGGGTAGTTTCCAGCTTTTAATAAATATAAATGAAAGTGCTCTAAATATGTGTGCATAGGTTTATGTGCGTTCATATATGAAGACATGGGTGTGGAATTCTCCTGGGTGAGGGATCGCTGGGTCATAATGTACGTGTATGTTTAATTTCTAAGAAACTATCAGTTATATTCCAGACTGGTCTTACCACTTTGCATTCTTACCAGCAATATATGAAAGTTCCAGTGGCTCCACATCTTTGTTAGCATTTTGAATTGTCAATTTTGTTAAAAAATTGAGCAATTATAGTAGGTTGTAGCAGTTATCTCATAGTTTTAATGTGCATTTCCCTAATAGCTAATGATGTTGAGCAACTTTTCATGTGTTTCATTTCTATCCATATATCTTCTTCGAAGTGTCTTTTCAAACGTTTTGCCTTTTCTGTTTTTTTGGAAGGAGAGTGTTGTTTGTACCTGCAATAGGCATTTTTAATTGTACCATATTTTTGTTGGTCAAAACACACCATTTCATAACATGAAACCACAGTGAATCAGTCAACCTCCCATCCCCTTGGAATATTCCTTTCAGTACTTCATATATGTAAACTTTATTCAAAGCAAGTTACCTAAATGTCCAGAGTGAGTAAATTACCACTAAGATTTTCTTTTAGCTTCCTGCTGAGGTGCCCTACGTGACCTAGCCCTTCATCTATTGTCTCAGCTCATCTCCCTCTTCAACTCCATGCTTACGCCTTCTCATCCCTGTGCCCTTCTTGCAGATGAGGGCATATGCCAAACATACTCTTGCCTCAGGGCTCATTTTACCTGGTGAACTCTTTCCCCATAAAGTTGCATGGCTTTTGCAGGGCTCTCTCCTTCACTTCCTTCAGGTCTCTAAACAAATGTCACCTTATTGGGTAGGCCTTCCCTGACCAGCCTAAGTAAAATACATCTACTTCCTCCACATCATCCACCTTGTATTACTTTGCAGCATTTATCACTACCTCGTATGCTATATTTTATTCACTTATTTGTTTACTGTCTATCTCCTCCGACTGAAATGTAAGTTCCATGAAAGTAGAAACATGACCTGTTTTGTTTCTCTGCTAGATTCGACAGCCTGGAAAACTACCAAGTATATAGCAGACATTCAATAAATTGTGGGTGGAATGAATAAATCTTAAGGAGAAAGGTGAGAAAAATGCTAATTAGCTTGAGCTTTTAGACACGCCTGCACATCCTTCCAGATCTGGTCTGCTCCCAGTACTTAAAAGTTTATTAAGCTATTTCACATTTGGCCCAGGTGAGCTCCTAAACAGAGCTTCCTTGGCCTAAACCTGTGTAGTAACATTTCCAAATAGAGGCAACGGTCCTTTTCAAAGCAGCCCCAAGATGGCAGCAAACAGAGGTGGCAGTGGTTGCCTTTGTTTGAGGCTCACTGCCTGATTTCTTTTGCCTCTGGCTGGTTTATTGCTACCAAAAAGTAAAAGCAGGCTCCAAGAATCTGAGGGTTCCCTCTAGGGTACGCTTTGTGAATGGGTTCAGACTCTTCTTTCTGGGACTGCTCCAGGCTTATATTTTCTTGCCCTTGCTTTCTCCTGTTGCACACACATTTAACTGCTTGCTTTCCCTAGGGTTTCTCCGAGTAGACTGGAGAAGCCACGAGGAAGGGTGGTTTTCCATCATGCAGTGGGTGGGCTGTCCTTGAGTTACAGGTCTCCAGCGTTAGGACCTTTAAGAAATGCCTCTTCTTTTGGGGAATTTAGATCATAGTGGAGTCAAGGGTAGCTTCTCCATACTTCTCCATGCTTCTAGGTGTGCCTTCCCATAAATTGTTCTCCACACCTGGTTCAAATCTAGAGACCTTCCTGAATGTGGACATGGCAGAACCCACTCTGGATTGGGACTAATTGGGGAGAGTAGAAAAATTCCTGGGAAAAATAATCAGCTATAACCAACCCATCAAATGAATAAAAAAATCCACAAAACTGCTTTTGAAATGGAGAATATTTTATAATTACCAAAAAATAGGGAAATAATGGTTTCTAGAAATGTAATGTTTCTCTTTTTTATTTGATATAGATATTCAGATTTTCCAATACATTTTCAGCTCAAAAATTATTGGAAGAAAATGACAATCTAACCTCCATTAATAACACACAAAACAGTATTTGGGCCTTTTTATTGTCAAGGCTACACAAATAGGAGAGGGTGTTCTGTAGCCTTGCAGATTCTGGTTTCCAGAAATCTTTTAAGCTGAGCATGTTTCAGAACTGATCTTTGCCTCCTCAGTGATCTTAAGCAAAATTATGAAAATCTTCCCAAATCCTGATTTTATAACACAAGAAATACTGACGGTGATGCTTCGGGAGGTTAATGATGGTCTAATTATCTTGCACCAATAAGGAAAAAGAGTCAGCCTTTTGGCAGGATTGTGTCAGAACTAGTCAGATAATATAGATATTTCTACCTCCACACATTTTCTAAAGGGGGATGTTGGCGCTTTAATTAAATGTTATATGAATACATTTCAGATAGATCCAAACACAGGGCAAACTGTGTTTCAGAACTGCTGTTCCTACATTTAAAATATATTTGAAATGTAATTTAAGAAAAGATAATGGGAAAGAAAAACTAAAATAGCTCGAAACAAGCGGAATATAGTAGCTCATCATTACACTAATATATCAAACAATGTGATCTTAGCTTAATTATCCCCTCTGAGAGTTGAGAAAACTAAGCACAACCTTCAATTTACAGCTGTTTGGTGCCGGGAACCTGAATTATTATTGAAGGAGAAGGGGGGAAAAAGTTTATTTATTGTGACCTCCACTCAGTTTTTATTCATCGTGGAAAATCTGTATATTCACAAATGAGGGCTATTCATCCTTAGACCACAGCATTCTTCAGCTGTCCAGGCCTACATCAACTGCACATCTCCAGCTTTTGTGTTCATCTCGAAGGCTCTTCATCCAGATTGTTCATCATCCTGATGGTCGAGCTTTATCTTGCTTTTGTGCAGCTGCATTCCGCTTATCCAAAGTGCTGAGGGAGACAGGGAGAGGGAGAGAGAAAAGAGCGAGCGAGAGAGCAGGAGAGAGTGAGTAGGAGAGAGTGGGAGAATAGAAAGGAGAAAAAGCAATGGCCAGTGCACATATGAGGATAATTTGTAGTTTCTCAACAATAATATAAAAAAAGGAGGACAGGCTAATTACTGGCTTAACTAGGGCAGCCTGTGGATCTTCATGTCAAAAGGACTGCCGTAATTATTTGCCATCAAAGCACATTCATATTGTGGCACAAAAGAAGGGCCTTTTGCAAATGGATCTTGCTAATAAACAGGGCTGAGAGGAGCATTATGTGTCTCCCTGGTTGCAGGCACATTAACACAGTGACATGGAGCATAACTCGGGGCCTGAGGAACAGAACACCAGAATGATAATTATCCCCCTCCCCTCCCCAGCCTCCCTTGCCTTTCCCTTTGTGTTGGACAAGGAAGCAGAACATGACCTATTGGAGGGCCCAAGGCAGGCTATTAGTGACCCCTGAGCCCTGACAAGGTGCCTCTGTTCTTTTAAAAGCCTGCCTCTTGATGTCAGGAGGGTCACGTGGACTGGCCAGCTCAGCTCAAAATGGTCCAGCACACGCTTCACCCGTAAAGACACCTGGAAGGTCATGACCAGTTTAACGCAGAGGAAGACAGCAGAGACAAGGCTCTGTTGAATCACGGTACTGAAGTTTCCCTCTCGCTCTCTTCTTCTTTGTCCACACTTGCTCATGTATTTAAGCCCTCAAAACTCAATTCAGGGGGAAAAGTTCACTTTTTCTGTTAGTACACGAAGAGAGTCTTAGTAGGGAGAAAGGCTGGAGGCAAATTCAGCCCCGTGGATTAACCGTTTTCTGGCAGATGTAAACACACTGATTCTCCGCAGGCTGGGGTCACTGGGGGAGCAGGGGCCTGCCTTTCTCGCTTCTCGCTAGGCAGGTGGTGAGAGACTCATCAGCAATGGAGAGTCACCTGTGAGCCAGGCTTGCCGGACACCGACAGTCACTGGAGCTGCAAATCATCTCTAAAGGCTCCAGGCTTGTTCTCCACGCTTGTTTCACACAGAGCAGTTGATATGAAGGAAAAGGGCCAGGAATCAGCTTGGAAAATGTACCTGAGACCATTAAGATTCCCTTCCTTCCTCTTCCCTTTCCCTCTTGTGACTTTTCTGTGAGCGAGGGCTCTTCCGAAACAGAGGGGGCATCCCAGAACCCAGCCCACGGGGGAAGGTATTCTATTTTACACACGCTAGAAGCAAACTGGATCCCTGTTAAGTCTTATTTTACCAGCAGAGAAATTAAGGGCGGCAATTTGCATTGCAAAACGATTCTTGCTTCACAAATGTGGGCTTTCCTGAGTATTTAAATATTTAATTATTCGAAAGGTTGGAGGTTGATGAACTTCAAGTTAAAATGGCATGAGCGGGCTTCCCTGGTGGCGCAGTGGTTGAGAGTCCGCCTGCCGATGCGGGGGACGCAGGTTCATGCCCCGGTCCTGGAGGATCCCACATGCCGCGGAGCGGCTGGGCCTGTGAGCCATGGCCGCTGAGCCTGCGCGTCCGGGAGCCTGTGCTCCGCAACCGGAGAGGCCACAACAGCGAGAGGCCCACGTACCGCAAAAAAAAAAAAATTAAAAAGTTATGAGCCATTTCTAATGGAGGCTCTACTAGGAATGACTTAGAAACAATGAAAGATGTGTATCTGTGGGAAAATAGGATTAAGGGTTTTTAGGATTTCATTTAACTGTTCAAAAGTGTGCCCTCTATCTGAAGCAGATTTTTAGGGAAGTAACACATTCTTATCAATAGATTGTAAATCTCCCAATAACCAATCAATCAGTTTCTGTCTCTTCTTGCCTCCCCCCTCCCTCCCTCTCTCTTTTCCTTCTTTCCACCCTTCTGCTTCTTTCCCCCTGCTCCCCCCTCTCTCTTTCTCTCCAGATAATCTTGGCATAAAGGGAATGGGGTAGTGACATACTAATTACAGACCTAAACTTTCCAAACGGTTAAGAGTGGTAAAGCAAAAAAAAAAAAAGTTCAAACCACACTATTCCTTATTTTATTTCTAACCTGGACTCTTTCTCTGGAACCTTAAACTCTTATATCCAACTGCTGACAAGACCTCTTGCATATCTAGTAGACATCTCTTATTCAGCATATCCAGAATGGAACTCTTGATCTCACATTCCCCCCCAACGCCCCCAAAATCGCTCTACTCACAGTTTTCCTAATATCAGTAGATAGAAGTACAACCTTCCAAGGCTTAAGTCAGAAACCTGGTAATCATTCTTGTCTCTTTTCTGTCTCTTTCTACATCCAGTCTGTCAGAAAACACTGTTGGCTCTACGTACAAAATGCGTAAACAACTTGGTCACCTCCACTGATACCTTGGTCTGAGCCACTATCACCTCTTGCCTCTACTATTTCAGTAGCACCCTAACAGGTCTCCTGTGCCCTTTCCTACACTCCTAACTTGGCAGCCAGAGTGGTTCTCCTAAACACCTCGAAAGTTTGTGAAAAATGCCCGTAAGGCTCTGACTTTATCTCCTACTTTTCCTTCCCTTGATCATTCTGCTCCAACCACAGTGCCCTCTGATTTCTCCATGATCACATAGCAAGAGTGTACCCACCTGAGCTCACTCAACTCCCTGACCTCCACGTCAGTTTTCAGAACTTACTTTCTCAGTGAAGTCTACCCTAAGCACCCTGTTTAAGCCTGCGACTGCCCACTACCCACCTGGATCCCTCATGCCCCTGATGCATTTTTTTCAATCAAACTTGAACATACCATGTAATTTATGTTTTATTTATTTAGTTATTCTTTTTGCTGTTAATTTTTGTCTCATGAGCTTTAAGAGGGTAGAGACCTGTGGTTTGTTTTGGTTTTTTGCACTGATGTATCTCTGAGTACCTACAATATTGTCTGGAATATTAAATGCTCAATAAATATTTGTGTCATGAATATTGAATAAATGAATTGTAAAGTTTAAGAAAATGGAGACCTAGAGTAATGATGAAAGGAAAACAAACAAAAAAACCACCAGAAATGTTCAGAAGAAAGAGCAGATCTTGCCATGATAAAACAGATCTAGAATGAGAATGCAGGTCACTAAATTACTCCCTAGTTTTTATAGAGTTTTCAACTCCAGCTCCCTTTCTCCTTCCCAGAGGTCGGGAGGTGGGGCTGGATGTTGCAACCCTCTAATCACTGGGTCTCTGTGGACCAGCCCCATCCTGAGGCCATCCAAGCGCCTCACCCTAAGTCACCTCATCAGCATAAACTCAGATATGCTCAAAAGAGCACCTTAGGAGTAACCAGAGACTCCCCTATTGTTCCCGACCCTCCCGAGTCATCCCCAACAAGGGTCCTTCTGCCTTACATCGTCGGAGCCAATAGAACAAGACCGAACTCAGTTCAGAAGCAAAAGAGAGCTTTATTCTTTGATCAGAGAATGAATAGAGAGGTGGGCGCACACTCTCTTCCTCCCAGAAGCCCTAGGCAGGTGGTACTGCTTTACAGGGATCTCGGGAGTGGGGGAGGGGGTATTCCTTCCAGGGCCGGCACAGGTGTGCTCACTATCACAGTGCCGGGTGCAGCAGCTCTGCACACGGCCC
Source organism: Phocoena phocoena (assembly GCF_963924675.1). Taxonomy (NCBI): domain Eukaryota; kingdom Metazoa; phylum Chordata; class Mammalia; order Artiodactyla; family Phocoenidae; genus Phocoena; species Phocoena phocoena. Next base: position 40,343,085 of record NC_089232.1, read on the forward strand.
ACTGCCGCCATCTTGAATTGGGGTATAAAGCGCAGCATTTCTGCGCGCAGCCCACGGGGGTGAGGTATCAGCACAGCCGTTTTTGCACCAGGAGCTCTGGTCTCAAGTGCCGGGTACAAGGCCTCTGCATGCAGCCCCCTGTGAGCAAGTGAAACTAGACAGAGCACAAAGGAAAAAAAGGTTAGACTTTATTTTATTATCCGGATTCTATTTTTATTTCCTGGGAATTGTTAATGGGCTTTGCCAGTGACACTATCACTCGGGAAAGGGGTTTAGGAGCTTTGTGCCAGGAATGGGGGGACAGAGACCAAATACGTTTCTTATTATACCCCAGTTGCTGTGTAACTGTGGGCTCCGTCAGCAACCTGGAGGACATTAGCAAGTTCGTGAATCGGCTTCCACTGCTCTTGTGAAGGAGAGCCGTTTGTCAGCTTAAGTAAAACCTGGATTAATTACAGCTGTCTGTTTGTGAAAATATTGACTAAGGAGGCCTTTAGTATACGTTTAAGAAAGGTGAAAATCTCAGAGACTCATGAAATTCAAGCTCCTTTTTTGTTCATCAGTAGTAGTTGGGGGAGTCATAAAAACAGATGCTTTGGTTTAACTGAATGATGATATAGGGAAAAATAATTAGGGTTTCAAATGAATGATTTTGCAAAATGTAAATGTTGGTTTGTTTTTTCTGAGTTATCTCTGAACAAATGGGCTGTGTGGTTGGGTGGACAAGCAAGACTAACAAATGCGACTAAGGGTGACTCTCCTGTGAAGTTGTTCTTTCATTTTTTCCCCCTTTTGTGTGGCTTTGGAAGAAACAGTCCTAGAAAACCTTGTGAGAACAGTTTGAGGGAAGATCTAAAAATCTTTACTCTCTGTGGGTTAACATATTAGGGAATGGGGATTGATGGCACGTTGTGACACGTGCTTAATGCTGACCCTAACTTTCCTGAAGTTTGACTTTGTGTTTGGTTCCCTGTTCATGTTTTCAGCTTCTGAATATGTTACTGTCCAAAGTCATTTACTTAGGTTTAAAATCATGTATGTGATGTCAGTTATTTACTTAAGAAACATGCTTTGATTAAAGTGTTTATTGATACTAGCACATGAAGAAGAATCTTTGTTGAAGAAATAGTACTGTCATCTTTCTTTGAAGATTTGAATGTAGAACTAATCGGGGCCCCCAGTGTGGGCCTGAGCATCTTGAGCTGGGCTGAACAATCGTCCTAGGCTGTGTTTTCAGGGACCCTCCCACAAACAAAGGGGGACTTCTTTTCCCCTTCTGTAGCTTTCTTATAGCCAAGTGGAATCTGTCACATAATTGTTTCCATAAGGAGAGGCCTCATTTTGTGTCTGAATCCTTTATGCCCTCGTATCCCTGTGCTTGCCTTTCCAGAGAGCAATGTGCAGAAAGTCAGTGGCACAGCCCAAAAAACTCCCACAAAAGACAGAAGAAAATAGAATTCCAATGCGTAGTGTGTGGATCAGAAAAGAGGCAAATAGAATAGTTACATTTAGCTATATTATATAGATCGGGCTACTTATTAACACCATCAAGCAATATGGATGTATTTATTCTTTAATGAAAGCTGACCACCCACAGAATTTGAGAAATACTAATATTTAGCTCAATATTCTAGGGTAAAGCTTTTTGTTTTTGTTACAGTAGTGGATAAAATCACTTAGTATTTACTCTTTTCTTAGAGGGTAATATGTATGTTTGTGTCCTCTTTACCCATGTTTAAACCTAAATACACACACACACCACATATATATACACATACACACATGTGCATATACAGAAAAAGATATGTATACATATATGTGTTTATACAGAATAATATATATGTATACATATATGTATGTTATATGTACACATGTGCATTCATATGTGTAATTTCATTTTTTAATTTTTAACTTTATCATTTTTTTCAATCAAAGTATAGTTACAATGTTGTACCAATCTATATATTTAAAATATAAAATATTACAGAATTCCCAAGACTTCCAACAAGGCCTGCAGAATGCTTATAATATGTATTGTCTTTTATGCCTGTAGAGTGATATAATACATTTTTCCTTAAAACATTAATGTTTCATATGCTAGTAATATATGTTTACTGTGGAACATTTGGGAGGTATAGGAAAGTACAAAGAAAGAAAGAAAAATCACACAAAAATTCCATAATACCACTATGTAAAGAAAACCACTATTACTCTGTTTTTATTTTTTTCTAAGCAGGCTACTTTTTTTTTTTTCCCCAAATGAGTGAAATTATTTATTTATACTCTCCCTCCAGAAGAGAGAAAGAAACTTTTTCTATAATCAAATGCATTCAAGCAGGCTACTTTTTAATTTTGATTGTCCTCAACCTATTATCCTCTAAGATGAAGGTGGTATACCTCTGTGTGAAACAAATTGTGGCAAAATTGGTTTATTTATTTTGGTGTTTTAAGACAATGCACATTTTTTGTTGTTCAGCAGGTTTCCTTCTCTGAAGTACACGCCCGTTCTCCACCATCCATCCACCCACCATCCACCCATCCATCTCTCCATCTCTCCCATTGGTACTTACAGAATTCAAGGATTTTCTTCAGTTTTGTTTAAGATTTTGTTCCAATAGGTTCCAGTCTTTTGCATTATCCTGGGTCTTCCCAAACTCCATTTTGATAATGCACTAAAATGTTGCTGATATATGTTTCTCTGGTGTTCATTTTTCCTACTGTCTTCTCTCACCTTCAGTCCTTTAGCAGCTCATCTGAATGGCTTGGATTATGATGTTACTGTTCAACCCTTTTAACCTGTTACTCTGAGTTTTTCCTTTCTGAGTACTGTGTGTAGGCCATCCCTCCCATGCCTTCATGTTAATTCAACTCTATCAAGATCTTTTCATCTTTATACCTATCCTTAATCTCCCTTTTATAATCACTTTCTCCCATCTGACCTGGGCACAGCAGTCAATCATTTCAACTACACTCTATCTCACACCTTCAGTTTGTTATTGACTTTGCCCACACCCCCGCCAAGTCCAGATCAACTCAAAAACCTCCTCCCTTTTCTTGCCAATGCTGAGGGAAATCTCATGATTTCATTGGTTGATAAAAATTTATGATTTCCAACCTCAGATGAACTTTTAAAGTTGCTGAAAATAACTTTTTAATAGCGAGTTAACTTCTTTCCATTCCTTTCTGATATGGTTGCTCCTCTGTGTCTGCAGTACCACACCTGAGGATACAATCGACTCTGGACAGAAAATATTCGGAAACAAATTCCAGAAAGTTCCAGAGATCAAAACCTGAGTCTTCTGCATGCTGGCAACTGTTTACACAGCACTTACATTGTATTAGGTATTATAAGTAATCAGGAGATGATTTAAAGTCTATGGGAGGATGGGCGTAGATTATGAGTAGATACTCTACCATTTTACGTAAGGGACTCGATCATCCAAGGATTTTGGTGTCCTCAGGGGGTCCTGGAACCAAGCCCTGGAGGATACTGAGGGATGACTATTTTATCACTTCTTAAACAACCAATTCTGTCCTTAGCCCCCTTTCTATTAGTGGGCAGCCTGCAAGGTCATGGATGACAGTCTTGGTATGGTGGAAAAATGAGGGACTCTGGACTTACTAAGTTAGAATTCTGGCTCCACCATTTACCATCTGTGTGACCTTGGCCAGTTGACTTAGTCCTAAGTTTTCATTTCCTTATTTTGAAAACCTTACTTATTTCATATGATTTGTCAAGAAAATTCAATGACATGCTGTGTTCAAAGAGCTCAGAAAACAGTAGATCCTCAGTTGTAGCTCTTATTGTTTTTATTAGGTAACAGTGCTTCCAACTTTCTTTTCCATTTAGTTTCAAGTTTATTTATATCTTTGTCTTTTCTTACTCCTTCCCCATTTGTTTGGAAGAAGATATAGCAACTCCTTTCACGACTAATTCCTGGAGACTGCAGCCTGCATCATGGACCATTTGTCCAGCTATTCTCGTTCCTTCTTGCATCTTCAATCTGGATGGCCACACATCTTCCTCATGTGAACATCCAATCTCTCTGAATTTTTCCTTTTCAAGGATACTTTTTGAAAATAAGTTTATTCGTAGCTCACAAGTGTACTCTTCTCGCTGTCAGTCTCCTGCTCTGTGGAATCTCCTTAACTCTTTACTGAAACTGCTTGCAAAAGTTCCCAGTGTCTCCTGATTGGCAATTTCAGTTGGGGCTGGACCTCAGTTCTTAGCCCAGCTCCAATACTACATCCTTAGGAAGCACGAGGGGAACATCACCATTACGGTGCTTCCATTAGACTTTATTTCTACTCATACTACAGCATTGTCACATTCTATTGTCATGGGGTTCTGTCTGTCTCACTTGATGGATAATGGATGTCTTCAAGAGAGGGACTGGGCTTTATTCCTAAATGCAAACTGAGTGAGAAACACGCACACACACTCCCTTGTTGACTCCAAGGACTGTTGTCTCAGAGAGAAACTTGACTTAAAAAGATTGCCCTTGGGACTTCTGTGGTGGTCCAGTGGTTAGGACTGCAGGCTTCCAATGCAGGGGAGGGTGGGTTCGATCCCATGTGCTGCATGGTGGAGCCAAAAACTAAAACAAAATTTTTTTTTTAAAAAGATTGCCCTTATATACACCCTGAGGTTCCTAAATGCTAAGAATGGGCATCCTTTCAAGTTTAGTGGGTGTTACCAAAACATTTCTGACATTGCTATTAGCCAGCCAGTCAGCAAATATTTATTTATTGACAGTGCTAGGGACTGTCATGAGTAATGGGAATTTGGTTCTGAATAAGACCTAAGATAGACACAGTCTCTACCTTTTGGGGCTGGTTGAAGGTTCAAGGATTTAAATTCTGTATATCTATCCTTCCCCATATGACATATTAAACACTTGAATTTTACAGCTTCACAATTAGAACTCTGGAGGAGAGAGTTACACTAGAAATTTCTATAATTTTTCACTTGGGTAGGAAATATATTTCTCTCCAAACTCATCTGAAGCCAGGGATGATTTAGTGAATTCAATTTAAATTTCAATAAGTATTTTTGACTTCCACATAAAAATTACTGCATAATATGGGAATATATATACTCATTATTTAAATACTGGATACCTGTAAACTTAGTCAAGCCCCTGCATTAAGGTTTTGTGCAGATGGCACAGGTCTAGAAAGGAGTCATAAGCACTGGGAAAACATATCCAGATTGGAACGTTTTACTTTTTTAAGGTCCTCTGTTTATAACAAATTATGGGAAAAAAATCTCTACTCTGAAAGGATGAGCTTTAAAAATAATCTTTAAAAATATATATGTATAAACAGAAGTAGTCTATCATTGCTTCAAATCTCAATATGTGATTTTTCCATTCTGAGGTTTTTATTCTGAGATTGCTGTGTATATACATGAATATATATATTTCATAACTTAGTAGCCTGCTAGCTATTGAACAAGAGATACATTTGAAATATCCTTATCAAGATCATTATGTAACTTCTGAAAAACTGAGTACCTTACTTTGAAAATATTTAAGACGATGTAATGCATTATCAGTACAAGATGATACTGCACAGCTTGTGTTGAAACAGGTGTTGTTGCTGGAGTACAAAACATTAATCATTGCTACTAGGTTTTTTAAAAAGTATAATCAGAAAGGAAATATCACTCCCAACCAGAGTGCTGGAAGAACTGAAGCCATCTATTATCTTCCAGTTGATAACTTTGAATGAATGTTAGTATTATCGGGTCTCTGTACACTTTAAGCTGTGACCCTTTTATCATCTTTTCTGTGTTGCCTATACTTTTACTCTCTTTTGTCTTCTTTTTGCTTTTTGGTTCCACTTTTTCAACAGCTTGGGAAGAGCAAAGTTTTATGAAACTTTGGCCATTGAGATCCGGGGATGCTGACTTAAGGGGACTGTCTTTTTCCCTTCTGATTTCATAACAGCTTGAGCAAAGTCTGATGCCTTGTAGTTGCTCAACAGATATTTGTTGTAGGACTGAATGGAGGGGCATGATTGCTTTTAAGTCTGTGTAATCCCCGTGGACTGAATTCCTGGTGCTTTCCCATTTGAAGGGCACCTTCTCCATTCTCCTGCTTCTATTCTCAAAAGAGGAATGGCGATCCCATGATTCCATAGAAACCACCTGAGGCTCTCAGAGATGACCCTTAGGGAAGTTACGGCTGTGATGAACTTTATTTTCAGTCTTTTTAGACCAATTCCCTATCTATCTAGGCCCTCCTTCTTTCCCTGTGCTTTCTGTTCATATACTTCTTTTACTTCTTAAATCTTAAGAAGATTTTGCAGGAAAGTGTGAACTAAACTAAAGGAGTAGCTATCTAACTCAGGTAATTTCAGGTATTGGTCAGCAGATAGGGGAAGAAGGTGATTGCGGCCAACTGGGATTTCCTGCAACCTCTTGAAATCAGTTGAGTTATGCCACTGCACCCTCTACCAACAGATTAGGCAGGTCCTAAAACTGGGTAGATATTGTTTGACGCTGGACAAGGGAAATTCCACAGGGTCATGGATTGGGATTTTCCTTATTTATTAAAATTTTTAAAAAATGACAATGGCAAAGAATTTTTAAATTACTTGGATAAAAGCTCATTTTCTTTCTGACTCAGAGGCCCTGCCTCCACTGCCAAACCCTCACTCAGGCACACACAGGCACATACTTCTTACATACATCTTAGAGCAGCATTGTCTTCTGTCTCGCTGTTGAGCCTATCCAGATATTTGGGCAAGGGTCCAGGTTGGGAACGCACCCCCTACCCAAGTACCCACAGTTGATTGAGTCAGGACTCTCAGACCAGGGACTGTTTGTCTCTGATAGCAAATACCAGCCATCAGGTCTATGGTGCACCTAGAAAAAGCTGGGAAATATACTCTTCACGTAACTGTCTTGTAGAAAATAATTTGCCCCAGACATTTTCATCTTTGAAAGAATGTAGATTTATAGGCTTGATTTCTTAATCAGGGTGAACTTTTGTTAATGTTTCATGGCTAGGATATATATGGTTGTGCCATGGACCCAGTGGTGATATTAGTAATAAAGACAATATTATTAATATCACTACCTCTATAAAAAGAGTTATAGAGTTAACATTTGTAAGATGAAAAAAAAAGAAAAATCCCAGGTTAATAGTTGCCTTCACTGCCATTAACTCACTCATTGGTAATATTTTATGCACTCATATAGTTTATGTACCAGGACTAGTATTTGGCAAGAGTAATCGAAGACATACAAAAACAGCCAGTTGCTTCTTTTTTTCTTTTTCTCTTTTTTCCTTTCTTTTCTTTTTTTGTTTCTCTTAGCTTTTCATTTCCCCACCTTCTCCTTATGATGTAATTTTATTATTTCTTTGAAACTCTGAATCACACTCCAGTGGGGTGCTGTGTTCTTTTAGAGCCAAAGTGCAGTATTTGAACTTTGCTATCACATAACACTTTCTGAGGCGGCTTGTCTGAAATGACTTAATTTGCACTGCAGGACCAGCACTGAACCTGCAAATACTCCAAAAAGCCACAGTGAGCCAGGGCAGCCGACCTATTACTAATTTTTTATTAAAATCCCTGAGGCACCCAACACAGGGCCCCAAAGCAGCTTTAATAATAGACAACATACAGCACATTTTTCTTGTATTGCCATGTAATCAAATCTGAGGCTGCTGTTCACTTTCTTTGTTTTACCTAGAGGACCAGCTTCCAATTTAGTTGTGGCCTACTCTAAACTGATTTTTCATTGTAATTAATGCCTACTTTGGCCTCAGCCACTTACAAAACTTTCCATTAGAGGTTTGCCGCCATCCGCTGAGTGTTTTACTAAGTTACCCTCACAGACCTGCTATAGCTGCAGTTTTGTTAGTGTTTCTTTTTATTATTATTTTTTTGCAAAGAATTTTTAAATTGCTTAGCTAAATAGTTAAAATTTTTTCCTTCTCTCTGTACCTATTAAAATCTTTCGGCAGAGGTCCAATTTGGGGGAAAATACACACACACACACACACACACACACTTCAGCCCCTCTAGTGCCCCCAACAACACCTCAGCCTTTAAATGGTTTCAGAAAAGCTAGTGGACCTCGTTTAGATCCAGGGTCTGCTGTGGCTAATTTGCTGTCTGTGTTTTGTGCTGTCCGTCTCCTCTGAAATAGTACCTGAGGTTTAAAGCTGCTCAGCAGAGGATGTTAGGAGACCTCTGCAAGCATTCAGGAGGCAACCTTCCCACCACAGTAACCTTAAAAAAGATTATGGCACTGGGCCCAGGGTCAGATTGAATAGATGAAAAAGTATATGCCATGCCTTTGCTGCTCCCTGAACCTGTCTCTGTTAACTGGGCTGACATTTTCAATGACTTTTCCTAGAGCCTTGTTTAGACTGTCTTCCTAGAAAATTCTGGATCTGTTTACTACCCATTTCTCTCACCACCACCCTCCCCCCCCCCCCCCCCCCCCGTTGGCATTACTAAATCACAAAGAACAACTATCAGAACTTAGAGCCCTCTGGCCCTTTGGACAGTCCCCTTTCAACCTGAAGATGTAGTTTTTAAAAGGACCCCGTGAATTAGTGAGGGCAACTTCGTGGGGCAGTTCCTTTAAAGGCTTTGGCTAAGAATAGTCTGAAAAGAAATTATAAGATGTTTGTGCAGTTTTAACTTTTACATTTTAAGTATTAGTAGTTTGCCGTATGGGACTGATAAGGAAAAATCTCCTACTTTCTGGTAATGAGCAATGGATTTCCTTGTCTTAGCTGATACAGGTTACAAAAAGTCTGCTAGCCACTGGATACAATAATTCCCTTTCTAATCTTTAGTAGTCATTTCTCCTTGGATAACATTTTGCACTGTTGTATAATGCTGTCAGCCTTTTAAATAGCATTTACAGACTCTTGTTCACATCTACAATGTGAGTTGAAATTGAAAAGTACACAGTCTTAATGAAACCCTCTATCTATGTTGTGGCTAACTGTCAATAACTGTGTAATGTTTTATGAAGGAGAACACATTTGCAGGTTGGGGAAGGTGAGATCCAGATCTGCTTCCCACCCCATTGTTTGTGTATTGAACAAATAAGGCCTGCTGGTCTGCATTATTTGGTGTGGCCTCATCAAATTTAAGGCAAGTCCTCCTCTCTTTCTCCCAGCAGGGACCCTCAGGCATCAAAAGATAACAGAAGCACCTATATAAGGCACTTGATAGTTCATTTTTTGTTTTTTTTAACATAGAAACATGGTTCCAGTGGTTATCATTTACATAAGAAGTGAGACTTAAAGAGACTGATTTGTGCGTGAGGCTTAAGAAATCAGGTAGTGTGCTTATATTCACACCTCATGCATCTTATGTTTGCATTCATACATATAAATCATCTAAACTCATTTAAATATAAAGTGACACTGAAAGCGGAGTAGCTTTGTAATTCGTTAGGTGATAACATTTTCCTTCTAAAGTGGATGGATCTCAGGTAGGGTAGAATGTGTTGTCGGTTTTGAACACCAAAAAGCAATCTCAACCAAGATTGAGAACCAAATTTCTAAAAGTTTAGTTAAGAAAAATTCTGTCTCAGTGTTAATTTTACTCCTCTATTTTCCCCACACTCTTCCCCTTGGCATACATAATCAAAATGATCTATCCTGCCTGCTTTCTGGATGTGATAACCCAGTCATACCTTTACTCATTCAGCAGTTTCCCCTCCCACCTGCCATTCGCACCCTGTCACCTCCTCTGCTTGCCCCAAAGACCCCTCCATCCCTTGTATACCAACTGGCTCCGATTTTAAAGAACTGCGGGCAGCGCATATCAGAGACTGCCTAGTGCCAGTTCTGGCAAATAAAGACAGCCCTCCTCCTCTTACCTTTAGAAACATCAGGATGATTTTATTATTCCACCCTACTTTTAAGTTAAAACATGAAGCGTGACTCTCTGGTTTTAGAGTCTCTCAAAAGAACAACTGGTGATTCCTTTTAGTAGGTTTTCCCAAAATGTGTGTATGTGTGTGTGTGTAAGATGTAGGTCAGAGAAACATTCTATTTGGGTCATTGACAGATGTTAAGATTTTCTAACAAACAGAACAATTGTGCATCCTACCAGGTGCCCAACCAAAACATCCCTTACCAGCCTTCTAAGTGGAATCAGCTAGACTTAGCACAAATGCATTTTTGTTTTCAATGTGAATGGGATATTTTCTTGTCTTTCTGATGCAAGATAAGATGCTAAGCATTAGGCAGGGGTGCCTGGACCACATGATATGACTGCCGGGCTGTTCAGAGCCCTTTAACAATACTAAATACAACTGCAAGGGCTCTTTCACATTAATTGGAATGACTTGGTATCACAAAATATCTGAGCCCAGAGGGACTGCAGAGATAATCTAATGCAACACGCTCACTTTACAGATGGGGAAAATGAGACCCAGAGAAATTAATAAAATTGCCAAAGTTCCCACAAGTAGTTAGTGACTCGTGGAATATAGATGCTTGTAGAATATTCTCTCCCTCGATCTGCACAAATAATTCTGAGGCTTCCCATCAAAGCCCAAAGCCTAAACCAGAGACGGATATATTGAATTTTGGAAAAGCAGTTTAAGGTATCACTTCATCTAAGTGAAAGCCCAGTATGACTTTCCAAACAACTATTCTGCTAAAGCCGCTGTTTGAAATAGACCAGCCATTTAAAAACTGCAGCTCAGTGTGGTGGAGAGCGTACCACTAGGAGCCAAGGGTTTCTGTCCAGCTCTGGCTAAAGGATTTGTTGTCTGGACTTTGAAACATTAATGTGCTTTGAAATCATCTAGGAAACTATTTAAAAATGCAGATCTCCAGGTCCCTGCTCCTAGGTGGGGACTCTGTAGGTCTGACAGGGTGTCAAGTAGGCTGCATTTTTATTGAACAATAAATGCCTTGCACTGTTCTCTGTTGTCTGAGTAAGACACACAAATTACTGCCTCGTGAAGCTTTGCGTCAAATGTGTGTGTGTGTGTGCACGTGTGTGCGTGTGAGAGAGAGGAGGCAGGAGAAGTAACTCATGAACACACCATGAACGAATGTTAAATTCAGAGATTGCTAAATGAGATAAAAAGATATAATAAATGGGTACACAGGTGTGTGGGGCTGCACTTACTAGTGTGGAAAGAGATGGCTTTTCAAGGGCTCCAACAGGGAGAAAGAACCTGCCGTTTGGAGAGTTGAGGGAAGCTTCCAAGTAGGGGGAACAGTTGTGCAAAAACCTGAGACAGGGACACGTTTCAGGCGAATGATGACTAAGAAGAGAGCATGGACGAGGAGAGAGGAGCAGCCATGAGGTCTGAGGGAGGACAGGGCCACGTCCTGGGGTCTGTGGTGTGGACTGTGAAATCCGAGTGTGGATTCCTTTCTAAATGAACGGGCAGTGATTGAGTGACTGTTAGGAGGGGGATGATATCCAATTTATGCTGTAAAGGGATGCCCTTGAACAAGTGTCCCAGGTGTTGCTGATTCAGGGGATCCTCAAACACACACTTTGAAATTCTCAACTCACCTGTGATCTTTATCAGATCTTTACCTTTCTGGGCTTCAGTTTTCTTGTTTATACAATTTAATTTCTGACCATCTCTATATCACAGGATTATAAAAATTAAGTGTTCCCTTGGTGATACTGTGCACAGGTAAATTAAAAAACAATAGATTATTCATTTTGCTTTACTTTTGTCTTGAGAGCCAAGCTGGGAGACAGTTGACTAGGAGATAATTCAGAATTTGGCCACTGGGTTGGAAAAGTCATATGCTGCAGAACACCCACTTGTAACCAACTTATTTTTCTTCTTTCCAGTATTCATTGTAAGTGGATTTCCCTTTTGTGTATGTGTGTGTTTGAGACAGATGGCAACTTTACAGCATGATGTTAGAAGAAAAAGTGTTTGGAAAGGGAAGAAGGAAGGCAAACAAGAAAAGCAAGCCTTGAATAAGCAATTTTTCTTAAAAGGAATACATTCTGGGACAGTTTATTTTTGTGCTCTGCCTGGAATTTGGGGACAATGTGCTAGAATTCTCTTTCTGCCTTCAGCTGGCAAGCAGCCTAAAAAAGGTGGGGACTTGGAAGAGAGACACAGTGTTTCTATTAAAATAAGACTTTATTGAAAGCAGGACCAGTGGCTAAAGTTAGTCCTTGGCTTTTTAAAGGCACTATGGCTGGGCCTATGTGAACATTGAAGTGGAGAATGGAAACTATTAGCCAACTAGGGCAGTTGGGCTCAAATATCTAAGTACATATCTTCAAATCATTGCAGGCCAAGTGGTGTGCTGTTCTTGGAAGAAAATATGAGTTATTTGGATTACTTCCTTAATTTCCCATTTTATTTATGGGGTAAATATGGGCTATATTTGAACTGAGGATGAGTTTAATGTATTCTACTCTTCCAGAAATACTTCTCTGTTGTGTTTCTTCCATTCGATTTGGGGTTGTGACTGCTAATGCCGATAGGAAAAGATTTCTGTGGCCTGGGGATCATCCTGGGGTCTGGTCACATCAAGCTCTTTCCCAACATTGCAACCCTCCCCTAGGTGTGTAGGGCTTGCTTCTAAGCCAAGTTTTTGTTCTTACAGTTTTCCAAAAGCAAATACTTCTCTGTCACAATCAGTAGTTGTGTTTTTTTTTTTTTTTTTTTGGTATGTGGGCCTCTCACTGTTGTGGCCTCTCCCGTTGCGGAGCACAGGCTCCGGACACGCAGGCTCAGCGGCCATGGCTCACGGGCCCAGCCACTCCGCGGCATGTGGGATCTTCCTAGACTGGGGCACGAACCCGTGTCCCCTGTATCAGCAGGCGGACTCTCAACCACTGCGCCACCAGGGAAGCCCAATAGTTGTTATTTTTAAAATTTCTATTTCTGTCAACCTTAAAACTTTAGACTCATGATCAGTTCCTCATTTTCCCTATGCTTCCATCTCTGGCTGCAATTTATTGATTCTTCCTTTAACACCCTTCCCAGATAACCATAGCATTCATGAATATTTATTGGAGCTTAAGATACGTAAGTTGCTGTTTTAAGTCGATGAGGTAATCCCATTAATTCTCATGATAATTTTATTAGGTTGATACAGTTATTTCACCATTTTACAGTTGAGGAAACAGAATTTGAGATGTTCAGGCACTCATTTCAGGTTGCAGAGCTAGTAAATGGTAGAGCATGGGCTTGAACCTACAAATTAGTTACTTTAGTAGACAGATAATGATAGTGTGATTTCTGTGGGCCAGGGATTTGCTAGACACTGGGAATTCAGTAGAGGGTAGCATAAAGGGTAAACTGTATGAATTAAAGCATAAAACTTTACTGAGGGGCATTAAGCACTTAAAGATGTAACTTGTCATGGATGGGAAGGTTGATTACTGTAAAGATGTCTATCGTCCCAAGTTATTTTTATTAATTTAGTGCAGTTTCAAGAAGGAGATTATTTAATTAACAACATGGTTGTAAAATTCATTTGAAAAAAATTGTCAAAAATGCACAATTATTTTATAAGGAGAGAGTACAGATATAAGAATTCTCTGATTGACAGTGAAACCTACTACTAAATATAAATAATCAAAATAGTGTAGCTGATAGATACATGGAGTAAAGTAGATAGCCATGAAACAGACTCAGATCCATGAGAATGTAGGATGTGATACATAGAATATCACAAATTTCCAGAGAAGGAAATAGTTGATCAATAAATGGTGTTAGGAAAATCACTCTACAATTTGGAAGTATAAAATTAGAATATTACCTCTTCTCTTATACTAAAATAAATTATTAATAAAGATATTAATTTAAAAATATAAAGTCATTAAAGAATATGTAAGTAGATATTTATCATATCTTTAATGGAAAAGGATTTTGTATGTATAAAAACAGTCACAGAATTTAAAAATATATACATGTCAAAAACATAAAACAAAATTGGAAGACAAATGACATTGAGGTAAAATTCTTGCAATAATTATGCAAGACAAAAGGCATACTTACTGTATAAAAAGTTACTGCAAATGGATGCGAAGAAATCTTTTAAAATATGATAAAAGTAAATATAAGTAAGCATATATGTGTGTGTATATATATATATATAGAGAGAGAGAGAGAGAATAAGTATATTAAATATATGTAACCTTACAACCCATTAAAAATATGCAAACAAAAATAACAAAACCCCACATTTTGTATTAAGTCAGCATAATCTTAAGCAAGTTGTTATATCACTCACCATGGTCATGAATGTGGGCAAAAGGACTTGCTCACTTAGTGATGTGGGGATATAAACTGTTACAGTCTTTCCGCACAGCCGATTTTTAACATGAGTAAAGAGCTTTGAAATTTTCAAACCTATGACTTGATAGTTGTCTTTTAAGATTTTATTGTAAGGACATAATAAGAGATATTAAAAAAAACACAGACAGACATATTGCAGCATTATTTATCAGATAAAGAAGTTTAGAAATGACATAAATGTCTAACATAAGGAAGTAGTTAAATTATGATATACAGCACTGTTATGAAATATGCGGCTATTTAAACTCATATTTTGAAAAAATATTTTATGGTATGGGGAAATACTCATAATAATACATAAAATAAGACGCAACTGTATCTATTTCATCCTTTAAAAAAAAAAATCTCTGTTTCTTTTTTTTACCGAATCGGCATGCTAAAATATTAAAAGCAGGAAAATGAATACTTTTTGTATGTAAAGGTGGCTAAATGGACACTCTACATCATATATGTCTGTAATTTTCAAGTTTTTTAACTTGAGAAAATGTTGTTTTAAGTGGAAGAAAGCTGATCCTAACATCAGGTCAGGTCAGTTTCCTAGCCTAAAGGGGAAACTACTCTTGGACAGTATTTTCCCTGAGCAACCAAGTCTCTCTTAAGATGTGGCAATTCCTGCTTCATCGATAGAACCTTTTTTTTTTTTTTTTTTTTTTTATAATCGGCGGGTGGGGGAGAACTTGAGTTCTCAGAATACTTAAAGGAATGTTTGGCTCACATTGTCATTCAAATTGGTTTAATTTCATTGAATTTTGTTTTATCTCTCATAAAACATTTTGAAATGGTCGTATGAAAGACCCTCTATAGCCAAGCTATTGGCTGATCAATTTGATTAGCAGTTAGGAATTATAAATGGAAGATAAAACGAGTCTTTTCTTGTTATACAGCCCTGGTAATAAATGGCAAGTACATATTTTTCTGAGGCTTTTATTCTTAGAAAGAAAGCAAAAGGATATAATAGGTTTTTTAAATACATGGCACATAATTTATTCTGACAAACAGATGTATTTTGTTGTTGCTATTATCATTTGATGAAATACTTTAAAACTAGTCCAAGGTGGTCCATTTTCAAGTATAATACATACAGTACATCTAGCAGTTAACAAAATTTGGATGTGTAGCATAGAATGGTCATTATTTTTACTGAAAAAAAAAATAAAGGCACTAATTACTTACAGACAAGATACTTAGCACAAACAGATAAGCTTCAAAATGAAAAATTCTCGGTTTATGATAATTATGTTCTCTGCTTTGTTTTCAGAGACTGATAATTTGAGGCTTTAAAATCACCAGGAAGCCATTAATTGGAATTCTTCAATAAAAAATAAATTACATAGAAGTTCATGATGAGTTGTAAAAGCGGAGAGACTGTATTATACAGTGAACGACATTGCTTCACTATTTATAGCCTTGTGCAGATATGTCTAACAGAAAACTGTAAAGAATTTGAGATGTGCAG